>NC_041381.1:135140610-135210183 GCF_002162155.2 Triticum dicoccoides
GTATATAAAGGAGTGGAGGAGGGGAGGGCCGTCCCTCTCTATGGCGCACCCTGGGGGGAGTCCTACTCCCACCGGGAGTAGGTTTCCCCCTTCCCTAGTTGGAGTAGGAGAGGAATGAAGGAGGAGAGAGGGAGAAGGAAATGCCCCCCCCACCCAATTCGGATTGGGCTTGGGGGGGGGGGGGCTCCACCTGGCCGCCTCCTCCTCTCTCCCACTAAGGCCCAATAAGGCCCATACACTCCCCGGGGGGTTCCGGTAACCTCCTGGTACTCCAGTTTTATCCGAAACTTATCCGGAACACTTCCGATGTCGAAATATAGTCGTCCAATATATCAATCTTTATGTCTCGACCATTTCGAGACTCCTCGTCATGTCCGTGATCACATCTGGAACTGCGAACAATCTCCGGTACAACATATTACATAAACTCATAATACTAATCATCATCGAACGTTAAGTGTGCGGACCCTACGGGTTCGAGAACTATGTAGACATGACCGAGACACGTCTCCGGTCAATAACCAATAGCGGAACCTGGATGCTCATATTGGTTCCTACATATTCTATGAAGATCTTTATCGGTCAAACCGCATAACAACATACGTTATTCCCTTTGTCATCGGTATGTTACTTGCCCGAGATTCGATTGTCGGTATCTCAATACCTTGTTCAATCTCGTTGCCGGCAAGTCTCTTTTCATGTTCCGTAATACTTCATCCCGCAACTAACTCATTACTCACAATGCTTGCAAGGCTTATAGTGATGAGTATTACCGAGAGGGCCCAGAGATACCTCTCTGAAACACGGAGTGACAAATCCTAATCTCAATCTATGCCAACCCAACAAACACCTTCGGAGACACCTGTAGAGCACCTTTATAATCACCCATTTACGTTGTGACGTTTGGTAGCACACAGGGTGTTCCTCTGGTATTCGGGAGTTGCATAATCTCATAGTCTGAGGAATTTGTATAAGTCATGAAGAAAGCAGTAGCAATGAAACTAACACGATCATAATGCTAAGCTAACGAATGGGTCATGTCCATCACATCATTCTCCTAATGATGCGATCCCATTCATCAAATGACAACACATGTCTATGGTTAGGAAACATAAACATCTTTGATTAACGAGCTAGTCAAGTAGAGGCATACTAGGGACTATAGGTTTTGCCTATGTATTCACACATGTACTAACTTTCCGGTTAATACAATTCTAGCATGAATAATGAACATTTATCATGAATTAAGGAAATAAATAATAACTTTATTATTGCCTCTAGGGCATATTTCCTTCAGTCTCCCACTTGCACTAGAGTCAGTAATCAAGATTACATTGTAATGATTCTAACACCCATGGAGCTTTGGTGCTGATCATGTTTTGCTCGTGGAAGAGGCTTAGTTAACGGGTCTGCAACATTCAGATCTGTGTGTATCTTGCAAATCTCTATGTCCCCTTCCGACACTTAATGACAGATGGAATTGAAGCATCTCTTGATGTGCTTGGTTCTCTTGTGAAATCTGGATTCCTTTGCCAAGGCAATTGCACCAGTATTGTCACAAAAGGTTTTCATTGGACCCGATGCACTAGGTATGACACCTAGATCGGATATGAACTCCTTCATCAAAACTCCTTCATTTGCTGCTTCCGAAGCAGCAATGTACTCCGCTTCACATGTAGATCCCGCCACGATGCTCTGCTTGGAATTGCACCAACTAACAGCTCCTCCATTCAATAAAAATACGTATCAGGTTTGTGACTTAGAGTCATCCGGATCAGTGTCAAAGCTTGCATTGACGTAACCGTTTACGACGAGCTCTTTTTCACCTCCATAAACGAGAAACATATCCTTAGTCCTTTTCAGGTATTTCATGATGTTCTTGACCGCTGTCTAGTGCTCTACTCCGGGATTACTTTGGTACCTCCCTGCTATGCTTATAGCAAGACATACATCAGGTCTGGTACACAGCATTGCATACATGATAGAACCTATGGCCAAAGCATAGGGAATGACTTTAATTTTCTCTCTATCTTCTGCAGTGGTCGGGCTTTGAGTCTGACTCAACTTCACACCTTGTAACACATGCAAGAACCCTTTCTTTGACTGACCCATTTTGAACTTTTTCAAAACTTTGTCAAGGTATGTTCTTTGTGAAAGTCCAATTAAGCGTCTTGATCTATCTCTATAGAGCTTCTCCGAGGTCTTTCATAGAAAAACTCTTATTCAGGTATCCCTTTATGCCATCCAGAAACTCTATATCATTTCCACTCAACAATATGTCATCTACATATAAGATTAGAAATGCTACAGAGCTCCCACTCACTTTCTTGTAAATACAGGTTTCTCCAAAAGTCTATATAAAACCATATGCTTTGATCACACTATCAAAGCGTTTATTCCAACTCCGAGAGGCTTGCACCAGTTCATAAATGGATCGCTGGAGCTTGCACACTTTGTTAGCACCCTTTGGATCGACAAAACCTTCCGGTTGCATCCTATACAACTCTTCTTCCAGAAATCCATTCAGGAATGCAGTTGTGACATCCATTTGCCAAATTTCATAATTATAAAATGCAGCAATAGCTAACATGATTCGGACAGACTTAAGCATCGCTACGGGCGAGAAAGTCTCATCGTAGTCAACTCCTTGAACTTGTCGAAAACCTGTCGCAACAAATCGAGCTTTGTAAACGATAACATTATCGTCTGCGTCGGTCTTCTTCTTAAAGATCCATTCATTTTCTATGGCTTGCTGATC
Source organism: Triticum dicoccoides (assembly GCF_002162155.2). Taxonomy (NCBI): domain Eukaryota; kingdom Viridiplantae; phylum Streptophyta; class Magnoliopsida; order Poales; family Poaceae; genus Triticum; species Triticum dicoccoides. Next base: position 135,143,369 of record NC_041381.1, read on the forward strand.
ATCAGGCAAGTCCACCAAATTCTACACTTTGTTCTCATACATGGATCCCATCTCAGATTTTATGGCCTCAAGCCATTTCACGGAATCTGGGCTCATCATCGCTTCCTCATAGTTCGTAGGTTCATCATGGTCTAGTAACATGACTTCCAGAATAGGATTACCGTACCACTCTGGTGTGGATCTTACTCTGGAAGACCTACGCGGTTCGGTAGTAACTTGATCTGAAGCTTCATGATCATCATCATTAGCTTCCTCACTAATTGGTGTAGGAATCACTGGAACTGATTTATGTGATGAACTACTTCCCAATAAGGTAGAAGGTACATTTACCTCATCCAGTTCTACTTTCCTCCCACTCACTTCTTTCGAGAGAAACTCCTTCTCTAGAAAGGATTCATTCTTAGCAACAAAGATTTTGCCTTCGGATCTGTGATAGAAGGTGTACCCAACAGTTTCCTTTGGGTATCCTATGAAGGCGCACTTCTCCGATTTGGGTTCGAGCTTATTAGGTTGAAGCTTTTTCACATAAGCATCGCAACCCCAAACTTTAAGAAACGACAACTTTGGTTTCTTGCCAAACCACAATTCATAAGGCGTCATCTCAAAGGATTTTGATGGTGCCCTATTTAAAGTGAATGCAACCGTCTCTAAAGCATAACCCCAAAACGATAGTGGTAGATCAGTAAGAGACATCATAGATTGCACCATATCTAATAAAGTACGGTTATGATATTCGGACACATCATTTCGCTTGGTGTTCCGGGTGGCGTTAATTGTGAAACTATCCCATGTTGTTTCAAATGAAGACCAAACTCATAACTCAAATATTCTCCTCCACAATCAGATCGTAGAAACTTTACTTTCTTGTTACGATGATTTTCCACTTCACTCTGAAATTCTTTGAACTTTTCAAATGTTTCAGACTTATGCTTCATTAAGTAGATATAACCATATCTGCTTAAATCATTTGTGAAGGTAAGAAAATAACGATACCCACCACGAGCATCAATGCTCATTGACCGCATACATCGGTATGTATTATTTCCAACAAGTCAGTAGCTCATTCCATTGTTCCAGAGAATGGAGTTTTAGTCATCTTGCACATAAGGCACGGTTCGCAAGCACCAAGTGATTCATAATCAAGTGATTCCAAAAGTCCATCAACATGGAGTTTCTTCATGTGATTTGTACCGATATGACCCAAATGGCAGTGTCATAAATAAGTTGCACTATCATTATTAAACTTCAATCTTTTGGCTTCAACACTATGAATATGTGTATCACTACTATCGAGATTCAACAAAAATAGACCTCTACAGGGGTGCATGACCATAAAATATATTACTCATATAAATAGAACAACCATTATTCTCTGATTTAAATGAATAACCGCCTCACATTAAACAAGATCCAGATATAATGTTCATGCTCAATGCTGGCACCAAATAACAATTATTCAGGTCTAAAACTAATCCCAACGGTAGATGTAGAGGTAGCGTGCCAACCGCGATCACATTGACTTTGGAACCATTTCCCACGCGCATCGTCACCTCGTCCTTAGCCAATCTTCGCTTAATCTGTAGCCCCTGTTTCGAGTTGCAAATATGAGCAACAGAACCAGTATCAAATACCTAGGCGCTATTGCAAGCATTAATTAAGTACACATCAATAATATGTATATCATATATACCTTTCACTTTGTCATCCTTCTTATCCGCCAAATACTTGGGGCAGTTTCCGCTTCCAGTGACCAGTCCCTTTGCAGTAGAAGCACTCAGTTTCAGGCTTAAGTCCAGACTTGGATTTCTTCTCTTGAGCAACAACCTTTTTGTTGTTCTTCTTGAAGTTCCCTTTCTTCCCTTTGCCCTTTTTCTTGAAACTAGTGGTCTTATTGACCATCAACACTTGATGCTCCTTTTTGATTTCTACCTCCGCAGCCTTTAGCATCACGAAGAACTCGGGAATAGTCTTGTTCATCCCTTGCACATTATAGTTCATCACGAAGCCTTTATAGCTTGGTGGCAGTGATTGAAGAACTATGTCAATGACACAATCAACTAGAAGAACAACTCCCAGCTGAGTCAAGTGATTATGATACCCAGACATTTTGAGTATGTGTTCACTGACAGAACTATTCTCCTCCATTTTGCAACTGTAGAACTTGTTGGAGACTTCATATCTCTCAACCCAGGCATTTGCTTGAAATATTAACTTCAACTCTTGGACCATCTCATACGCTCCATGACGTTCAAAACGTCTTTGAAGTCCTGATTCTAGGCCGTAAAGCATGGCACACTGAACTATCGAGTAGTCATTAGCTTTCCTCTGCCAGACGTTCTTAACATCATCAGTAGCATCTGCAGCAAGCCTGGCACCCAACGGTGCGTCCATGATGTAATTCTGTTGCGCATCAATGAGGATAATCCTCAAGTTACGGACCCAGTCCGTGTAGTTGCTGCCATCATCTTTCAACTTAGCTTTCTCTAGGAATGCATTAAAATTCAAAGGAACGATAGCACGGGCCATTGATCTACAACAACATAGACATGCAAAATACTATCAGGTACTAAGTTCATGACAAATTAAAGTTCAATTAATCATATTACTTAAGAACTCCCACTTAGATAGACATCCCTCTAATTATCTAAGTGATCACGTGATCCAAATCAACTAAACCATGTTCGATCATCACGTGAGATGGAGTAGTTTTCAATGGTGAACATCACTATGTTGATCATATCTACTATATGATTCATGCTCGACCTTTCGGTCTCAGTGTTCCCAGGCCATATCTGCATATGCTAGGCTCGTCAAGTTTAACCCGAGTATTTTGCGTGTGCAAAACTGGCTTGCACCCGTTGTATGTGAATGTAGAGCTTATCACACCCAATCATCACCTGGTGTCTCAACACGATGAACTGTACAACGGTATGCTGCATACTCAGGGAGAACACTTGTACCTTGAAATTTAGTAAGGGGTCATCTTATTATGCTACTGACGTTCTAAGCAAAATAAGATGCATAAAGGATAAACATCACATGCAATCAAAATATGTGACATGATATAGTCATCATCATCTTGTGCTCATGATCTCCATCACCGAAGCATCGTCATGATCTCCAACGTCACCGGCGCGACACCTTGATCTCCATCGTAGCATCATTGTCGTCTCGCCAACTATTGTTACTACGACTATCACTATCGCTTAATGATAAAGTAAAACAATTACATGGCGATTGCACTGCATACAATAAAGAGACAACCATATGGCTCCTGCCAGTTGCCGATAACTTTGTTACAAAACATGATCATCTCATACAAAAATTTATATCACATCATGTCTTGACCATATCACATCACAACAAGCCCTGCAAAAACAAGTTAGACGTCCTCTACTTTCTTGTTGCAAGTTTTACGTGGCTGCTACGGGCTTCTAGCAAGAACCGTTCTTACCTACGCATCAAAATCACAATGATTTTTCGTCAAGTGTGTTGTTTTAACCTTCAACAAGGACCGTCGTAGCCACACTCGATTCAACTAAAGTTGGAGAAACAGACACTCACTAGCCACCTGTGTGCGAAGCACATTGGTAGAACCAGTCTCGTGTAAGCGTACGCGTAATGTCGGTCTGAGCCGCTTCATCCAACAATACTGCCGAATCAAAGTATGACATGCTGGTAAGCAGTATGACTATTATCACCTGCTACCTCTTAAGCATGCGTTGGTTTTTCCCTTTAAGAGGAAAGGATGATGCAGCAAAGTAGCGTAAGTATTTCCCTCAGTTTTGAGAACCAAGGTATCAATCCAGTAGGAGGCTCCTCAAAAGTCCCACGCACCTACACAAACAAATAAGAACCTCGCAACCAACGTGATAAAGGGGTTGTCAATCCCTTCAAGGAAACTTGCGAAAGTGAGATCTGATAGAGATAATATGATAAGATAAATATTTTTGGTATTTTTATGATATAGATTAGAAAGTAAAAGATGCAAATAAAAGTAGATGGAAAACTTATATGATAAAAGGTAGACCCAGGGGCCATAGGTTTCACTAATGGCTTCTCTGAAGATAGCATAATTATTACGGTGGGTGAACAAATTACTGTCAAGCAATTGATAGAAAAGTGCATAGTTATGAGAATATCTAGGCATGATCATATATATAGGCATCACGTCCGTAACAAGTAGATCGACTCTTGCCTGCATCTACTACTATTACTCCACACATTGACCGACTCCTGCCTACATCTAGAGTATTAAGTTCATAAGAACAGAGTAACGCATTAAGCAAGATGACATGATGTAGAGGGATAAACTCATGCAATATGATATAAACCCCATCTTTTTATCATTGATGGCAACAATATAATACGTGCCTTGCTGCCCCTGCTGTCACTGGGAAAGGACACCGCAAGATTGAACCCAAAGCTAAGCACTTCTCCCATGGCAAGACAGATCAATCTAGTAGGCCAAACCAAACTGATAATTCGAAGAGACTTGCAAAGATAACCAATCATACATAAAAGAATTCAGAGGAGATTCAAATATTTCTCATAGATAAACTTGATCATAAACCCACACTTCAACGGATCTCGACAAACACACTGCAAAAAGAGTTACATCGAATAGATCTCCAAGAAGAGGAAGGAGAACTCTGTATTGAGAATCAAAGAGAGAGAAGAAGCCATCTAGCTAATAACTATGGACCCGAAGGTCTATGGTAAACTACTCACAACTCATTGGAGATGCCTTGGTGGTGATGGAGAGGCCCTCCGTGGTCGATTCCCCCTCCGGTGGAGCGCTGGCGAAGGCTCCAAGATGGGACTCGCGGATACAGAAGGTTGCGGTGGTGGAATTAGGTTTTCGTGGTGCTCTTGGATGGTTTCGGGGTACGTAGATATATATATAGGAGGAAGAAGTAGGTCGGTGGACGCTCGAGGGGCCCACGAGGGTGGGGGGCGCACCCACCCTTATAGGGCACGCTGGGTGATGAAGTCATGTACCTAGGGTAGAGTCATGTACCTGACCCAGGTACCCTCCCCAAGGACATCTACAGAAGAGACCATCTCCCAGTCGACCAAGAGAGATTCCACTTGAAGGACTAGAAGACACTCGACGAACTTGAAGACACTCGACCATGAAGACTCACTCGACCACCAGGAGTTCATGATCTACTCTGTATCCAAACGATCTGTAATTAAGTAGTATTTATGGTCATGATGACACTTTATGTAAGGCGTTACCAGTAACGCCAGGCCTTAATGTACTTTAACCCTCTGCTATGTGGGTAGGCTGGGGTCCTGGCGTCCTCTATATAAGCCATCCCTCTCCACTGGCAGAAGGGTTCGCACCCCTGTAACTCTCACACATATAATCCAGTCGACCGCCTCCGGGCTCCAAGACATAGGGCTGTTACTTCCTCCGAGAAGGGCCTGAACTCGTAAAGCACTTGTGTGCACAACTGCTCCATAGCTAGGATCTTGCCTCTCCATACCTACCCCCTATTCTACTGTCAGACTCAGAACCACGACAGTTGGCGCCCATCGTGGGGCCCATGTCTTAGAGACTTATTGGAGAAGTTGCAATCTTTTCGATTCCCATCATCATGGTTTCCGGTGGAGTTTTGGTTGAGGGCCGCGAGATCCGTCTCGGCGGCTCACGTTCGTCGCCGACGACTCTGCCTGGCTGCAGGAGGCTCCGCTTGACGTGGATGCGCTTTCGGTCCGCGGAGCTATGCACTTTCGAGCATGCGTCCGCAGCGTCCTTCTGTGGCAACCGTCGACCCAGTATCGGCCAGTTTTCGTGTCATCCTCCCTCCCCGCTTCCCGCTGGCGTAAGCGCTCCGGTCGGTCGAGGCTTCAGCGGTGGGTGAGACACACGGTGGCTCGCCAGTCGACCACCACCCAAGTCGCGGCAATCGAGCCCGACGAATCTCTCTACGGCCTGTTCGACTGGCTCCGTAGAGACTGCATCCGAGTGCGACAACAGTAATCTAGCGGTGGAGGTCCTGATGGTCAATGGACCGCATGCTCCCCCCGCCTTTCCTGGCACCGAGGGAGGCAACGGCGGAGGCGATCCGTCGCACGACCACGAGGAATATCTCCCCGAGCCCCTCAATTCGCAGCAGAGGGAAGAGCTTCGCCGCCGAAACATGGATGCGCTTCACACTCCGATCGTTGGAGAAACCCCTGAGGCTCGCGCCTTAGAGGACGCGCGCTTGGCCAACCTGGCTGAGCGCACTCGACTGGAGAACCTTCAGCGGGCACTCGACGAGCGCGCCCGACAACGGATTCCAGACTCCAGTCGACTCCAACTCTTTAAACCTCCGACTCAGGTATATCGAACTCCGATTCAGAATTTAGCAGCTGCAACCCGTATAGCAGAGTCGATTCAGCCTTCCCAGTCAGAGGCTGGCAGAGGCTTGATGCAGATCAGAGATTTGCTCCGGGCAGCAGGAGATCAGAATTCAGCTGTATCGCAGTCACGGAACAGGATTCACAGCAGATCCGTGGCGGTGAATACGGTCCAGTCGGCTCATAGCCCCAGATCGCCCCCGAGGCGTGAAGGGCATGGTGACCGGCACGATCAGTACAGGAACCATGAGCAGTATGATCACCGATTCGATCGCAACGATCAACGTCGAGTGCCCACTCCTCCCCCGAGGGGTGGATCATATGTGCCTCGATAGCAGGATGACAGACGCCAGCACAGTGGCGGGCGAAGCATTCCAGTCGACCCCAGGGAACCAGGCTTTGATGCGAGATCCATCATCGTTCAAGGTTTGGTCGACCAGAACAGAGCCCACAAAGAGGGTAATGACAGAGATGTACCCACCAGCAGCCGAGTGCATGTCTCCGGACCAGAGTGTTTCAGCAGAGCCATCAGAGCCGCGGTGATTCCTCCCAACTTCAGGTTGGCGACTGGAGTCAGCAAGTTCAACGGTGAGTCCAAGCCTGATACTTGTCTTGAGGACTACTGAGTGGCTGTTCAGATCGGCGGCGGAAATGACGAGGTGGCCATGAAGCATCTGCCTCTCATGTTGGAAGGGTCAGCCAGGGCATGGCTGAATCAGTTGACACCCAGCAGCATTTACACGTGGGAGGACCTCTCCCGAGTGTTTGTCAGGATGTTCGAAGGAACGTGCAAGCGACCAGCAGGACTGACAGAGCTGCAATCTTGTGTGCAGAAGTCGAATGAGACTCTGAGGGATTACATCCAGAGATGGATCACACTGCATCACACGGCAGAGAACGTATCTGATCACCAAGCAGTTTGCGCCTTCAAGGAGGGCGTAAAGTACAGAGAGCTAAGCCTGAAATTCGGTCAAACCGGAGACATGTCTCTGAGTCGAATGATGGAAATAGCCACCAAATATGCCAATGGTGAGGAAGAGGATCGGCTCCGGAGCGGCAAGCACAAGTCAGTCGCCCAGGACACCGGAGGCGGAAATTCCAGTCGGAAGCAAAAGCGTAAAGCCGAGCCAGCCGCTCCTGGAGAAGCCTTGGCCCTGAATCAAGGAAAGTTCAAAGGGAAGCCCAAGGGGCCTTGGAACCCCAAGAAAATAAAAGATAAAGAAGGAAATGACGTGTTGGATTTGCCATGTCACATCCACACCAAGAAAGACAAAGAGGGTAATTTCATTTACCCGAAGCATACCACTCGACAGTGTCGACTCCTGATACAGCAGTTTCAAGGGAAGCAGTCCAAGGACAAAGAAAAAGAGTCGGACAAGGTTGAGGACAAGGAGGACAGTGACGAGGAATATTTGTAGGTCAATTCCACCCTGATGATTTTTGCTGACGTAGAGAGCAAAAACCGACTGAAAGTTATAAACCGAGAAGTGAATATGGCTGCTCCGTCAACACCCAATTATCTGAAGTGGTCTCAGACTGCCATTACATTCGACCAATCTGATCACCCGACGCAGATAGCCACCCCTGGGAGGCAAGCATTGGTGGTCGACCCAGTCGTCGAGGGCACTCGACTGACCAAAGAGTTAATGGATGGCGGCAGCAGTTTGAATATACTGTACGCTGAGACGCTGAAAGGGATGGGCATTCCGATGTCCAGACCGAGCACAAGCAACATGAGTTTCTATGGAGTCATCCCTGGCAAGAAGGCCGCATCCCTTGGCCAGATTGCTCTTGACGTGGTTTTTGGTGATTCAAAGAATTTCCGCAAAGAGAAGCTGACATTTGAGGTCGTGGATTTCCACAATGCCTACCATGCTATTTTGGGCAGGCCAGCTTATGCATGTTTTATGGCCCGACCATGTTATGTGTACCTCAAACTAAAGATGCCTGGCCCTAAAGGCGTGATCACTGCACTGGTAACCGCAAGAAGGCAGAAGAGTGCTTCCAGAAAGGCTCAAAGATCGCCGATGCTCAGATGGTGGCAGAAGAGTGGCAGGAACACCAGAGGAATGCAGACCCGAATGATTTGTTGCGAGCCAAAAAGCCTGCTACGGAATCAGCGTTCCAGTCGTCCGGTGAGACAAAACCAGTTCACATCCACCCGACCGACCCCAACGCTGCTCCGACTCATATCTCCACAACACTCGACCCCAAATAGGAAGAAGCGCTCATCCAGTTCCTCCGTGAGAACTGGGACATCTTTGCATGGAAACCATCTGACATGCCGGGTGTACCCAGGGGACTAGCTGAGCATCGTTTGCGAGTCGATTCGAAGGCAAAACCTGTGAAGGAACATCTGCGACGGTCCGCCGTCCAGAAAAGGAAGGCTATTGGCGAAGAAGTGGCTCGGCTCCTAGCAGCGGAGTTTATCCGAGAGATTTACCACTCCGAGTGGCTCGCCAATGTCGTCATGGTCCCCAAAAAGGACAATTCGCTTCGCATGTGCATCGATTTTAAGCATATCAATCGGGCCTGCCCGAAAAATCATTTTCCTCTTCCCTGCATCAACCAAATAGTCGACTCGACTGCGGGGTGTGAGCGACTGTCTTTCTTAGACGCTTATTCCGGGTACCATCAGATCCGTCTGTTTGGACCCGATGAGATCAAAACAGCTTTCATCACCCCATTCGGGTGCTTCTGTTATGTCACCATGCCATTCGGCCTCAAGAATGCCGGAGCCACGTTCATGAGGATGATACAGAAGTGTTTGCTCACTCAAATCAGTCGGAATGTGGAAGCGTAAATGGATGACATTGTGGTCAAGTCACGGAAAGGTTCCGACCTGCTGACTGACCTCGCTGAAACATTTGCCAACCTCAGGAGGTACGATATCAAGCTTAACCCATCCAAGTGCACATTCGGAGTTCCTGGTGGAAATTTACTTGGTTTTCTTGTTTCGGAACGAGGAATCAATGCAAACCCAGAGAAAGTAGGCACTATACTCCGAATGAAATGACCTGTGCGTGTGCACGATGTTCAGAAGCTTACTGGTTGCTTGGCCGCTTTAAGTCGATTCATCTCTCGTCTCGGTGAGAAGGCATTGCCTCTTTACCGACTGATGAAGAAGTCAGACAAGTTCGAGTGGACTCCTGAAGCTGACGCAACGTTTGCAGAGCTAAAAACTCTGCTTTCCACCCAGCCGGTGCTTGCTGCCCCGATCAGCAAAGAGCCTTTGCTGCTTTACATTGCACCCACATGACAAGTCGTCAGTACTGTACTTACGGTCGAGCGGGAAGAAGAAGGGAAAGCCTTCAAAGTTCAGCGCCCAGTATATTACGTTTCCGAAGTCCTGACCCCATCCAAGCAACGATACCCTCATTATCAGAAGCTTGTATATGGGATTTATATGACCACGAAGAAATTTGCTCACTACTTCTCTGACCATGTCATCACAGTTGTCACCGACGCCCCCTTATCAGAGATTCTGCACAACAGAGACGCAACTGGTCAAGTGGCAAAATGGGCGATTGAACTTCTTCCCCTAGATATCAGATTTGAGGCAAAGAAAGCTATCAAGCCCCAAGCAATAGCAGATTTCCTCGCCGAGTGGACTGAACAGTAGTTACCGACTCAAGTTCACTCGAAGCACTGGACTATGTTCTTCGATGGCTCCAAAATGCTGAATGGTTCCGGTGCCGGGGTAGTGTTGGTTTCCCCCCGAGGAGACAAGCTCAGATATGTACTCCAGATTCACTTTGATTCCTCCAACAATGAGGCAGAATACGAAGCACTCTTGTACGGGTTGCGTATGGCCATTTCACTCGGCGTCTGTCGCCTCATGGTCTACGGTGACTCGGATTTGGTGGTCAACCAAGTGATGAAGGAGTGGGACGTCAGAAGCCCAGCCATGACTGATTACTGCAATGCAGTCAGAAAGCTGGAGAAGAAATTTGAGGGATTAGAGCTCCATCACATTCCCCGACTGAAAAATCAACCAGCCGATGACTTGGCGAAGATAGGTTCCAAAAGAGAAGCCATTCCGAGTGGCGTGTTTTTGGAGCATGTTCACACGCCGTCGGTTCAAGAAGATCCTTTCACCGAGGAAGCCCCGCAGCCAAAAAGCGCCACAGATCCGACTGAAGTCGAGGTCCCAGCTGTGGTCGACTTAATCATGGAAGTTCTGGTCATCACTCCCGACTGGACAGTGCCCTATATCGCCTATATTCTGAGGAAAGAGCTCCCCGAGAATGAAGAAGAGGCTCGAGAGATCGTCCGCCGATCCAAAGCCTTTACCGTCATGAGGGGACAGTTGTACAGAGAAAGTGCGACTGGGGTCAGCCAGAAATGCATAACACCGGAAGAAGGTCGAATGATTCTCAACGACATCCACTCGGGGACCTGTGGGCATCATGCGTCCTCTCGGACCATCGTGGCTAAAGCATACCGAGCGGGTTTTTACTGGCCCAGAGCAAATGAGATGGCGAAAGAGATAGTCGACAAGTGTGAAGGATGTCAATTCTACTCCAATATGTCGCACAAACCCGCCTCAGCCTTGAAGACCATCCCACTCGTTTGGCCTTTCGCTGTATGGGGATTGGATATGGTTGGACCACTGAGAACAGGCAGAAGCGGCTACACCCATGTGCTGGTAGCAGTCGACAAGTTCACCAAGTGGATCGAGGCCAAACCCATTAAGAATCTGGATGCCGGCACTGCCGTCAGCTTCATCAGGGAGTTGATATTCAGATATGGAGTTCCACACAGCATCATCACAGACAATGGGTCAAACTTCGACTCCGAGGAATTCAGAGCCTTCTGCACGTCTCAGGGTACACGAGTCGACTATGCTTCAGTCGCTCACCCTCAGTCAAATGGACAAGCAGAACGAGCAAATGGCTTAATTCTCAAAGGGTTGAAACCCCTACTGATGCGCGACCTCAAGCACGCAGTTGGTGCATGGGTCAACGAACTTCTGTCAGTGCTTTGGGGATTAAGGACCACGCCAAACCGGTCGACTGGGAGGACTCCGTTCTTCTTGGTCTACGGAGCTGAAGCAGTCTTGCCGAGTGACCTGCTTCACAACGCACCTCGAGTCGAACTCTACACCGAAGCTAAAGCAGAGCAAGCCCGACAGGACGCGGTCGGCCTTCTAGAAGAAGAAAGAGAGATGGCTTTGATCCGATCGACCATTTACCAGAAGGACTTGCGTCGCTTCTACGCCAGAAACGTGAAGAGTCGAGCTTTCCAGGAGGGAGATTTAGTTCTCCGAGTGGATCAGCAGAAACCACACAAGCTTGCTCCTACTTGGGAAGGTCCCTTCATCATCACCAAGGTTCTCCACAATGGAGCATACCGCCTTTACAGTGTCGAGCACCAGATTGACGAGCCCCGAGCATGGAACGCGGAGCTGCTCCGCCCCTTTTATACTTAAGTTTTCACTCGGATGAGTTGTAATAAAAGTACTTCTGTAGTTTATTTATCAAAGACAAGAGTTTCATAACTTTCCCAGTGATTATTATTGCTTTTGTTCTTATAAATAAGTCCCCCAGTGGGTGGCTTAGCCGCGAATCTGTTTCGCCTAAGTTTGTAAAAAAAATACTACCGAGTGGTAAGCCAGCCTTCCACTCGGAGGCTTAGCTGCGAATCCGTTTCGCGTAAGTTTAAACAAAATCCTACCGAGTGGCAAGCCAGCCTTCCACTCGGAGGCTTAGCTGCAGTCCAAGTACTCGCCTAAGTTTCAACAAAATCCTACCGAGTGGTAAGCCAACCTTCCGCTCGGAGGCTTAGCTGCAGCCCAGTGCTCGCCTAAGTTTTTGAAAACCTTACCGAGTGGTAAGCCAGCCTTCCACTCGGGGGCTTAGCTGCAGTCCAAGTACTCGCCTAAGTTTCAACAAAATCCTACCGAGTGGTAAGCCAGCCTTCCACTCGGAGGCTTAGCTGCAACCTAGTGTTCGCCTAAGTATAAAATACAACGTGCGCTCCGCGAAGAGGATGAGGCGCAGGTCGACTCCCGCCTTCTCCTTCCGAGCTACGCCACAAATACAACATGTGCTCCGCAAGGAGGACGAGGCACAGGTCGACTCCTGCCTTCTCCTTCCGAGCTACGCCACAAATACAATGTGCGCTCCGCAAGGAGGACGAAGCGCAGGTCGACTGCTACCTTCCCCTCCAAAACTATGCCACGAAAATCCTACCGAGTGGAGAGCAAATCTCCCACTCGGGGGCTTAGCTGCATCCCAGTGCTCGCCTAAGTTTCTAAAATCCTACCGAGTGGAGAGCAAACCTCCCACTCGGAGGCTTAGCTGCAGCCCAGTGCTCGCCTAAGTTTCTAAAATCCTACCGAGTGGAGAGCAAACCTCCCACTCGAGGGCTTAGCTGCAGCCCAGTGCTCGCCTAAGTTTCTAAAAACCTACCGAGTGGAGAGCAAACCTCCCACTCAGGGGCTTAGCTGCGGCCCAGTGCTCGCCTAAGTTTCTAAAATCCTACCGAGTGGAGAGCAAACCTCCCACTCGGAGGCTTAGCTGCAGCCCAGCGCTCGCCTAAGTTTCTAAAATCCTACCGAGTGGAGAGCAAACCTCCCACTTGGGGGCTTAGCTGCGGCCCAGTGCTCGCCTAAGTTTCTAAAAACCTACCGAGTGGAGAGCAAACCTCCCACTCGGGGGCTTAGCTGCGGCCCAGTGCTCGCCTAAGTTTCAAAAATCTTATCGAGTGGAGAGCAAACCTCCCACTCGGGGGCTTAGCTGCAGCCCAGTGCTCGCCTAAGTTTCGAAAATCCTGTCGAGTGGAGAACAATCTCCCACTCGAGAGGCTTAGCTGCAGCCCAGCACACGCCTAAACATGACGAGTACAAGTCGATTGCAATTTGTGCCTCGTCCCTACCTGCAAAAGAGCATCACAGACACTAGTGTATATTCCAACCCAAGAAAGATAGTTGCTCGAAAGCAGAAGCAAACATATTTCAGCGGCAAACCAAGTTCAGATAATGTCCTACGGATCCAGAAGTGCTCAGGCAGCAAGCCTGTTAAGGTTTATCGGTTACAAAAATCACTCGACATTCCGAGGCAAATTCAAAGCATCAAGCTTAGAAGTTTTTTACCCCTCCTGCGGAGGGCTGGAAGGCGCAACAATCTCTTCTAGATTGATCCCGTCTGCGATCCGAGTGGCGGCAGCAATGAAGGTCTCCATGAAAGAATGGAAGTCATGCTTCCTGGTATTGGCCACCTTGAGGGACACCAGCTTGTCTTCTTTCGCTTCCTTGTGGACGCGGACTAAGGACAGAGCAACGTCGGCACCACACCTGGCAGAAGACTTCTTCCATTCTTGCACTCGACTTGGAACTTCATTCAGTCGAGTCATCAGAGACTTGAGGTCGTTCTGAAGCGTTTCTTCTGGCCAGAGTGATGTATCGATGCACGACGTTGCAGCCTTCAGTCTTGCAAGGTAGTCGACCACTGCAGCAATGCGAGACTCGAGGTGGAGCACATTCATAGCGGCTTCATCTTTCACTGGAGAGTTGATGGGGTCCAAGCCAGTCTCCACTCGACTAGTCTCTTCTTCAAAATTCTGGTAGAAATCTATGGACAATGATTCAAGGATAAGCTAATGTTCCTACAGCAAGTCAGTAATTACCAGTCGGATATAAGGGGTTACCTTTGAGCATGCAGAATAGCTTCTTGGCGAGTCCTCCCAGATAAACCTCCAAGTCATTCTTCTTTCCTGCCAGTTCGCCAACTTTGTCACTCAGGGCTATCTTCTCGTGATTCTATTGGGTGACCTCCTTGTTAGCCGCATCGAGAGCAGCTTTCAGAGTGGCATTCTCCTCTTCAAGTTTGCTGACCGAAGCCAACTTCTCTTCTACAAGTTTGGTCTTGTCCGAAGCCGCTTTTTGCGCCTCGGTGAGGTCAAGGTCCTTCTTCTTCAGAGCATCCCTCAGTTTATCTGGAAAATCACAATAAGATCAGACTCGGGGACAGGAAAAAAGTAAAGACAGTCGTCAAGATTCTCACCAAACATACCTTTTGCCTCCTCCTTCGCTTTCGTGAAGTTCTCCTGGACAAGTTTCAGATCAAGCTTGAGTTGGATATTGTAAGTGCATCTAGTGCCACCCCTAGTTGGTTTTGGAGTATTGACGACAAAGTTGGTTGAGGGACTAATGCGTTTGTGAGAATTGCAGGATAACGCAGGTACTGTCCCTCATTGATTTGGTTTACCTACCGGAGATGACCCCTAAAAATGTATGAAGACATTGAAGACAATGGTGGTATGAGAAGATATTCATATTGAAGACTATGACATGAAAAGACATTGCGTGAAGACTATGGAGCGCAAAGACTGTGTGGTTTCGTTGTTTCCTTTTCTTCTTTGTTGAGTCATAGGAACCACCGTACTGTTAAGTGGGGTCTAAGTGAACTAAGTCAGAGTGACTGAAGTGATGCTCAACCCAAATCCTATGTCTTCGAGCGAAGACAATGAGAGCAAATCTTATCCAGAGCTGGATGAGTCAGCTTTGCTTGTAGCCCAAGTAAAGTTGCCGCGTGTGTTTGAAATCTGACCGTTGGAACACGTGTCAGTTCCTTAGTGACCCAGGGTCATTTCGGACAAATCAGGTCGGGTTGCCTTGTGGCTATAAATAGCCCACCCCCTACACCATAAATTGGTGGCTGCTCAGAGTTAGTGCATGACTTTTGTCGTTTTGAGAGCAACCCACCTCGAAGCATTTGAGAGAGAGAGAAATCCTTGCGAGGACAAAGCCCAAACACCCAGAGCCAAAGAGTGTTAGGCATCACTGAAGTCTTTCTGTCTGTGTGATTTGAAGACTTATTACACTTGAGGACTGTGAATCCTCCAGCCGGTTAGGCGTCGCGTTCTGAGCATCCAAGAGTCATTGTGGATTGCCGATGAACGAAGTCTGTGAAGGTTTGGAAGTCTACCTTGAAGACTTACCAGAGTGATTGGGCGAGGACTGGGTGTCCTTAGCTCAAGGGGAATAGGGTGAAGACACGGTCTTCTGAGTTAAATCTCAGCTTCCCTAACCAGACGTATAGTTGTCACAGCAACTGGAACTGGTCCAACAAATCCTGTGTCTTCAACAAGCAACTGGTTCTATCCCTTTCCATGCTTTACTTAAGTTTGTCTTCGTGAAGTCACTGCCTATCTGCGTATCTGTTTGACTTCATTGCTTGACTACTACTGTTGATTGGCTTCACCCTATCTTCCATCCTGATCCTTACTACTTAGCTGCTATTAGCCCTGTACTTTCACATCATTGCATATTTGACTATGGCTTGCTTATGGTAGTTTATCTTCCGCTGCATATCAACTAGGTCATTTCTGTTGTTTGTCTTCGAAACTTCTAAGTTTTGAAGACTTTCATAAAAATCGCCTATTCACCCCCCCTCTAGTCGATACTAGCACTTTCAATTGGTATCAGAGCAAGGTACTCCCTTGTTCTGTGTGATTCGGTTTAACCACCTAGAGTTTCAGCTATGTCGACTGTAGGGATAATCAAAGTCTCCGCTGCTTGTCCGGTGTTCGATGGAACTGAATATCCCTACTGGAAGAATAAGATGCGCATGCATCTTGAAGCCATTGATGTTGATCTCTGGTATGTCATCAAGAACGGTGTTCCCAAAACTGGTGAAGGTGTCACCCCCACTGATGTCAAGAAGTTCATTCAACTGGACTCTACTGCAAAGAACATCATCTGTGGTCATCTGACCAAAGGACAGTATGGCCGTGTGAGTGCTCTGGAAACGTCGAAGCTAGTCTGGGACTGGCTATCCAAGGTCAATGAAGGCGTCTCAACACAGAGAGATCAAAGGATCAGTGTTCTTTGCAACCTCTTCAACCGCTTCAAGAGAAATGACAATGAAAATGTCCAGCTCACGTTTGATCGTCTGACTGACATCACAAATGAGCTTCAAGCTCTTGGCGCCACTGAGATCACCAAGCATGAAATCGTCAAGACTCTGCTGAGATCACTTGACAGCTCCTTTGACACCCTTGCCCTCATGATACAAGAACGTCCTGACTTCAAGACACTCGATCTGTCTGATATACTTGAGAGGCTCAACACACATGAGTTCCAGCTTTCTGAGAAAAGAGATATCTATGGTCCCAATTATGGCCGAACTCGCGCCTTGAAGGCAAAAGTGGTTTCCTCATCTGAAGAAGAATCTGACTACGGTTCTGATGATCCTGAAGACATTGGAAAGGAACTTGCCATGCTTGTGAAGAAGTTTCAGAGGTTCACCAAGAAGAAGGGCTTCAGAAAGTCTTCACGATCTAGCTCCAAGAATGATGAAGCTTCCACCCATGACCACAAGAAGAGAACCTGCCACAAGTGCAAGAAACCTGGTCACTACATATCTGAGTGTCCACAGTGGGACAATGAGAAGAAGAAGAAGAAGAGCAAGGAATATGATTCTGATGACAACAAGAAGAAGAAATCCTCAAAGTCTTCTTCCAAGTCTTCATCACACAAGAAGATCTCATCAGGCAAGGCTCGTGCCTTTGTTGGCAAGGAAATGGATTCAGAGGAGGAGTCTGCTTCTAAGGAGGCGGAGGTGGAATCTGGAGAGGAGTCCGACCCTGGCGTTGCAAGTCTGGCTCTAGCCACAGCCTATGTTGCCAAGTCCATCTTCAACACTGAAGGCAATGACTTCCACACCAATGCTGAAGCTGATGACATGGACGATCCTACTCCCACCTACTACTTCATGGCACGTTGTGCCAAGGTAAAATCACGCGATGCTTACTTTCAAACATCAAGTGAAGATGACTCTGATTGTGAATCCAAACCCAGCTACAAAACACTTGCTAAAATTGCTACTGAACAACAAAGGGCTATGGAACATACTCAAAAACTGTTAGACAAAAGCGATGACCTATTGGACACGGAAATGACACGTTCACAGTCCTTAGTAGAAGACATAAAAAATCTTCATGCTAAGTACCAAGAACTTGAAAGTCTTCATGAGTCGCTCTCAACCACATATGAAAAGCTCCCCTATGATTATATTCAAAGGAAGCAAGAGCTTGAGAAATTGAAAGCGACTCATGAAGATCTTCAAATAGAGAATGAGTCACTTCGCGCTCAACAGATCAGTCCCGCTCAGGATGGATTTGAACCACCATGTCTAAAATGCATTGAGCGTGATAATGCTACATATGTTGTTGAATGTTCCACTGCTGCTGCTGTTTCATTGTCTTCAACTACTGATGTGGTTACTAACCCCTCTGCGGAGGATACCACTACTATTGCTTATGAAAATGCTAGGTTGAAGACATTGCTTTAAACAGGGATGTACAAAAGTTTGAAGGGACATCAGACACTCTGCCATGTCCTCAAAAAGTAGATTCTGAACCAAAACCCTAGGAAAGAGGGTGTTGGGTTCGAGAGGAAAATGAATGCTGATGGTTCCTACTGGAAGCCTGAGCAGTATCCCAAAACCACTTGGGTTGCTGCAAAGGAACCTTCAGTGGATCCATCCACTTTATCTGGATTTACCTGTGCTAATCCTATTATCATTAATGAATCCTTTGATGCAAACTATAAACTGTTCAAAAATCAGAATGGTGAAGTGTTTGCCAGGTATATTGGTACTAACTGCAGGAATGGACCTCCTATGAAGAAGATCTGGGTTCCCAAAAGCTGCCTTGAGAATCTTCCGGTGAATGTCATCATGACACCACCAGGGAAGAAGACAAACCCCAGACCAAAGGCATCATATGGTCCAACGGCTTCATACGAACATAGGACTCACTTGAGTCACCCTAACGCCAATGTTTTGCAGGGAAATCATACTCAGACTCATGAATATGAGCATGTGTCTTCAAACCGCTATGTTCATAGAACTAAGAACTTTTCTGCTTATTCACATGCGTATCATTCATCTCCTGCAAGGCTATTTGCTAGGGATTCAAAGCCGAAATTCTCAGATGCTGCACTTAGACTCATTGCTTCTAAGCCACCCCTGAAAATGTGGGTGGTGAAGAAGAATTAACTCTCTTTTGCAGAATGTGGTCTCCAGCCAGCAATCAAAGGCGTCCGATATTATTGCTGGGGACCTAAAACATAAAGGGACGCATGATAAAATGACTTACTATGTATTCCACATATGA
The DNA here is from genome assembly GCF_002162155.2 of Triticum dicoccoides. NCBI lineage: Eukaryota > Viridiplantae > Streptophyta > Magnoliopsida > Poales > Poaceae > Triticum > Triticum dicoccoides. The sequence continues at coordinate 135,161,843 of NC_041381.1, forward strand.
ATCTCTTATCTGTCATACTGTGTGTTCTAATCTTGATCTAAGCTGTGATAATCCTAGTATGCGTCAAATGCTTATGCTTCAGAACATACCTTGTGAAGCCTATCCTCCTAACTGCACTGTAGGGCATGTCACCAAAAGCTTCAGAATGGATTATTGACAGCGGATGCACTAATCATATGACTGGTGATCGAAGTCTTCTCATGGACTCAACCTTACGTCCATCCAACAAGAGTCAAATCACATTTGCTGACATAGGTAAACGCAAGGTATTGGGTCTAGGTAGAGTTGTAATCTCTAGGGATCAACACGTGGATAAAGTGATGCTTGTTGAATCCCTTGGGTTCAACTTAATGTCTGTCTCAATGCTTTGTGACTTAAACATGATTGTGCTATTTGGAAAATATTGTTGCCTTGTACTAATGGAATCTGACAAGTCTCTAGTCTTTGAAGGATATAGGAAAGATGATCTATACATGGTAGATTTCTCAGCTTGCCGTATGTCTTCTCACAAAAGCTTCAGAATGCTGGCTCTGGCATCGAAGGCTAGGACATGCTGGCATGAGGAACTTACACTCACTCGTCAAGAAGAAGCATGTCATTGGCATCGAGGATGCCAAGTTCAAGAAGGATCATCTGTGTGGTGCCTGTGAAGCTGGAAAGATGACAAGGGCAAAGCACCTCTCGAAGACTATCATGACAACATCTCAACCCTTTGAGCTGTTACACATGGACTTATTTGGACCTACTCACTACTCGACCCTCACAACAATTGCCTGTCTCTATGGCTTCGTCATTGTTGATGACTACTCAAGATACACATGGGTTCATATAATTCTTTACAAGACTGAAGTGCAAGATGTCTTCAGGCGCTTCGCCAATCGAGCAATGAACAATTATGGTGTGAAGATCAAGCATATCAGAAGTGACAATGGCACTGAATTCAAGAACACGGGACTTGATCTGTATCTGGATACAGTGGGAATCACTCATGAGTTCTCTGCTCCATACACACCTCAGCAAAATGGCATCGTTGAGCGCAAAAACAGAACCCTCATTGAGATGGCTCGAACAATGCTAGATGAATACAAGACACCAAGAAAGTTCTGGCCTGAAGCTATTGATACAGCCTGTCACATCATCAACCGTGTCTACATCCATAAGCTTCTGAACAAAACATCCTATGAGCTCCTTACTGGCAAGAAGCCAAATGTCAGTTACTTCAGAGTATTTGGAGCTAGATGCTGGATCAAGGATCCCCATCACAAGTCAAAATTTGCACCTAAGGCTCACGAAGGCTTCATGCTTGGCTATGGAAAGGACTCACACTCCTACAGAGTTTTCAACCTCTTTCACTACAAGATCGTCGAAACTGTGGATGTGAGATTTGATGAAACCAATGGTTCACAAAGAGAACTCCTGCCAAGTACACTAGATGAAGCACCTCCAAGCGAATCTATCAAGCTGATGGGAACTGGTGAAATCATGCCTTCTGAAGCACAGCCTGAAGAGGAACTTATCATCTCTGCACCAAATCAACCTGAAGACAATGCTCAGACCAAAGACAATCCTCCCAATGATGACAATGATCAGCAAGAGCAAAGTCTTCGTCCTGTTCATCCTCGTGTTGCAAATGAAGTACAAATCGAGAAGATAATTGACAACATCAATGCGCCTGGTCCGCTTACTCGCTCAAGAGCAACACATTTAGCAAACTTCTGTGGGCACTTTTCATTTGTGTCAATATCAGAACCCAAGAAAGTTGCTGAAGCCTTTATGGAACCTGAATGGATTCAAGCCATGCAAGAAGAACTTCAACAATTCAAGCTGAATAATGTTTGGGAACTTGTCAAGCGCCCTGACCCTCGCAAGCATAACATTATTGGCACTAAATGGATATATCGGAACAAGCAATATGAGCATGGTCAAGTCATTAGAAACAAAGCACGTCTAGTGGCACAAGGATATACTCAAGTTGAAGGAATTGACTTCGATGAAACATTTGCTCCTGTGGCTAGGCTTGAAGCTATTCGCATACTGCTAGCCTATGCAAATCACCACAACATCTTGCTATATCAAATGGATGTGAAGAGTGCATTTCTCAATGGCAAGATTGAAGAAGAAGTATATGTCGCTCAACCACCTGGCTTTGAAGATCCAAAACATCCTGATATGGTGTACAAGCTAAACAAAGCACTGTATGGCCTCAAACAAGCTCCTCGCGCATGGTATGATACGATCAAAGACTTCCTGAAGAGCAAAGGCTTCAAACCAGGATCCCTCGATCCCACACTCTTCACGAAGGCATATGATGGCGAACTGTTTGTGTGCCAAATATATGTGGATGACATTATCTTCGGCTGCACCAACCAGAAGTATAGTGATGAGTTTGGATACATGATGCAAGAGCAATATCAGATGTCCATGATGGGAGAACTAAAGTTCTTCCTTGGCCTTCAAATTCGTCAGCAAAGAAATGGCATCTTCATATCTCAAGAAAAATACCTCAAAGATTGTCTGAAGAAGTTTGGAATGGAAGACTGCAAAGGTTATACGACGCCAATGCCAGCCAAACACCACCTTGGTCCCGACGACAATGGTAAAGAGTTCGATCAAAAGGTATACCGCTCCATGATTGGTTGTTTACTTTATCTATGTGCATGTAGGCTAGATATTATGCTTAGTGTTTGCATGTGTGCTCGATTCCAAGCGGCACCAAAGGAATCGCATCACTTACCTGTGAAGCGAATTCTTCGATATTTGGCTTACACCCCAACACTCGGATTATGGTATCCCAAGGGCTCAAAATTTGATTTGGTTGGATTCTCGGATGCTGATTATGCTGGTGACAAGGTGGATCGCAAGTCTAAATCAGGCACATGTCATTTTCTTGGTCGATCACTTGTCTGTTGGTCTTCAAAGAAGCAGAATTATGTATCACTCTCAACTGCTGAATCTGAATACATTGCTGCTGGATCCTGTTGCGCTCAGCTTCTATGGATGAAGCAAACTCTCAAGGACTATGGCATCAACCTGAAACAAGTACCTCTCTTCTGCGACAACGAGAGTGCCATCAAGATAGCCAACAATCCAGTCCAACACTCGAAGACAAAGCACATTGAAATTCATCATCACTTTCTCAGAGATCATGTCATGAAGAAAGATATCGATATCATTCACGTCAACACTGAAGAGCAACTTGCAGATATCTTCACAAAGCCCTTGGATGAGAAAAGGTTTTGCAAGTTACGGTGTGAGCTAAATATCTTGGAACCCTCTAATGTCCTGTGATCAGGCACACATCCTAACACTTATGCATGTTGATGACTTAGATGTGCAACACACAAAGTAATGTATATCTTCAATCAATGAAGATTTACACTCTGAGTGTGAATACATTAACATGGAATTTGACTTCGGAGTGCCATGATTATTGTGCGCCGTGTTTGGGTCTAATACTTCCTATACGGTGAGTAACGCCACCACCAAATTTATCTGTTTGAAGTGTTTCACTCATGGCGTTACTTTTGCAAAGACTTCGCATTTGGTTTGTCTTCAGTTTCAACTTATCCTCATGATTTTCTGCGCTATGATGATTTGATTGCATATATATATATACTAGTGTTCTGTCCTCTACAGCATTCACTTATAGCTATGTCTTCAAGTTGAATCTTTTGAACTAAGTGAATGTGATCGGACCCTAACCTCTCTATGCTTTCTATCTCAAACTCTATCTGTCCAAATCATATGCATTCTATTGAAACTGTCGAATGTCTTCTCTATGTCCTAGTCAGCAGAAGGCAAAGAGACAAATATTAAATTTGTTTTAAATGACTTATCCTTATTGTTGAAATCCGGAGAAGCCGGAACAACTCTCCGACATGCCTGGCGGGCGTGGGAACGTGGGACAACTCTGAGTATGTTGCATGCTTGCCACGTGTCCCACGGATGTGAACAGACAGGGGAACCTGCATAATTGCGCTGTGCCGCACACCTACTTATAAATACATGTCCCCTGCGGTAAAGAAATCCTTCTTCCACCTCTCCACCTCGTCAAAACCCTAGCGCCACCGCTAGCTCTCGACGACGCCGGCGACGAAGTGCTTAGCTGCCGCGACTTCTCCGACGCCGTCCTCACGCCGGCCGCGGACATCGCCCTCTTCGTCGTCGCTGTAGGTGTCCTCCGTCACCAAGTTAGGGCACGGTGGGCTGAACTGCTTGGTCTCCTATTCATCCCATCTAGCAGTTCTTCGTGCGGTAATTATAACTCTATTTTTACCACCTTTTTGATCTTCATAAATTCATCCTATTTACCGAAAGTGGTTTCTACCTACTCAATGTTAGATCTATTCTGTCTGCATCTCATAATGCCTAGTCTATTCACTTAGATTTCCTATCTAGTTTGATTCCTCACTTGTACTTATTCACGGATTGGTACAAATCTGGAACCAACTCACCTCATATAAGTGAATGTCTTCGCATCATGAGGTCAATGTCTTCAAATTGATTTATCTCCAAAATCTTCTGAGAATGCATATGACCTCTTCCCCTTCCCTCGCATCTCTAATGCTGTCACAGGTACATGTCCGTGGGAGAATCCCTTGGTTCTCATAGTCTGCATTCGTTTGCAGAATACTTACAGCATCATATCAATTCTCCTGAAGCCAGTTCCTGCTTGACCAGCAAGCGAAAGTCTCTGAAGCCATTGAACATATTGAAGCCATTCAGTTTGAAGTTCATGGCTGCAGAAAAATCAGCAAGGAAGGGTGGCAGACAGCACTGAGAAGGAACATCCAAAGATCTGCCTGATGACCTAGCAGAGCTCTACAAGACAGATCCTGAAGAGACATATCATCAGGGCAAGACACGAATCCAATGGATTTGACGCTATTGGGATGAAGAGTGATTCAAGTACAAGTTCGTAACCAAGGAATATGCAGAGAAGAATGCAATCAAGAGTCCTTGGGGCGATATTCTCTATCGAGGTCTTCAACCCAAGAACAGAGCTGAAGCTATTGCACAAGATTTCTATCCTTGCATGGTCCGTGGACCACAGCCTGAAGAAGCCGACCCAACATCATTGCTCTGGTGTCGTGACGACAATCTCTTCAAGCGCAACTTCCAGTTTGCTAAGGCTTCGGCAAAGGAAAACAAGAAGTCACGGGGATTAGACTTCAATCCTGGTCCCTCTGCTCCCTGTGATGATGGCACACGTGAAGCTGAAGAACATAGAATTGGTCCCTTTGCAAACCTTGATGGCCTCATCTCCTACATCTTGGTACAAGGTGCCAAAGTGGATCACTCTGACAATGATGCTGATTCTGATGAAGCTCCAACTCCTCCTCCAAGGCCGCAGAAGCCAAAGAAGATTAAGGCTTCATCATCAGCTGCTCCTCCAAAAGCTTCTCATGTGAAGCCACTGGCCACTGCACCTCCTGAAGCCAGTGTGCAGTCTGAATATTTTTCCCGCATCTCCAAGAAGACGGAGAAGAAAAAGCAACTTGTCAGGCATACTGATCAAGCCTTGACTCCTGCCGCCATTCTGCGAGAAGAACCCATTGATCTGTCCAGTGATGAAGATCTTGCTGATGATGCCCTTGAGCAACTGATAAAGAGCAAGGAAGAAGCAGAAATGTTCAACAACTTGCCTCTCTTTGATGTGGCAATCATCCACAACTTCATTGATGTATGGTTCGACACCCCCAATCTAAGCTTTGAAGATTTGTAGCTTCCCATTGACCTTAGCATCTCTTTCAATGGCGCCATTGCTTCTGAGCCAGCTCTTGCTCAGTGCATCGTTGAGCTGAAGAACAAAATTGATTATGAGAAGGCTCAATTCAAGAAGCATGTGGCGAAGCTCAGTGTTCAACACGTCGGAAACTTCAAGGTCATGCTGCATGAGCTTAAAGAAGCTTTTCTGAAGAAGCGCCAAGAAGCTCAAGGCTCTCGTGAGCGCATGAAGAGTTTAGATGATAAGTGTGTGCTTGCCTATAATGAGGTTGAGAACCGCAAGTCACTTGGCCGTCCTGGCATTGACCCCAAGATGGCTGCAAAGAAAAAGAAGAAGCTTCCTGCTGACCAGCCTGCACCTTCAAGCCAAGAAGCCGCTCGCATTATCTTCCCAAGCAGCATGACTGGCTCGAAGCCAAAGGTCACCACAACCGCTTCAGAACAGAAGAAGACAAGGGTTGCCGAGGCTGAAGCCAGAAAGAGGAAGAATACTGAAGCCTCTAATGCTGCTCCCTCCAAGAAGAAGCGCAAGACCAAGAAGTCTAGGGCTGCTCCCACAGAGCCCTTAGTTGTTGAACCCATTTCAGTGGTCCGCCCTGCGTCAGAACATCAAGAAAGAAGGATGATAGTTCATGAGGTTGCTTCCACAGAGGCTCATGAAGCTGAAGATATACCAGCAGCTGAACCCACCGCTGCTGAAGACATTGGTCATGATGACAATGTTGAAGATGATGAAATTCTTCCTCAGATCAAACACAACGCGGTATCATCACCTGTTCTTACGAACAACGAACTCATCAGCATTGGTCGTCCTCTGACGCCAATTGCTCAGGATGCATCGTGGGCTGATCACCCACAGCAACAAGACTCCCCGAGTACTCCCCAACAACAACAACAAGCTACACCACCCGTGCAAGAAGAAGATGAAGAATTTGAGGCCCAGCCAACTCCATCTCCAAAGGCGTTGCCAGCACTTCGCAGGCTTTGCAAAGGACAAAGGCCTCAAGTCCCTCTGTCGAGCGTTCCAAAAGGAGAAGTGCAACGCCAACCTGTTGCACGTCAAGTATTTTCTGAACCCACTCCAACTGTGAATGTCTCCATGTCTGAAGCCCAAGCTGCTGAAGACATTCCGGCTATATCAACCGAAGAGAATCAAGAAGACGTACGTGTCCCTACTCCCCCAGTTATTGAAGAAGCTACTCCTGATGTGAACGTGCCAGTGCCCGACCCTCCTGTTCATCAAGAGGTGGTTAAAGCTGCCACCACCAATGACAATGAAGCCGATGATGTTGTCATGGCTGACGCTAATGTGGAGCTTGAACCAACCAGTGTGCCTAAAGCTAATGAGGCCACTTCACCTGAAGCTAATGAGGCAACTGCTCCTGAAGCACCTGTTGTGCAGCCTGAAGCCTCAGCTGTTGCCCCTGCTCCAGTTCCGCCACCAAGGCCCCATACAGTTGAGCAAGCATACATCCATGGTCAGCTAACCACTGTTCGATGGCCCATTCTGGTATCTCCGCCTACTGCCTCTGGACCTCAATTTGATTATCATGTTGAACATAGGCCTCAGGTCCAGAAGCCCAAGCCAAGACTGCCAAGGTTTCCAGGTACTGCAAACTCACCAGCGTCCTTCAATGCTAATGGCTTCAAAAGCCACAATACCTTCTTTGACAGCGCCAAGAACCCTTACTCCAAGCCAAGGATATCATCAGATCAGTTCTAGAGCTATCAGCAGAGAAGCTATTACTCATGCGTTCTGTATGATCAAGGGCGCATTTTCCCTCATATGCGCCTCGACACTGAAGCCATTGCTGGACTGCCATGCTTAGAAGAAGCACTTGATTGTTTTTGTGATGCTGGTCTGCTCAGCTTTGTCACAGATAAAGAACATTGGAATGAAGAGCTATTGCTTCAATTCTATGCTACTCTACACATTCGCGGCTACAACAGAGATATCAAGACCTGGGTTCTCGAGTGGATGACAGGAAATGTTCATCGTGAAGCCAAAGCTCTTGACATCATTGAGCTTACAGGCCTATCCACTCCCGGAGATCTATATGAACCTGGTTGTCAAAAACACCGCAATGCACTGGAAAGCATCTTCCATAAGCCTGAACCCAATATGAGCCAGATGTTAAGCATGATGAAGCCTTTGCCACGTGATGCTGAATATCCAAAGGAGTTCTTTGTTGATGACCTTGAGTATCTACCGCGCACTATATATCATATCATCAGGCGGACTCTATGGCCGATCAAAGGACATTCATCAGCTGCAAAACTTGAAGGAGCCATGAAGACATTGGTCTTTTACATCCTCAATGGCATCAGCTTCAATGCACATGATTTCTTCATCAGGCAACTTGCTGCTTCTGGATCTGATCTATTTGGTCTGAAGTTTTATGCTCCATGGGTCATGCGCCTCATCAAGCGACACTCATCTGTCAACTATCAACCATCTGCTCGCAATCATCTGATCTTTTTACCAGAGGTTGATATGTCAGTTGAAGCCATATACTCTAACCCTGCCAAGAAGCCTCTTTGTCTTCAGAATGCCGAGCACCAAAGCTTCACTCAACCCATTGAAGGTGTTCAAGCAGCAACACGAATCTATCCATTGGCTGGAAATACTCGTCTGCCTCATCGAGCACCTACTGAAGCCACTGAAAGCACCATTTCCCAAAGGCCTCAGAAGTGTTCTCGCGTTCTCAATGACCGAGAACTTCTTGTGGCCCTTCATCAGAAACAGGATAAACATCAATTTTGGCTCAAAAGACAAATGCAAAGCCTCTTGGTGGATGTTAATCGCATTCGTAACCTTGCCACCAAGAATGCCTTTGTTGCTCATGAAACTTGCCGAAGATCATTGAAGAGCTTGACCCTGCTTAGTGCTGAAGCAGATCTTCAAGATGATGGCTTCAATGAAAGATTCCAGTTTGACTCCACTCCTCCACGGACTGCTGTCCTACGTCGCACTCCATCTCTTGAAGACTCTGCATATTCTTCCTCCGCGGCAACTGTCAATGCCAGAGTGATCGATGACGAATATGATGCTACTTCATCACCTCCTACTACTGCACGCATCGACACTGCACCAAGTTCGTCTGCACCGCCAACCAATGACGATAACCCTGCTGCTTCACCTACTCATGAGTACGAGTAGATGCTCTATGTCTTCAAACCTTTTTGGTCCTTACTGACAAAAGGGGGAGAAGCGTATGAGTTGACAGTCTTCAAGCGGGTTCATATGGGCGGTTGCATTATATTTTGCCTCGTGCTTACAACTCTTGCTTTTTAAAACATTTGGTTCTTTGAGTTGTAACACCTAAACTTGATGGTCGTCTGCTACTTATTTGCTTTACTGTGATGCGATGATAAATTCCGCATGTGCGATGATAACTTCCGCACTTAGATCATCCTCCAGACGTCCATTTTTCATTATGCATGTCATCCTATTTGCTATATCATTTCATGCATGATGAATTATCTTCATAAGTTGAAGTGGATCTCCAAAAGTACAACCTTCCATGTGCATTTGCATTCCAAAAGCAAAATTACTTATATGCACATCTTCAGGGGGAGCCCTTGCTACTTATGAAGACAATTTCCTATCCTTTACAATTTCACATACTTTATCCCCGTTGAAAACTTCAACCAGTTTGTCATCAATCACCAAAAAGGGGGAGATTGTAAGTGCATCTAGTGCCACCCCTAGTTGGTTTTGGAGTATTGACGACAAAGTTGGTTGAGGGACTAACGCGTTTGTGAGAATTGCAGGATAACGCAGGTAGTGTCCCTCATTGATTTGGTTTACCTACCGGAGATGACCCCTAAAAATGTATGAAGACATTGAAGACAATGGTGGTATGAGAAGATATTCATATTGAAGACTATGACATGAGAAGACATTGCGTGAAGACTATGGAGCGCGAAGACTGTGTGGTTTCGTTGTTTCCTTTTCTTCTTTGTTGAGTCATAGGAACCACCGTACTGTTAAGTGGGGTCCAAGTGAACTAAGTCAGAGTGACTGAAGTGATGCTCAACCCAAATCCTATGTCTTCGAGCAAAGACAATGAGAGCAAATCTTATCCAGAGCTGGATGAGTCAGCTTTGCTTGTAGCCCAAGTAAAGTTGTCGCGTGTGTTTGAAATCTGACCGTTGGAACACGTGTCAGTTCCTTAGTGACCCAGGGTCATTTCGGACAAATCAGGTCGGGTTGCCTTGTGGCTATAAATAGCCCACCCCCTACACCATAAATTGGTGGCTGCTCAGAGTTAGTGAATGGCTTTTGTCGTTTTGAGAGCAACCCACCTCGAAGCATTTGAGAGAGAGAAATCCTTGCGAGGACAAAGCCCAAACACCCAGAGCCAAAGAGTGTTAGGCATCACTGAAGTCTTTCTGTCTGTGTGACCTGAAGACTTATTACACTTGAGGACTGTGAATCCTCTAGCCGGTTAGGCGCCGCGTTCTGAGCATCCAAGAGTCATTGTGGATTGCCGGTGAACGAAGTCTGTGAAGGTTTGGAAGTCTACCTTGAAGACTTACCAGAGTGATTGGGCGAGGACTGGGTGTCCTTAGCTCAAGGGGAATAAGGTGAAGACACGGTCTTCTGAGTTAAATCTCAGCCTCCCTAACCAGACGTACAGTTGTCACAGCAACTGGAACTGGTCCAACAAATCCTGTGTCTTCAACAAGCAACTAGTTCTATACCTTTCCATCCTTTACTTAAGTTTGTCTTCGTGAAGTCACTGCCTATCTGCGTATCTGTTTGACTTCATTCCTTGACTACTACTGTTAATTGGCTTCACCCTATCTTCCATCCTGATCCTTACTACTTAGCTGCTATTAGTCCTGTACTTTCACATCATTGCATATTTGACTATGGCTTGCTTATGGTAGTTTATCTTCCGCTGCATATCAACTAGGTCATTTCTGTTGTTTGTCTTCGAAACTTCTAAGTTTTGAAGACTTTCATAAAAATCGCCTATTCACCCCCCCTCTAGTCGATACTAGCACTTTCAGATATGCTTGTTCTCCAATTCAGTGTAACGAGCTGAAAGCTCGCAAGATTTCTGCAAAAAACCAATCGACAGACGTCAAAGATAAGTCACTTCCGAGTGACTAAGAGAAAAATTGTAGTATTTCTAAGACTACAGCTGAATCTAAACATTCAATTGTAGTCTCGGAGACTACACCCAGTGGGTGCACTCAGCGTGCCCCCACTAGTTCTATCAGCTAGACTCAGAGTCGATCAGTCGACCCCAAAAAAAAGAGTGTGTGTTCTTTAGACTATAGTCGACCGCCAGCAGTCGACCACAGTGTCGGGGACTACACCCAGTGGGTGCACTCAGCATGCCCCCACCGGTTTATGATTCCATTCGACCAGATCGAATGAAGACAGTACCGACAAATAAGAAAAACTCAAGACATAAAGACTATGGTCCACTGCCAGCAGTCGCCAACAGCCTTGGGGACTACACCCAGTGGGTGTACTTAGCGTGCCCCCACCAACCTAGATTCTCAACCGAAACACCCAGTGGGTGTACAACATATACTAAGATTTTCAGAAAGGAACGTTTTCAGATAACATATCCTAACAGAACAGGCAGTGATCGACCAACCTGAACATTGCTCTGAAGGGCTGAACTGGCGTCATAAGCTGCTTGACTGGCGTCTCGGATCGCCTTCACTCGCTCCATCATAACCCCCGCCTGGCGTATAGCTTCTTTAGCAGCGCTTGCTTGGTCTTCAGGGACGTGGTGGGTGGAGAAAAGCGAAGGCTGATCAGCACTCGGCGACGGAGGGCGAGCACTCGTCAGCGGCACCGCAAAGGATACAGTTGGCCGAGTGACGCTGTCCCCCTCCGCGACTAACGTTTCAGGTGCCGACACGGCCTGAGCTGCCTTGCCAACAGTCGCTCTCCTATTCCTCCTTTGCCTTAGTGGTTCCTCGTCTTCATGATCATCAGGAAGATCAATGACGATGTTGGATGGAGCTGCAGAAAAGAGTCAAAGTTGAAAACGAAGATCCCACCGACTGAAAACGAAACTGCAAAGGTCATACCATGGTTAGAAGTAACGGCATCCTCCATTTCCTGATCTTCAGGTCTGGCCGAGGTATCAGAAGTGGCAGCGCTGCAGTTTCCGAAATCCGTCGGTCAGCTAACGAGTCGACCAAGAATGAATCCATGAGAAACAAGAGGACACAAGTTATGTCATTACCCAGAAATCCGTGGCGCTTTTTGGCTGCGGGGCTTCCTCAGTGAAAGGATCTTCTTGAACCGACGGCGTGTGAACATGCTCCAAAAACACGCCACTCGGAATGGCTTCCCTCCTGGAACCTATCTTCGCCAAGTCATCGGCTGCTTGATTTTTCAGTCGGGGAACGTGATGGAGCTCTAATCCCTCAAATTTCTTCTCCACCTTTCTGACTGCATTGCAGTATCCAGTCATGGCTGGGCTTCTGACGTCCCACTCCTTCATCACTTGGTTGACCACTAAATCCGAGTTGCCGTAGACCATGAGGCGACGGACGCCGAGTGAAATGGCCATACACAACCCGTACAAGAGTGCTTCGTATTCTGCTTCATTGTTGGAGGAATCAAAGTGAATCTGGAGTACATATCTGAGCTTATCTCCTCGGGGGGAAACCAAGACCACTCCGGCACCGGAACCATTCAGCATTTTGGAGCCATCGAAGAACATAGTCCAGTGCTCCGAGTGAACTTGGGTCGGTAACTGCTGTTCAGTCCACTCGGCGAGGAAATCTGCTATTGCTTGGGACTTGATAGCTTTCTTTGCCTCAAATCTGATATCTAGGGGAAGAAGTTCAATCGCCCATTTTGCCACTCGACCGGTTGGGTCTCTGTTGTGTAGAATCTCTGATAAGGGGGCGTCGGTGATGACTGTGATAATATGGTCAGAGAAGTAGTGAGCAAGTTTCTTCGTGGTCATATAAATTCCATATACAAGCTTCTGATAATGAGGGTATCGTTGCTTGGATGGGGTCAGGACTTCGGAAATGTAATATACTGGGCGCTGAACTTTGAAGGCTTTCCCTTCTTCTTCCCGCTCAACCGTAAGTACAGTACTGACGACTTGTCCTGTGGCTGCAATGTAAAGCAGCAAAGGCTCTTTGCTGATTGGGGCGGCAAGCACCGGCTGGGTGGAAAGCAGGGTTTTTAACTCTGCAAATGCTACATCAGCTTCTAGAGTCCACTCGAACTTGTCTGACTTCTTCATCAGGCGGTAAAGAGGCAATGCCTTTTCACCGAGGCGAGAGATGAATCGACTTAACGCGGCCAAGCATCCAGTAAGTTTTTGGACATCGTGCACACGTATGGGGCGTTTCATTCGGAGTATAGTGCCAACTTTTTCTGGGTTGGCGTCGATTCCTCGTTCAGAAACGAGAAAACTGAGTAACTTTCCGCCAGGAACTCCGAATGTGCACTTTGATGGATTAAGCTTGATATCATACCTCCTGAGGTTGGCAAATGTTTCAGCAAGGTCAGTCAGCAGGTCGGAACCTTTTCGTGACTTGACCACTATGTCATCCATGTATGCTTCCACATTCCGACTGATTTGAGTGAGCAAACACTTCTGAATCATCCTCATGAATGTGGCTCCAGCATTCTTGAGGCCGAATGGCATGGTGACATAACATAAGCACCCGAATGGGGTGATGAAAGCCGTTTTGATCTCATCGGGCCCAAACAGACGGATCTGATGGTACCCGGAATAAGCGTCCAAGAAAGACAGTCGCTCACATCCCGCAGTCGAGTCGACTATTTGGTTAATGCGGGGAAGAGGAAAATGATCTTTCGGGCAGGCCCGATTGATATGCTTAAAATCGATGCACATGCGAAGCAAATTTTCCTTTTTGGGGACCATGACAACATTGGCGAGCCACTCGGAGTGGTAAATCTCTCGGATAAACTCTGCTGCTAGGAGCCGAGCCACTTCTTCGCCTATGGCCTTCCTTTTCTGGACGGCGGACTGTCGCAAATGTTCCTTCACAGGTTTTGCCTTTGAATCGACTCGTAGACGATGCTCAGCCAGTCCCCTGGGTACACCCGGCATGTCAGAAGGTTTCCATGCAAAGATGTCCTAGTTCTCACGGAGGAACTGGATGAGCGCTTCTTCCTATTTGGGGTCGAGTGTTGTGGAGATATGAGTCGGGGCAGCGTTAGGGTCGGTCAGGTGGATGTGAACGGGTTTTGTCTCACCGAACGACTGGAACGCTGACTCCGTGGCAGGCTTTTTGGCTCGCAACAAATCACTCGGATCCGCATTCCTTTGGTGTTCCTGCCACTCTTCTGCCACCATCTGAGCATCAGCGATCTTTGAGCCTTTCTGGAAGCACTCTTCTGCCTTCTTGCGATTACCAGTGACAGTGATCACGCCTTTAGGGCCAGGCATGTTTAGTTTGAGGTACACATAACATGGTCGAGCCATAAAGTGCGCATAAGCTGGTCTGCCCAAAATTGCATGATAGGCACTCTGGAAATCCACAACCTCAAATGTCAGCTTCTCCTTGCGGAAATTCTTTGAATCACCAAAAACTACATCAAGAGCAATCTGGCCGAGTGATGTGGCCTTCTTGCCAGGGATGACTCCATAAAAACTCATGTTGCTCGTGCTCAGTCTGGACATCGGAATGCCCATCCCTTTCAGTGTCTCAGCATACAGTATATTCAAACTGCTGCCGCCATCCATCAACACTTTGGTCAGTCGAGTGCCCTCGACGACCGGATCGACCACCAACGCTTGCCTCCCAGGGGTGGCTATGTGTGTGGGGTGATCAGATTGGTCGAACGTAATGGCAGTCTGAGACCACTTCAGGTAATTGGTTGTTGATGGAGCAGCCATATTCACCTCTCGGTTTATAACTTTCAGTCGGTTTTTGCTCTCAACATCGGCCAAAATCATTAAGGTGGAATTGACCTGCGGATATTCCCCGTCACTATCCTCCTTGTCCTCAACCTTGTCCGACTCTTTTTCTTTGTCCTTGGACTGCTTCCCTTGGAACTGCTGTATCAGGAGTCGACACTGTCGAGTGGTATGCTTCGGGTAGATGAAATTACCCTCTTCGTCTTTCTTGGTGTGGATGTGACATGGTAAATCTAACACGTCATTTCCTTCTTTATCTTTTACTTTCTTGGGGTTCCAAGGCCCCTTGGGTTTCCCTTTGAACTTTCCTTGGGGTTCCAAGGCCCCTTGGGTTTCCCTTTGAACTTTCCTTGGTTCAGGGCCAAGGCTTCTCCAGGTGCGGCTGGCTCAGCTTTACGCTTTTGCTTCCGACTGGAATTCATGCCTCCGGTGTCCTGGGCGACTGACTTGTGTTTTCCGCTCCGGAGCCGATCCTCTTCCTCACCATTGGCATATTTGGTGGCTATTTCCATCATTCGACTCAGAGACATGTCTCCGGTTCGACCGAATTTCAGGCTTAGCTCTCTGTACTTTACGCCCTCCTTGAAGGCGCAGACTGCCTAGTGATCAGATACATTTTCTACTGTATGATGCAGTGTGATCCATCTCTGGATGTAATCCCTCAGAGTCTCGTTCGACTTCTGTACACAAGATTGCATCTCTGTCAGTCCCGCCGGCCGCTTGCACGTTCCTTCGAACGTCCTGACAAACACTCGGGAGAGGTCCTCCCACGTGTAGATGCTGCTGGGCGTCAACTGATTCAGCCATGCCCTGGCTGACCCTTCCAACATGAGAGGCAGATGCTTCATGGCCACCTCGTCATTTCTACCGCCGATCTGAATAGCCACTCGGTAGTCCTCAAGCCAAGTATCGGGCTTGGACTCACCGTTGAACTTGCTGACTCCAGTCGCCAACTTGAAGTTGGGAGGAATCATCGCGGCTCTGATGGCTCTGCTGAATCACTCTGGTCCGGAGACGTGCACTCGGCTGCTGGTGGGTACATCTCTGTCATTACCCTCTCTATGGGCTCTATTTCGGTCGACCAGACCTTGAACGATGATGGATCTCGCATCAAAGCCTGGTTCCCTGGGGTCGACTGGAATTCTTCGCCCGCCACTATACTGGCGTCTGTCATACTGTTGTCGAGGCATATATGATCCACCCCTCCGGGGAGGAATGGGCACTCGACGTCGATCGTTGCGATCGACTCGGTGATCATCCTGCTCATAGTTCCTGTACTGATCGTGTTGGTCGCCATGCCCTTCACGCCTCGGGGGCGATCTGGGGCTATGAGCTGACTGGACAATATTCGCCACCACGGACCTGCTATGAATCCTGTTCCGCGACTGCGAAATAGCCGAATTCTGATCTCCAGCTGCCCGGAGCAAATCCCTGATCTGCATCAAGCCTCTGCCAGCCTCTGACTGGGAAGGCTGAATCGACTCTGCTATACGTGTTACAGCTGCCAAATTCTGGATTGGAGTGCGGTATACCTGAGTCGGAGGTTTAAAGAGTTGGCGTCGACTGGAGTCTGGAATCCATTGCCGCGCGCGCTCGTCGAGTGCCCGCTGAAGGTTCTCCAGTCGAGTGCCCTCAGCCAGGTTGGCCAAGCGCGCGTCCTCTAAGGCGCGAGCCTCAGGGGTTTCT
Source organism: Triticum dicoccoides (assembly GCF_002162155.2). Classification (NCBI taxonomy): domain Eukaryota; kingdom Viridiplantae; phylum Streptophyta; class Magnoliopsida; order Poales; family Poaceae; genus Triticum; species Triticum dicoccoides. The sequence continues at coordinate 135,178,141 of NC_041381.1, forward strand.
CCAACGATCGGAGAATGAAGTGCATCCATGTTCCGGCGGCGAAGCTCTTCCCTCTGCTGCGAGTCGAGGGGCTCGGGGCGGTACTCCTCATGGTCGTGTGACGGGTCGCCTCCGCCGTTGCCTCCCTCGGTGCCAGGAAAGCCGGGGGGAATGTGCGACCCATTGACCATCAGGACCTCCACCGCCGGATCACTGTTGTCGCATTCAGATGCAGTCTCTGCGGAGCCAGTCGACAGGTCGAACAGGCCGTAGAGAGATTCGTCGGGCTCGATTGCCACGACTTGGGCAGTGGCCGTCTGGCGAGCCACTGCGTGCCTCACCCACCGCTGAAGCCTCGACCGACCGGAGCGCTTACGCCGGTGGGAAGCTGGGAGGGAGGATGACATGAAAATCGGCCGATACTGAGTCGGCGGTTGCCGCAGAAGGACGCCACGGACGCATGCTCGAAAGTGCGTAGCTCCGCGGACCGGGAGCGCATCCACGTCGAGTGGAGCCTCCTGCAGCCAGGCAGAGTTGTCGGCGATGAATGTGAGCGCACCGAGATGGATCTCGCGGCCCTCAATCAAAACTCCACCTGAAAACATGATGATGGGAATTGAAAAGATTGCAACTTCTCCAACAAGTCGCTAAGACACCTGCCCCATGGTGGGCGCCAACTGTCGTGGTTCTAAGTCTGACAGTAGAATAGGGGGTAGGTATGGAGAGGCAAGATCCTAGCTATCGAGCAGTTGTGCACACAAGTGTTTTACGAGTTCAGGCCCTTCTCGGAGGAAGTAACAGCCCTACTTCTCGGAGCCCGGAGGCGGTCGACTGGATTATATGTGTGAGAGTTACAGGGGTGCGAACCCTTCTACCAGTGGAGGGGGTGGCTTATATAGAGGACGCCAAGACCCCAGCCAGCCCACGTAGCAGAGGGTTTAAAGTACATTAAGATCTGGCGTTACTGGTAACGCCCTACATAAAGTGTCATCATAACCATTAAGACTACTTAATTACAGACCGTTTGGATACAGAGTAGATCCTAAACTCCTGGTGGTCGACTGAGTCTTCATGGTCGAGTGTCTTCAGGTTCGTCGAGTGTCTTCTAGTCCGTCGAGTGGAGTTCCTCTTGGTCGACTGGAAGACGGCTTCTTCTAAAAGATGTCCTTGGGGAGGGTACCTTAGACAGGTTCATTACCCTACCCTAGGTACATGACTTCATCACTTGCCGCGCTCGACAGCAGGGTCATGAACAAGCTTGGACCTTCTTTCAGAACGAGGAGGTGCTACTTCCTCCTCCTCTTCTTCCTCCTCCTCCTCGTCGGAGCCTGCATCTTCATCACCCTCATCGCCATCCGATTCCCACTCCTCCTGACTTTCACCTCCACTTCCTTCCTCCTCCTCAGTCTGCGCTTGCGCCCCATTGGGCATTGAATACAACTCAGTGGTGACCTGAAAAACAACAAACAAGACAAAAGTCAATCGACTGATCTGCAGCGAAACAGAATAGACGGAATATGATTACGGTCGGAGATAAGTGGTCATACCTTGTCCGCTTCATAAGATTGGTCGAGTGGTGGGATCCTCCTGGCCCCGCGAGGGTTGTCCTTGTTCCCTGTGATGGCGGTCATCCACCTCTCCAGCGTGACATCGTCGACCTCTTCTGGGTGAACCCGAGTGGTGTCTTCAGTACTAGAGTACAACCACATCGGTTGGCCCCGGTACTGGAGTGGTTGGATACGCCGATGAAGGAAAACCTCCAGAAGATCCATGCCCGTCACGCCATCGCGAATGAGTTGGACGACCCGCTCCATCAACATTCTAACCTGGGCCTTCTCCTCAGGAACTACTTTCAGAGAAGACGGCTTGTTCACCCGACTCATAGAAAAGGGAGGGAGCCCAGTTGACTGCCCTGGCGTCGACTGGTCTCGGCAGTAGAACCAGGTCGACTGCCACCCTCTAACTGACTCAGGAAGGGTCATAGCTGGAAAAGCACTCTTACTCCTCATCTGGACCCCAAGACCCCCACACATCTGGATTACTTGGGTTCTCTTGTCATTCAGGTTAGCCTTTTTGACCGTCTGAGACCGACAAGTGAATATGTGTTTGAAGAGGCCCCAATGCGGCCGACAACCCAAGAAGTTTTCGCATAGAGAAACGAAAGCGGAGAGATAGGCAATGGAATTGGGAGTGAAGTGGTGGAGCTGAGCCCCGAAGAAGTTCAGGAACCCCCTAAAGAAAAGATGGGGTGGCAAAGAAAATCCACGATCAACATGAGTCGCTAGGAGGACACACTCACCCTCCTGAGGCTGCGGTTGCCACTCCGCCCCCGGAAGCCTCGCTGCTGCGTGCTCGATCAGCCCCTCATTGGCTAGGTCGTCAAGGTCCTTCTGGGTGATGGTCGAGCGGATCCAATCCCCTTGGATCCAACCTTGCGGCAGGCGAGACCGCGATGAGAATCCACCCCGACTGGGAGCTCTCCCCTTCACCTGCGCCGTCGCCTTTTTCGCCCGCTCCAAAGCCGCCGTCTTCTCCTTCACCATTGTCGCCGATGAGGCTGGAACGGAGCAGCGGTGCTGGGCAGTTGGCGAGCGCAGTAGGTGAATCTGGAGACGAGGGAGGGGAAAATAAGGAGGCACTGTTCAGAAAACCTTCGTCCGGTTCCTTATATGGAGTCACTTCCGAGTGGCTGACAGGTAGGCCCAGGCAATCCTGTCAAATCCCGAAACAGTCGCGCAGGTGATACGCGGCAAAAAAGGCGGCGCGGGAATCGAGGCGTCCCTGCCTTATCCCATCCGAGTACCGCGGTCTTCTCCGCTTCGCGCGCTTCCCAAAATTCAGATCCCACTAAATCCGCTAACCGCATGATAACTTGTCAGACGGAAGATCTCCTACGATCTGTCGCTCGGAAATCTCCAAGTCCGTAAAAGTTCACTCGACAGGTATAAAGAATGGATCAAGGCGACTAAAAGAAAGTTGACATCCTCACTTGAAAGTCATTGATCCAGAACAAAACACCTTTACAGCACTAGAAAGCAGGTCGGAAAGATTGCCAACTCCTTCCTCACTCAAACCTCAATCCATTCGGGGGCTAATGATGAAGTCATGTACCTAGGGTAGGGTCATGTACCTGACCTAGGTACCCTCCCCAAGGACATCTACAGAAAAGACTGTCTCCCAGTCGACCAAGAGAGATTCCACTCGACGGACTGGAAGACACTCGACGAACTTGAAGACACTCAACCATGAAGACTCACTCGACCACCAGGAGTTCATGATCTACTTTGTATCCAAACATTCTGTAATTAAGTAGTCTTTATGGTCATGATGACACTTTATGTAAGGCATTACCAGTAATGCCAGGCCTTAATGTACTTTAACCCTCTGCTATGTGGGTAGGCTGGGGTCCTGGCATCCTCTATATAAGCCACCCCTCTCCACTGGCAGAAGGATTCACACCCCTGTAACTCTCACACATATAATCCAGTCGACCGCCTCCGAGCTCCAAGACGTAGGGCTGTTACTTCCTCCGAGAAGGGCCTGAACTCGTAAAGCACTTGTGTGCACAACTGCTCCATAGCTAGGATCTTGCCTCTCCATACCTACCCCCTATTCTACTGTCAGACTTAGAACCATGACACTGGGCACCCTCGTGGCGGCCTCGTCCGCTTCTTGACATCCACTCCGAGTCTCCTGGTTTGCATTTGTTCCAAAAAGATCATTCCCGAAGGTTTCATCGCGTTTGGACTCTGTTTGATATTCCTTTTCTTCGAAACACTGAAATAGGCAAAAAAACAGCAATTCGGGCTGGGCCTCCGGTTAGTAGGTTAGTCCCAAAAATGATATAGAAGTGTAAATTAAAGCCCATAAACATCCAATACAGGTAATATAATAGCATGGAACAATCAAAAATTATAGATACGTTGGAGACGTATCAAGCATCCCCAAGCTTAATTCCTGCTCGTCCTCGAGTAGGTAAATGATAAAAACAGAATTTTTGATGTGGAATGCTACCTAGGATAATTATCAATGTAATTTTCTTTATTGTGGCATGAATGTTCAGATCCAAATGATTCAAAACAAAGGTTCATATTGATATGATAAGCAATAATACTTCAAGTATACTAACAAAGTAATCATGTCTTCTCAAAATATCATGGTTAAAGAAAGCTATCCCTACAATATCATATAGACTGGCTATGCTCTATCTTCATCACACAAAGTATTTAATCATGCACAACCCCGATGACAAGCCAAGCAATTGTTTCATGCTTTAGTATTCTCAAACTTTTTCAACTTTCACGCAATACATGAGCGTGAGCCATGGACATAGCACTATATGTGGAATAAAATGGTGGTTGTGGAGAAGACAAAAAAGAGGAAGATAGTCTCACATCAAATAGGTGTATCAACGGGCTATGGAGATGTCCATTAATAGATATCAATGTGAGTGAGTAGGGATTGCCATGCAACGGATGCACTAGAGCTATAAATGTATGAAAGCTCAACAAAAGAAACTAAGTGGGTGTGCATCCAATTTGCTTGCTCACAAAGACCTCGGGCGTTTTGAGGAAGCCCATCATTGGAATATACAAGCCAAGTTATATAATGAAAAATTCCCACTAGTATATGAAAGTGACAACATAGGAGACTCTCTATTATGAAGATCATGGTGCTACTTTGAAGCACAAGTGTGGTAAAAGGATAGTAGCATTGTCCCTTCTCTCTTTTTCTCTCATTTTTTATTTGGCCTTTCTCTTTTTTGTATAAGGCCTTTCTCTTTTTTTTCTTTTTTTTGTAAAGTCTGAAGTCTCCTCCCAACTTGTGGGGGGAATCATAGTCTCCATCATTCTTTCCTCACTTGGGACAATGCTCTAATAATGAAGATCATCACACTTTTTTTTACTTACAACTCAAGATTACAACTCGATACTTAGAACAAAATACGAGTCTATATGAATGCCTCCGGCGGTGTACCGGGATATGCAATGAACCAAGAGTGACATGTATGAAAATCATGAAGGTGGCCTTGCCACAAATACGATGTCAACTACATGATTATGCAAGAGCAATATGACAATGATGATGCGTGTCATAATAGACGGAACGGTGGAAAGTTGCATGGCAATATATCTCAGAATGGCTATGGAAATGCCATAATAGGTAGGTATGGTGGTTGTTTTGAGGAAGGTAAATGGTGGGTGTATGGTACCGGCGAAAGTTGCGCGACACAAGAGAGGCTAGCAATGATGGAAGGGAGAGAGTGCATATAATCCATGGACTCAACATTAGTCATAAAGAACTCATATACTTATTGAAAACATCTATAAGTGATCAAAAACCAAGCATTACACGCATGCTCCTAGGGGGATAGATTGGTAGGAAAAGACCATCGCTCGTCCCCGACCGCCACTCATAAGGAAGACAATCAATAAATAAATCGTCCTCCAACTTCATCACAAAGCGGTTCACCATACGTGCATGCTACGGGAATCACAAACTTCAACACAAGTATTCCTTAAATTCATAATTACCCAACTAGCATTACTCTAATATTACCATCCTCATATCTCAAAACAATTATCAAGCATCAAAATGATCATAGCATACACTTCACTTTCTATGATAGTTTTTATTATACCCAACTTGGATGCTCATCATTCTAGGACCAATTTTATAACCATAGAAAATACCATGTTGTTCTAAAAGACTCTCAAAATAATATAAGTGAATCATGAGAGATCAACAATTTCTAAAAAAATGAAGCCACCGCCGTGCTATAAAAGATATAAGTGAAGCACTAGAGCAAAAGTTATCTAGCTCAAAAGATATAAGTGAAGCTCATAGAGTATTCTAATAAATTTTAAATCATGTGGGTTTCTCCCAAAAGGTGTGTACAGCAAGGATGATTGTGGTAATCTAAAAAGCAAAGACTCATATCATACAAGACGCTCCAAGCAAAACACATATCATGTGGCGAATAAAAATATAGCTCCAAGTAAAGTTAACGATAGATGAAGACAAAAGAGGGGATACCTTCTGGGGCATCCCTAAGCTTAGGATCTTGGTCATCCTTGAATATCTTGGGGTGCCATGGGCATCCCCAAGCTTAGTATCTTGCCACTCCTTATTCCATAGTCCATCAAATCTTTACCCAAAACTTGAAAACTTCACAACACAAAACTCAACAGGAAATCACATAAGCTCCGTTAGTGCAAGGAAGAAAAACCACCACATAATTTACTGTAATGAACTCATTATTTATTTATATTGGTGTTAAACCTACTGTATTCCAACTTCTCTATGGTTCATACCCCCCGATACTAGCCATAGATGCATCAAAATAAGCAAACAACACACGAAAAACAGAATCTGTCAAAAACAGAATAGTCTAGCAATCTGTAACTTTCGTATACTTCTGGAACTCCAAAAAATCCTACAAAAATAGGAAGTCCTAGGCAATTTGTCTATTGATCTACAGCAAAAATAATCAAAGCAAAATCACGTTTCTGTGATTTATTGAATTTTTTCTCGTACATGCAAAGTTTCTGTTTTTCAGCAGAATCAAATTAACTATCACTAAAGGTTATCCTATAGGTTCTACTTGGCACAAACACTAATTAAAACATAAAAACACATCTAACCAGAGGCTAGATTGATTATTTATTACTAAACAGGAGCAAAAAGTAAGGAACAAAAATAAAATTGGGTTGCCTCCCAACAAGTGCTATCGTTTAACGCCCCTAGCTAGGCATAAAAGCAAGAATAGATCTAAGCCTTGCCATCTTTGGCATTCAATTATTCAACAGAACACTTATAACCCATAGGAGTTTCTTTCTTTTTAGTAATGATTAAACTCTTAGGCATAAAATCAAGATAATCGTTTGTAGCAAAAGGTTCCTTAATAAGAGCAAAGAAATTGGAATGAACACTTATTGATTTGAGATCCGCATTTTCCTTACTAGAAGATTCACCTTTATTTTTAGGAACATACATTAATTTTGCAATTTTTGTAGGAGGAGTTGGAGTATTTTTCATGGATGAGAAGGCAGACCCTAAGTTAGTAATAATATCCTCAAGTTTACCGATTCTAGTGGAATCTTGATCTATCCTTTCATTAACTATAGGTTCCTTCTCTTTAAAACTTTTCAAAGTAACTCCAACCATAGATCCATATTGAGTAATTTGGTGGTGGATCTTTTTATCCAAATTTTCAATTAACTCGACAGCAGCAACTTTATTTTCAATAATTTCAAGCCTTTGCATCACATGTTCTAATGTCAAAACTGTTCCAGTTAACCAAAAGAGGTGATAGACCAAACAAATCTGTCATGGCATTATAATCATCAAAAGTATGGCTACCCGAAAAATTCCCTCCGGTAATGGTATCAAGAATGTATCTATTCCAAGGAGTAATGCCTACATAAAAATTGCGAAGAAGAACGGAAGTAGATTGCTTCCTAGTAGATCTATTTTGAGCATTGCAAATTCTATGCCAAGCATCTTCTAGATTTTCTCCCTCCCTTTGTTTAAAATTAAGAACTTCATGATCGGGAGTGTTAATGATGATAGGAGGACTAGCCATGATAACGGGATAAGCAATTGATACACGAGCACACAAAAGGCAAGCGAAGAAGAGGCAAACGGAAAAGAGAGGGCGAATAAAATGACAAGGGTGAAGTGGGGAGAGGAAAACAAGAGGCAAATGGCAAATAATGTAATGCGAGGGAGATGAGTTTGTGATGGGTACTTGGTATGTCTTTACTTGAGCAAAGACCTCCCCGGCAACGGCGCCAGAAATCCTTCTTGCTACCTCTTGAGCATGCGTTGGTTTTTCCCTTGAAGAGAAAAGGGTGATGCAGCAAAGTAGCGTAAATATTTCCCTCAGTTTTGAGAACCAAGGTATCAATCCAATAGGAGGCTCCTCAAAAGCCTGCATCTAGAGTATTAAGTTCACAAGAACAGAGTAATGCATTAAGCAAGTTGACATGATGTAGAGGGATAAACTCATGCAATATTATATAAACCCCATCTTTTTATCCTCGATGGCAACAATACAATACGTGCCTTGCTGCCCTTGCTGTCACTGGGAAAGGACACCGTAAGATTGAACCCAAAGCTAAGCAGTTCTCCCATGGCAAGAAAGATCAATCTAGTAGGCCAAAACCAAGCTGATAATTCGAAGAGACTTGCAAAGATAACCAATCATACATAAAAGAATTCAAAGGAGATTCAAATATTTCTCATAGATAAACTTGATCATAAACCCACAATTCATCGGATCTCGACAAACACACCACAAAAAGAGTTCCATCGGATAGATCTCCAAGAAGAGGAAGGAGAACTTTGTATTGAGAATCAAAGAGAGAGAAGAAGCCATCTAGCTAATAACTATGGGCCCGAAGGTCTGTGGTAAACTACTCACAACTCATCGGAGAGGCCTTGGTGGTGATGGAGAGGCCCTCCATGGTCGATTCCCCTTCCAGCGGAGCGCCGACGAAGGCTCCAAGATGGGATCTCGCAGATACAGAAGGTTGCGGCGGTGGAATTAGGTTTTCTTGGTGCTCCTGGATGGTTTCGGCGTACGTAGATATATATAGGAGGAAGAAGTAGGTCGGTGGATGCTCAAGGGGCCCACGAGGGTGGGGGGCGCGCCCACCCTTACAGGGCGTGTCGGGCACCCTTGTGGCCGCCTCGTCCGCTTCTTGGCGTCCACTCCAAGTCTCCTGGTTTGCATTTGTTCCAAAAAGATCGTTCCCGAAGGTTTCATCACGTTTGGACTCCATTTGGTATTCCTTTTCTTTGAAACACTGAAATAGGCAAAAAAAACAGCAATTCGGGTCGGGCCTCCGGTTAGTAGGTTAGTCCCAAAAATGATATAAAAGTGTAAAGTAAAGCCCATAAACATCCAAAACAGGTAATATAATAGCATGGAACAATCAAAAATTATAAATACGTTGGAGACGTATCATCTCCCACAACTCTTTGTGTTCTAGTCGTGCATATAACATCTACGCATAGACCTGGCTCGGATGCCACTGTTGGGGAGCACAGTAATTTCAAAAAAATTCCTACTATCACGCAAGATCTATCACTAGGTGATGCATAGCAACAAGAGGGCAGAGTGTTGTATACGTACCCTCGTATACCGAAAGCGGAAGCGTTATGACAACTCGGTTGATGTAGTCGTACGTCTTCACGATCTGACTGATCCTAGCACCGAAGGTACGGCACCTCCGCGATTGGCACACGTTCAGCTCGGTGACGTCCCGCGAACTCTAGATCCAGCTGAGGTCAAGGGAGAGTATCGTCAGCACGATGGCGTGGTGACGGTGATGATGAAGTTACCGGCGCAGGGCTTCGCCTAAGCACTACGACGATATGACCGAGGTGTGTAACTGTGGGGGGGGGGGCACCGCACACGACTAAACAATCAACTTGTGTGTCTATGGGGTGCCCCCTTCCCACGTATATAAAGGAGTGGAGGAGGGGAGGGCCGACCCTCTCTATGGCGCGCCCTGGGGGAGTCCTACTCCCACCGGGAGTAGGATTCCCCCTTCCCTAGTTGGAGTAGGAGAGGAAGGAAGGAGGAGAGAGGGAGAAGGAAAGGGGGGTCGGCCCCCACCCAATTTGGATTGGGCTTGAGGGGGCCGCACCCTCCACCCTCCCGCCTCCTCCTCTCTTCCACTAAGGCCCAATAAGGCCCATACACTCCCCGGGGGGTTCCGGTAACCTCCCGGCACTCCGTTTTTATCCGGAACACTTCCGGTGTCGGAATATAGTCGTCCAATATATCAACATTTATGTCTCGACCATTTCGAGACCCTCGTCATGTCGGTGATCACATCCGGAACTCCGAACAATCTTCGGTACAACATATCACATAAACTCATAATACCAATCGTCATCGAACATTAAGCGTGCGGACCCTACGGGTTCGAGAACTATGTAGACATGACCGAGACACGTCTCCGGTCAATAACCAATAGTGGAACCTGGATGCTCATATTGGTTCCTACATATTCTACGAAGATCTTTATCGGTCAAACCACATAACAACATACGTTATTCCCTTTGTCATCGGTATGTTACTTGCCCGAGATTCGATCGTCGGTATCTCAATACCTAGTTCAATCTCGTTGTCTCTTTACTCGTTGCGTAATACTTCATCCCGCAACTAACTCATTAGTCACAATGCTTGCAAGGCTTATAGTGATGAGTATTACCGAGAGGGCCCAGAGATACCTATCCGAAACACGGAGTGACAACTCCTAATCTCGATCTATGCCAACCCAACAAACACCTTCAGAGACACCTGTAGAGCGCCTTTATAATCACCCATTTACGTTGTGACGTTGGTAGCACACAAGGTGTTCCACCGGTATTCTAGAGTTGCATAATCTCATAGTCTGTGGAATTTGTATAAGTCATGAAGAAAGCAGTAGCAATGAAACTAACACGATCATAATGCTAAGCTAACGAATGGGTCATGTCCATCACATCATTCTCCTAATGATGTGATCCCGTTCATCAAATGACAACACATGTCTATGGTTAGGAAACATAACCATCTTTGATTAACGAGCTGGTCAAGTAGAGGCATACTAGGGACTATAGGTTTTGTCTATGTATTCACACATGTACTAAGTTTCAGGTTAATACAATTCTAGCATGAATAATAAACATTTATTATGAATTAAGGAAATAAATAATAATTTTATTGCCTCTAGGGCATATTTCCTTCAGATATTAACACCAAAAGCACTTGAGGATAGACATGCCCTTTCATTTGCAATACTTAAGCTACAATACTTAAGCTACAAGTTGGTATGAAGTATTTTGGTGGTGTACATCGCCGTTGAGACCACCAGGTTTGTCCACTTCCACCATAGAAAACATGAAGCGTAACAAAAATATAAAACAGACTAGTTCATGACACAAAACTATTTTCGTTTTCCAATGACGGTTGTGACCATCAACAACATGACATTAGTCTGTTGATATGATGTCGTTCCCTACCCTTTTATGTTAGCCGTGACACCACTTAGTTGGCCATCAACATGTTTATTCCCTTCTCCACTCTTCGGCACACCATTCTCCATGTCATTGTCTTTTCGCCCCACTTTTGTGTTTGATATATCATTGAGACCCTATATTGTATAATTGTGCAGAATACAAGCACAACATTTCAGAATCTAGAGGTTTTGATTTGAAAAGAAATCTGTTGTTGCCACAACTAATATGGATTGGAGGGAATTGTAAAAATTGGTAAGAAAAAAAGTAACCTTGGTTGCTTTTCTAAGGGGAAAAAGAAACCTTGGTCTATATATAATTTCCTTAAGTAACAACTAAATTCTCGCAAAAAAAAAAGTAACAACTGAATTCAAAGATGTCAACAAATTTGAGTGTCTTTTGTGCCTTGCCTGGAAACGTAGGGATTCGGGTTGGATCTCAATTATGAGTGACCAGATTCCCCACCAAAACCGTTTTGCCTGCCCTATCTATCGTGACCCCAGCGTCGAGTTTTTTTTTTTGAAACGGAGGCAAAAGCTTTGCCTCATCCATTAATTAAGATAGAAAAGAGTTTTTTACAGGACACCCACAAACACGGCATGCGGATTATTCGCGTGAAATAAAAGACCCTAGCTTCTTTGCGCCGGCGATGACCCAAAGGTTGGCCTCGGCAGAGATGGAGGAGAGCAAGATTGGCGGTGAAGCACTCTTATGCTTAAACACTCTTGCATTACGCTCGTTTCAAATCGTCCATGAGACGAGCATAGTGAGGGAGGCCTTGGCTTGGCGGTTCGGCGTACCATGGGCGCAGGTGCTTGCCCACCACTCGTCCACCGAGTCGAACAGGGGCCAAGCGGAAGTGTCAAGCCCGTGCATGAGGAATTTCTCAATGACCAAAGACCAAAGACGCCGGGTGTAGCGGCACTTGTAGAAGAGGTGAGGTCCGCATTCTTGCACCGTCCTGCAAAGAGGGCAGAGATCGCAATTTGGCCACCCACGTTTTGCCAATCTATCTGCCGTCCAAACTCTGTCTTGAAGGGCCAACCAAGCAAAAAATTTGACTTTGGGGGGGCCCAAACCTTCCAAACCATTTTGTTCAAGGAAGAAAGGACCATTCCTAGAAACTGTGCCCTATACACGGAGGCCGCCGAGTATTGCCCACAGGTCGTGTGTTTCCAAAGGATATCAGCGTCGAGCTTGGGCAAGCTTCAGATGCAAACCCGGACGAGGTGCGAAGAAAATGCCCGCTCGTCGGAATAATTTACCAGCGCAACAGTACTGGCACCAAGTAGAAAACCCAGGGGCAGCCAATGTCTGAGCTGACGAATTTAATCCCCGATCCCGATGTTGCGGATCAGGCTAGCTACTATAGTGTAGTACTGCCCGACTCCACTAACCACTAGCCATAGCACGCGTAGCCCACTCTCGATCCACAGTAAGTGCAACCCCGCATCTCGCTCCGTCAACGTCGGCTGTGTGCTGCGCCTGCGCGCCGCCGTATTGTAATCCCTCGAAAACGTATCGCGATCCCGTCGTGGCGCCGATGAAGCGCGCACCGGCCGTATCGGCTGGTTGCAGAGCCGAGACGGCACCCGGAGAGGGACAGCACGGATCCGGGTGTGCGCCAGTGCGCGCGGACACCGCAGGCTCCATGTTAACCGCAACCACTTTGGCGCCCCAAGGAGAAGAGAACAGCGGCGGTGGACGGAGGCTAGCTGCAGGGCACGAAGCCGGCCAGCCTAATTGGCGGTCGATCGCGGGTCAACTTCGGCTCGGTCCCATGTTCCTACAGTCTCCCGTCTCCCTCACCTCAGTCGGTCGACACACTGGCCACGTTCCAAGCTAATTAATCAGTGCATGCAGCAGGTCGCCCGCTCACTAGCTTCCATTTTCTATCTATCTCGAATCTAGTTAGTTGGAGACGCGGCCGGCCACGTATAAATGCCACTGCACTTGCTGCTGGTACACTTACCGATCACCCCTAGTACAGATACCAAGAGCGCGCGGCAGCGCGAACTTCGAGCTAGCCTAGCTTAGCTAGCCCCAGTGGACTGCTATAGTAACTACATACCCAGTGTAGCGGTACGGAGGAGATGGCCAGCGGTACTGGTATTGGTACTGGCAATGGCGGATCTGTCCTGGGGATGGTCGTCGCGTGCGTGTGCGCGTGCCTGATCCTCTCCGTCCCTGCCGCCGACGCGCAGCTCAAGGTCGGGTACTACGACGCGACGTGCCCTGACGCAGAGAGCCTCATCACCACCATCGTCCACGCCTCCGTCCGCATGGACGCCGGCAACGGCCCCGGCCTCGTCCGCCTCTTCTTCCACGACTGCTTCGTCAGGGTACGTGCTCCGCTCGACCGGACGAGCTCATGCTTAATTACGACGCTAATGTAGCTGCATTCCCGTTGGTGCTTTCGTGCAGGGCTGCGACGCGTCGGTGCTGCTGGACGACCCGACGGGCAGCCCGGGCAACCGTACGGTGGAGAAGACGGCGGCGCCCAACTTCCCCAGCCTCCGCGGCTTCGGCGTCATCGACCGCGCCAAGCGCGTCGTGGAGCGCCGCTGCCCGGGCGTCGTCTCCTGCGCCGACATCGTCGCCTTCGCCGCCCGCGACGCCTCCCGCATCATGGGCGGCATAGTCTTCGCCATGCCCTCCGGCCGCCTCGACGGCCGCGTCTCCAACGCCACCGAGGCGCTCGCCAACCTGCCCCCCGCCAACTTCAACCTCACCCAGCTCATCACCCGCTTCGCGTCCAAGAACCTCACCGCCGACGAGATGGTCACGCTCTCCGGGGCCCACTCCATCGGCCGCTCCCACTGCTCCTCCTTCTCCAGCCGCCTCTACCCGCAGATCGACCCGACGCTCAACAACACGCTCGCCAAGGCCCTCCGCGCCGGCAAGTGCCCGGCGGCGACGGGGCGGCTCGACCGCGTCGTGCAGCTGGACGCCAAGACGCCGCTCCAGCTCGACAACCAGTACTACAAGAACATCGGCACCAACGAGGTGCTCTTCAACTCCGACCAGGCGCTGCTCGACCGGAGCGACACGGCGGCGCTCGTCGGCCAGTACGCCGCCAACCGGAAGCTGTGGTCGCAGAAGTTCGCGGACGCCATGGTGAAGATGGGCTACGCCGACGTGCTCACGGGGCCGCCCGGGGAGATCAGGAAGGTCTGCAGCAGAGTGAACTAGTAGTAGTGCCAAACTTGCCAAATTCAGACATCTGCACATGTGTACCCCGGCCACTGTACATGACATGATCACCACATACATTTCACCTAGGTCATCTCCGACGTGCCACTTGCATCGATCATTCATGGCTGTACTGTAACCTGTGACATAGTACAAGGGTAGATCAGGTGTCACAATCTTGCAAATTCCATTGATTCGTTTTGTGGGGCTACTTTGGGTTGGGTTATTGGGTACCTAGCTAAACTGTGCATGCATACACTGAGAGGCACTGTGTAGCAGGTACAAAGAGATCAACTGTGTCATGGAATTAATTGCCCCAACAGTTTTATTCTGTCACTCATGAGATTGGAATTGTGTATTCGCGTGCATTAAGATGTGTTCCTGGTGTACACTTTTAAGGACTGAGTGCTGAATAAAGCCAAGGACCAGTACTTGATATCTGCAAAGAGGCGTTCGCCTCACTTTATTATATCTAAAGTCTGAGTAAGCTTTAACTTCCAAATTCCAACGGATCACTCGTTCTCTTCTTCATGACAGCTCATATACCAATCTGATAATAAGGTTTCCATGGGATGGCGCCAAATACTCCTACTTTTCATCTTTTCCACACACACGCACACACACACACACAAAGGCCAATTGCTTTGCTTTTGTGTACTCCTCTCCAACATTATCAGTCTAAAGTTGGATTGTAGAAAAACGGATGCATACATTACAACCTGGAACACACGTCTGAAACAGAACAAACCGAACATGCAGGACGACAGGAGCACCCACTGAAAGTCTGAAACTGCACAGGAAGAGCCGGGGGAAAAAACAGAGCATGAGGCAGACCACAGTACCGGACGCAGCGAACCACATGATACCTGCATCTGCACCGCTGCCGCTGCCGCGCCGTCAGTTGGTCCGACGCGCGTGTAGCATGCTTCTGCTCCCGTGTCCGGGTGTCTCTCTCCTGCCTACCCTCACACATCAAGCTTAGGCCAGGGCCCAGGAACATGCGCGCATGTGTAGCAGTAGTGTGGCTTAATTGGACTCTTCAATTTTATTAGTTCCCAAGATCCATCCATCCCCTGCTTAACCTTGACATTTCTGCCTCCATTAAGGCTGGTTGTAATGGGGAGTATCATATACTAGTATCATGCATATGATACTAGTGTACGATACTACCTTCCTAAGAGCATGGTTAATAGTATAGCCAGCTGCTGGCTATAAGTCAGTGTCATGTCATCTACAACCCATCTTATAGCCAACATGTATAATAGTAGATCAAAAAAGTGTACTACTTTTTCATTATGTGGCTCACCTTTCATTCTCACAAAGTGCCTAGGAGCATGTGCTAGAGCTGGCTCTTCACGAAGAGCCCGCTTACCTTCTCTCTCCTCTTCTCTTCCCTTCAACTAAGCAAAAATATACTAGTTTATTCCATATAGCCTGCTGACTCATCTCTATTATACTTGCTCTAATGCATAGTATCATATTTTAGTATCATATAGTATTTTATTTATTGTCATGCATGACACAAAGTAGCGTAGCATTTATTATGATACGGTATCATGATATGATACTCCATCCTTTCTTTCTTCATTTAATGCTATGACACCTCATCAAAATTGCCTAGTTGACATGCATAATACTAGCTATGATACTACAATTACGACCAGCCTAAGATAGCAGCGCAGGTCGTGGAGGGTTCGATTAGTAAGAAACTCCACTCCCGCAGTGAAGTTATTTCTAGGGATTGGCGCCCGAGGGAAGATGGAGAACACTCCCATGTCAGTGATTGACCACGTTAGAGCCGGCCAACTTGGACGGATATATAAAACGGGTTCCGGCATCTTTCCGCCAAGTTGAAGGATCAACCTCAATCAGACCGCCGCACCGCACATGTTTCCTTCACCCTCTGCTCCATGTTCGTGCTGGTAGGAGGAACATGAATGACCCATATACAAATGCGGCACATTTTCTGGCAGGGAAGAGAACAGGGCTGCGAAGGTTCCTCTTCTCCCTCGTCTGACAGATCCATGATGGGCGAGAAAGAAAGAAAAGAATCTTCCAAGTTGTCAGACGAGCGGTGCTCCGTATTTTGGATTCTAGTGTGCTTCGGCGAGCTTCCGCCCGATCAGTGATCACTGCGCTGCGCATGCGCTTGCACTTCCGCTTGATTGAGCAATAATGAAAGCAGCGCCTGATTTGGATCCTTGTGGCCCGACATGGCAGGCCACGTTTGGATTGATTGCCCGCGTGAGTGATCGCACATGCGTGTAAGTGCATTTATGTGTCCCTCCGACTGTACTTTAGCTGAGACCTCCTTCTCCGTCCTGAATAATCTTGGTGCCGCATCTTCTTCCGCACAGCTGTGCTCTGTCGTTCCAGGAAAGGACGTACGTGTTCATGTGTTCTCGCTCGCTCTCTTCCATGAGGTAAACCATATTTGCTCAGTTGGATAATAATGGAAAGTGTGATGGTTGGGGACGGTGTTGCATGTCGGTCGTCCTTGAGGCAGGGCCACAGCCCACAGGCTTCGCTGAATTTCCAATCAGGTTTCAGAAACATCCGTGTTTTGTATGAGCTTCGTGTTTTCCCTTCAAGTCAAAACCAGTTGTCCTTAAATTTGAGCCCAGCTCATACGCAAATTTGTTTCGTCGAAATTCAAGGATTCAATTGAATATATATTTTTCCCATTCTGCTTGCACTACAATTGACTAGAAAAATTATACCGATGCGTGCTAGGGCGGCCCGATCTTTCTATGAAACAATGACGATTATGTTGGAGGAGACTTTGACAACCTGATGAAAGATTTAGGAATTGTTGCCACACTTGGGCTTTTTCCATTGCATGTCAACATATAGATAGATTTACAATCCTAACCATAAATGGGAGATCACAACAATATCGATTCTCACCGATTTAGGGGATCAGGAGATATGTCACGATACGTGACATATTAGTCTAACACTCCCCCGCAGTCACAACGGGAGGAGAATGGACATTGAGACTGGACCGAAAATCCAGAAACAACGGCGAAGGGAGACCCTTCATCAAGATGTCGGCGAACTGTCGTGACGAGGGAACATGGAGCACACGGACCTGACCCATGGCAACACGATCACGAACGAAGTGGAGATCGATCTCGATGTGTTTGGTACGCTGATGCTGTACTGGGTTCGTGGACATGTAGACGGCGCTGACGTTGTCGCAGAAGACGATCGTCGCAGGAGGAGATGGTCGATGAAGCTCCTGGAGAAGTTGCCGAAGCCAACTCGCCTCAGCCACGACGTTTGCCACGGCGCGGTACTCGGCTTCAGCACTCGAACGCGAGACTGTGTGTTGCCGCTTGGAGGACCAAGAGATGAGGTTATCTCCAAGGTAAACACAGAATCCCGACGTTGACCGCCGAGTGTCGGGGCATCCGGCCCAGTCGGCGTCGGTGTAGGCGATCATGGAGCTCGGTGAAGTCGAGTAGAGCTGAAGACCATGAGAGAGCGTGCCCTTGACGTAGCACAAGATGCGCTTGATGGCGGCGAGGTGCTGCTCACGCGGGTCGTGCATATGAAGGCAAACCTGCTGAACGGCATACGCGATGTCTGGGCGCGTAAAAGTGAGGTACTGGAGAGCGCCGGCAAGACTCCGGTACTCCGTGGGATCGGCCACTGAAGGACCAGCAGTAGCAGCGAGCTTCGGTGATGTATCAACAGGTGTCGTGGCTGACTTGCAAGCAGTCATGCCAGCCCTGTCCAGAATCTCCGCGGCGTACTTAGCTCGCGAGAGATGCGATGCCGAGGAAGTAGTGGAGGCTGCCCATGTCCGTCATGGTGAACTCGGCTCGTAGAGAGGACGTGATCCTGTCGAGCAAGCGGGTCGACGAGGCGGTGAGGACGATGTCGTCCACATAGAGTAGGAGGAAGGCCGTGCCTTACGCACACCGGAGGACGAACAATGAAGTGTCCGAGCGTGAGCATATGAAGCCGGTCGAGGTGATGAAGGCAGCAAAGCGTTGGTACCACGCACGAGGAGCCTGCTTGAGACCGTAGAGTGAACGGTTCAGCCGACAGACGTGGTCGGGGCGACTGGAGTCGATGAAGCCAGTGGGTTGACGACAGTAGACAACCTCAGCAAGAGTGCCATGCAGAAAGGCGTTCTTGACGTCGAGCTGACGAGTCTCCCAGTTAAGAGAGAGCGCGATGGAGAGGATGACACGCACGGTGGCCGGTTTGACAACCGGGCTGAATGTCTCATCGAAGTCGACACCTGGCTCCTGAGAGAAACCTCGAAGCACCCAACGAGCTTTATAGCGATCGAGGGAGCCATCAGGCTTGAGCTTGTGGCGAAAAACCCACTTGCCGGAGATGATGTTAGCATCTCGAGGAGGAGGCACAAGATCCCAAGTGTTGTTGCTGAGTAGAGCGTGGTACTCCGCAGTCATAGCATCGAGCCAGTTGGGATCCTTGAGAGCTGCACGGGCGGAGGTGGGAACCGGTGAGTACCTGCTGACAGATGAAACATGCAGGTTAAGCCGCTCGCAAGGCCCCTTGTGGATGCCCGAGGTGCTGCGCGTGCGATGAGTGGGTGCAGGAGGGGCGCCCGGTGAGGGAGGGTCGGGTGGTGAGGGTGGTGCGGGTGGTGAGGGAGGTGCGGGAGGAGGGAAGGGTGGTGGGGTGGGTGGAGGTGTAGTAATCGGAAGGGGTGGGACAACTATGGGTAGGTTGTCGTCGTCGGCGAGAAAGTCGTACGTGGAGGCGTTGGTAGGCTGTGGGGAGGCAAAGGGAAAGGTCATCTCATCGAATATGACATGTCGAGAGATGATGATGCGGTGGGTAGTGAGGTCCATGCACCGATATCCCTTATGATGAGAGGAGTAGCCAAGAAAAACGCAAGCACTCGAACGCGGCGACAGTTTATGTGGCATGGTGGAGGCGATGTTGGGATAGCATAGGCAGCCGAAGACGCGTAGTGACGAATAATCGGGATGGTTGTTGTGAAGGGCAAAGTATGGAGAGGGGGCGCTAATCGTTTTTGTAGGAAGACGGTTAAGGACGTGAGTGGCGGTGTGAAGTGCTTCGGCCCAATAACGAGGTGGTAAGCTAGCCTAAAATAGGAGAGAACACACAATGTCATTGAC
Source organism: Triticum dicoccoides (assembly GCF_002162155.2). Taxonomy (NCBI): domain Eukaryota; kingdom Viridiplantae; phylum Streptophyta; class Magnoliopsida; order Poales; family Poaceae; genus Triticum; species Triticum dicoccoides. The sequence goes on from NC_041381.1 coordinate 135,197,448, forward strand.
AGTGCGAATGATGCGTTCAGCTTTACCATTTTGTTGGGATGTGTATGGGCAAGAGAAGCGAATGTGAATGCCGTGCGTGGCGGCGAGAGAGTGAAGTTTATTATTGTCGAACTCGCGACCATTGTCGCATTGTATGGACACGACAGGTAAGCCAAACTGAGTGTGAGTGAACACGCGGAAAGCGGAGAGCGAGGCGTAAGCATCCGATTTTTGGCGAAGCGGAATAGTCCATAGAAAATGAGTGAAATCATCAAGAATGACTAAAAAATATGTATTGCCAGAAACACTCAAGATCGGTGAAGTCCAAAGATCACAATGGACTAACTCGAATGGACGAGTTGTACGAGTAGTGGAAGAGGAAAAAGGTAAACGTACATGACGGCCGAGTTGACAAGCATGACATAAAGTGGTTTGGTTTATTTGTCTAATACAAGGAAGAGAAATATGTTGCGAGAGGCGACGATAGGCGTCATGGCCGGGGTGACCGAGGCGACGGTGCCACACATCATGAGGAGCGGTGAGCGTGGCGAGGGAGCGAGGAGGCGGAGGACATGTGAACATGTAGAGCTCCCCCGTACTATTGCACCGAAGGATCTCGCGCCGGGAATGAATGTCCTTCACAGAGAAACCAAAAGGGCCAAAAGCGAGATGCAATGATTATCAGTAGTGAATTGATGAACGGAAATAAGATTTTTGATAATGTTGGGTGTGACTAAGACATGACGTAAGTGAAGAGGTCTATTGGGAAAGAGGGAGGGAAGGGAGGAATGACCGGATGTGGTGACGAGAACGGTGGAACCGTCGCCGACCACCACGTGACGATAAATAGGATGGGGAGAAAGAGATGATAAGATACCAGCATCCGAGGAGAGGTGGGCGGTCGCGCCGCTGTCCATAACCCACTCGGGAGAGGGCTGCTGCAACGTCATGTTGGTGAAGTGTTGAGCGAGAGCGGCGGTGTCCCATGATGGTGCCGACGTTGGTGTTGTGGCGTAGGGCAGCACGACGCCGAACGGAGCTGCGCCATAGCCACCGTAGGGCGCGCCGAGAGCAGCCGGGGGAGCGGCCATGTAGGCGTGGGCGTGTGATCCCGGACCCCTTCCAAGGATGCCGCCGGTGCCGCCGGTGCTGTTGGGGCGCGACTGCATGGGCCACATCTGGACGGCTCCTGTCCAAGGGTTGAACGGAGTGGGCATTGGAGGAGCACCGCCGGCGGGCTTGTAGCCCTTGTTCTTGCCCTTCCCCTTGCCATAGCCGGTGGCATGCGGGTTGTGGGCGGGAGCAGGAGCCCGCCATGGCTGTCCGCCACCGCCCCCACCGGAAGGAGCACCACCACCACCCCCGGAGGACGACCCGCCGCCGCTGGGAGGAGTAGGGGCTGGTCCTTTGGCGGCGTAGAAAGCGGAGGCCGAGGTGTTGGTGGAGCGCCGGGAAGCCTTCATCTCGTGGAGCAGCAGCATGTTGCGGAAGTTGAGGAAGGTAGGGAACGGCGTGAGGAGGCGGGAAATGTCGGCGACGCTGTCGAAGCGCTCGTGAAGGCCCTTGATGACGTTGGTGACGAGCTCGGGGTCGGAGACGGGGGCACCGACCTCGGCAAGAGCGTCAGCCGCCGTCTTTTGCAGGTGAAGGTACTCGCTGATGGACCGATCCTCGTGCTTGATGTTGTGGAACTCCTCGGCAAGATAAATCTCGCGGCTCTTTTGGTTGTCGTTGAAGAGGGCGAGGACGGAGGTCCAGACCTTGTAGGCCGTGGCGGTGGCGGGGTCGGTGGGCATGACGAGGTCGACGATGTCCATGGCCATGGAGCCGTAGGGCCAGTGGAGTACCAAGACGTCGAGGCGGCGCCATGTTGGATCGGTGGGGGGCGTCTCGGTGGTGAGGTGGTCCTCGAGGGCGTAGGTGGTGACATCGATGTTGAAGAAGGTCCTCCACTTGGGGAAGACGGCGCTCTTGAACTCGAGGACGATGGGGACGAGAGAGCAGACACTTGGGATGGCGGTGGCCTGCTCCCAGAGGCCGGCGTTGGGATGGGGAGCAGGTGGTTCAGAGGACGCCATGGGATGGGAGGGGAGGGAGGTGTTGGCCGGCGGCGCGGGAACAGGGGTCGGCGGCGCTAGGGTTGGAGGGAGCGGAAGCGAGAGGATGTGCTTAGGCTGATACCATGAAAGATTTAGGAATTGTTGCCACACTTGGGCTTTTTCCATTGCATGTCAATATATAGACAGATTTACAATGCTAACCATAAATGGGAGATCACAACAATATCGATTCTCCTCGATTTAGGGGATTAGGAGATATGTCACGATACGTGACATATTAGTCTAACACCTGACTACACCGGACACGGGATGCCCCAGTTTAGCAACCGCTAAACCAACTTAGATATGATTTGTGACTGACTGACGGTGCTAGAAACATGGTCAACTTGATCACGTAAATCAATCAATCAATCCTTGTATGCTATCGCAGAACAAGCATGAATATGAATTTGCTGATATAAGGAAAAACTATATACTAAATTAGGGTTCTGAAGATGTGTAGTGCAGGAGGTCTTGTCGATACTTGTGCTTATGGATAAGAGTAGCAAACGGTAAAACTCAATGCGCAAAACCCAAACACTAAATAAGTTTTGTACACAAATAAGGATTGCAAGAACTGCTCATTGTCTTCCATCAGAAATACATAAGTCTAAACCGGAAGTAAGTTGCGGCAACATCTATGGATGGTTATGAACGAAATTTGAAGTGTAGTCTCCATTCAAAGCTTCACCTTCATTCCTTGTATGCTTATTGCCACATTCATACTTGATCATGCTTCAATGTTTGTCCCTCTCATCCATACTAGGTCCTTTATTCCTTATTATACAAGCATATATATTTGTCAAAGTGGAGGCAAAAGATTTGCCTCAATCATTAATTAATTGTAGAACCGAGTTGCCTAGTTAATTAAAGGGAAACCAGGCAAAAAACATCACAAACGCTAAGCGGCACCCACACAAAATCTCACATAGAGGGCCTCGCCAAGAGTTGATTTAGACATCATCATATTATCATGATGTGGCTCTCTGGATCACTTAACCCAACATCATGTGCACCAGACCATAATCACATTCAACATTGCAAGAGCATCTACAGCCACATACAACTGGCCCATCATACGTCAAATTTTTGTTACCACATCCCGGTGCCTCAGTTAGCAGGCCCCAAATCCATATTACACATGCATCATAAAATTTTGATACAGGCGGACGTCCGGCTACTACATCAATACATGCCATCGGACTACCAAATTTTGGCATGTTCTACATACATACTAAGCTGTGGACAAAGATCATCCATGCTTGCCCTTGCCGGCGCCCTTGGCGTCTTTGTCGTAGAAGTAGCGGTCAAAGACGCAACAAGGGTCAAGTAGGATATCTTCCTCACCGGAGCTATCCGCCCCATCATTGTCCTCCCTCTCTTCTTTGGCAGCGGTGGGGAGGGGGCAATCCGTCCATGACACGGACATCCAGGGCTTGCTCTTGGGGGAGTGTGTATTCCTCCTCTGCCGCTTATGGAGGATGCGGGCGCAAATGACCTCCTCTTCCGCGACAGCAAGCGTCGCCGCCTCCGCCACATCAGCAATGAGGCGGGCCTCACGCTTTCGCCCCCTCTGCATGTTATGGCGGCACACTGGTACCTGTAACCCTTGTACTCCTCTTGATCAGAGAAGGGACAGCCAATGAAGCTCGAGCTTCCAACCCCAATAGATCTGAGCACTAGTTGCGCCGTTGCAATGAATTTTCGATGGATCGAATCTGACCTGGGTCAGGAGCACTCCTTCTAGGAGTGGCAGAGGGCCATGAGGACGGCCATAGACTCTTCCCCGTATGGATGATGCCCCAACCGATGTATCAGGAGTGGTCGGAGTCGGATCCGCTGCCCGCCATGCCAAAGAAGGCCGAAGATAGCCGGAAGGGAGCTTGGGGTGGAGCGGAGCGGAGCGGAGTGGAGTGGCTAGGGTTTAGACCGGGGAGCGAATGTAGACGAATATATGTGGGATCGCGGTGGGCCATCGTGGGTAGATCTGACGTGGCAGATGTGCCTGGGACACCCCATATCTGCCCTAGATTTGGGTTGGATATGAGGTATGCTTATTAGTCTGGACGTTTGGGCCCGGTATGAGGGCTACATCTGGGTCAGGTTTTTTATCCATCAGTGACGGGGCCGTCCGCCCGAGCGTATAAGGGGGAGGGGTTTGGGGCGCCCATCTTTGGATGCTGTATCATAACCCAAACTACAATATACTCCCCCATTTCCTAAATATATGATGTTTTGGTAGTTTATATGATGTTTTGGTAGTTCATTAAACTACCAAAGTGTCATATATTTAGGAAAGGAGGAACTATTATTCATACGACGGCCAAAGTGATTCTCTTATTACAACAAAGACCGAATGTGCCCCGTGATGTAATGGGCCTATAGGGCGGCGGCCTAGGCAGCCAAGGGTCTCTCCATACGTGAACAAGTTCAGCATCACCGACACGCAATAGGAGTCGTTTCCTCGGCAACTCCGAACAAGGTTGGAGTGCATTCAATTTCAGTGATGCATTGCGTGGAAAAACAATGTGAAGGGAATATGCCCTAGAGGCAACAATAAAGTTGTTATTTATATTTCCTTAAGTCATGATAAATATTTATTATTCATGCTAGAATTGTATTAACCGAAAACTTAGTACATGTGTGAATACATAGACAAAACATGATCCCTAGTATGCCTCTACTTGACTAGCTCATTAATCAAAGATGGTTTTATTTCCTAACCATAGACATGTGTTGTCTGAAGGAAATATGCCATAGAGGCAATAATAAAGTTATTATTTATTTCCTTAATTCATGATAAATGTTTATTATTCATGCTAGAATTGTATTAACCGGAAACTTAGTACATGTGTGAATACATAGACAAAACATATAGTCCCTAGTATGCCTCTACTTGACTAGCTCGTTAATCAAAGATGGTTATGTCTCCTAACCATAGACATGTGTTGTCATTTGATGAGCGGGATCACGTCATTAGGAGAATGATGTGATGGACATGACCCATCCGTTATCTTAGCATTATGATCGTAGCAGTTTCATTGCTACTGCTTTCTTCATGACTTATACATGTTCCTCGGACTATAAGATTATGCAACTCCTGAATACCGGAGGAACACTTTATGTGCTACCAAACGTCACAACGTAAACGTGTGATCATAAAGGTGCTCTATAGGTGTCTCCGAAGGTGTTTGTGTTGGGGAACGTAACAGAAATTCAAAATTTTCCTACGAGTCACCAAGATCTATCTATGGAGAAACCAACAACGAGGGGAAGGAGAGAGCATCTACATACCCTTGTAGATCGCTAAGCGGAAGCGTTCAAGAGAACGGGGTTGAAGGAGTCATACTCGTCGTGATCCAAATCACCGGAGATCCTAGTGCCAAACGGACGGCACCTCCGCGTTCAACACACGTGCAGCCCGGTGACGTCTCCCATGCCTTGATCCAGCAAGGAGAGAGGGACAGGTTGGGGAAGACTCCGTCCAGCAGCAGCATGACGGCATGGTGGTGGTGGAGTAGCGTGGCAATCCTGCAGGGCTTCGCCAAGCACCGCGGGAGAGGAGGAGAAAGAGAGGTAGGGCTGCACCAACAGGAGAAGAACTTCGTGTGTTGGGCTGCCCCTTTGCCTCCACTATATATAGGGGGAGAGGGGGGGCTGAGCCCCCACCTAGGGTTCCACCCCTAGGGGCGGTGGCCTGCCCTAGATCCCATCTAGGGGGGCGGCCAAGGGGGGGGGGAGAGGGGAAACTTGCCCCCCAAGAAAGGTGGGTGCGCCCCCCTCCCCAAATCCTAGGTGCCTTGGGACCTTGTGGGGGGCGCACCAGCCCACCTGGGGCTGGTCCCCTCCCACACTTGGCCCATGCAGACCTCCGAGGATGGTGGCCCCACTTGGTGGACCCCCGGGACCCTCCCGGTGGTCCCAGTACGTTACCGATAAAACCCGAAACTTTTCCGGTGACCAAAACAGGACTTCCCATATATAAATCTTTACCTCCGGACCATTCCGGAACTCCTCGTGATGTCCGGGATCTCACCCGGGACTCCGAACAACATTCGGTAACCACATACAAACTTCCTTTATAACCCTAGCTTCATCGAACCTTAAGTGTGTAGACCCTACGGGTTCGGGAACCATGCAGACATGACCGAGACGTTCTCCGGTCAGTAACCAACAGCGGGATCTGGATACCCATGTTGGCTCCCACATGTTCCACGATGATCTCATCGGATGAACCATGATGTCGAGGATTCGATCAATCCCGTATACAATTCCCTTTGTCTAGCGGTATTGTACTTGCCCGAGATTCCATCGTCGGTATGCCGATACCTTGTTCAATCTCGTTACCGGCAAGTCTATTTACTCGTTCTGTAACACATCATCCCGTGATCAACCCCTTGGTCACATTGTGCACATTATGATGATGTCCTACTGAGTGGGCCCAGAGATACTTCTCCGTTTACACGGAGTGACAAATCCCAGTCTTGATTTGTGCCAACCCAACAGACACTTTCGGAGATACCCGTAGTGCACCTTTATAGCCACCCAGTTACGTTGTGACGTTTGGTGCACCCAAAGCATTCCTACAACATCCGGGAGTTGCACAATCTCATGGTCTAAGGAAATGATACTTGACATTAGAAAAACTTTAGCATACGAACTACAATCTTTGTGCTAGGCTTAGGATTGGGTCTTGTCCATCACATCATTCTCCTAATGATGTGATCCCGTTATCAACGACATCTAATGTCCATGGTCAGGAAACCATAACCATCTGTTGATCAATGAGCTAGTCAACTAGAGGCTTACTAGGGACATGGTGTTGTCTATGTACCCACACATGTATCTGAGTTTCCTATCAATACAATTATAGCATGGATAATAAACGATTATCATGAACAAGGAAATATAATAATAACCAATTTATTATTGCCTCTAGGGAATATTTCCAACAGTACCCCACTTGCACTAGAGTCAATAATCTAGTTCACATCGCCATGTGATTAACACTGATAGGTCACATCGCCATGTGACCAACATCCAAAGAGTTTACTAGTGTCTAAACTAGTTCACATCACCATGTGATTAAGTCTCAATGAGTTCTGGGGTTTGATCATGTTTTGCTTGTGAGAGAGGTTTTAGTCAACGGGTCTGCAACATTCAGATCCGTATGTACTTCGCAATTCTCTATGTCATATTGTAAATGCTGCTTCCGCGCTCCACTTGGAGCTATTCCAAATGGTTGCTCCACTATACGTATCCGGTTTGCTACTCAGAGTCATTCGGATAGGTGTTAAAGCTTGCATCGACGTAACCCTTTACGCCGAACTCTTTATCACATCCATAATCGAGAAACATTTCCTTATTCCTCTAAGGATAATTTTGACCGTTGTCCAATGATCCGTTCCTGGATCATTCTTGTACCCCTTGACTAACTCATGGCAAGGCACACTTCCGGTGCGGTACACAGCATAGCATACTATAGAGCCTACGTCTGAAGCATAGGGGACGACCTTCATCCTTTCTCTTTCTTCTTCCGTGGTCGAGCTTTAACTCTTAACTTCATACCTTACAACTCAGGAAAGAACTCCTTCTTTGACTGATCCATCTTGAACACCTTCAAGATCATGTCAAGGTATGTGCTCATTTGAAAGTACCATTTAGCGTTTCTAATCTATCCTCATAGATCTTGATGCTCAATGTTCAAGCAGCTTATTCCAGGTTTTCTATTGAAAAACACTTTTCAAATAACCCTATATGCTTTCCAGAAATTCTACATCATTTCTGATCAACAACATATACTCATCAGATATTCTAGAGTGCTCCCACTCACTTCTTTGGAAATACAAGTTTCTCATAAACTTTGTATAAACCCAAAATCTTTGAACATCTCATCAAAGCGTACATTCCAACTCCGAGATGCTTACTCCAGCCCTCAGAAGGATTACTGGAGCTTTGCATACTTGTTAGCGTCTTTCAGGATTGTCAAAACCTTCTGGTTGTATCACATACAACCTTTCCTCATGAAAAACTGGTAAGGAAACTTGTTTTGACATCCATCTGCCAGATTTCATAAATGCAGCTTATGCGAGCATGATTCCAACGGACTTAAGCATCGCTACAGATGAGAAAATCTCATCGTAGTCAACTCCTTGAACTTGTGAAAAACTCTTCGCCACAAGTCGAGCTTCATAGATGGTGACATTACCGTCCACGTCCGCTTTCTTCTTAAAGACCCATTTATCTCAATGGCTTGCCGATCATCGGGCAAGACCACCAAATTCCATGCTTTGTTCTCATACATGGATCCTCTCTCGGATTTTATGGCCTCGAGCCATTTGTCGGAATCCGGGCCCACCATCGCTTCTCCATAGCTCGTAGGTTCATTGTTGTCTAGCAACATGACCTCTAAGACAAGATTGCATACCACTCTAAAGTAGTACGCGTCCTTGTCGACCTACGAGGTTCGGTAGTGACTTCATCCGAAGCATCATGATCGCTATCATCAGCTTCCACTTCAATTGGTGTAGGTGCCCCATGAACAACTTTCTGTGCCCTACTACACACTGGTTGAAGTGTTGGTTCAATAACCTCATCAAGTCTCCACCATCCTCCCACTCAGTTCTTTCGAGAGAAAATTTTCCTCGAGAAGGGACCCGTTTCTAGAAACAATTACTCTTGCTTCTGGATCAGAGATAGGAGGTATACCCAACCATTTTGGGTATCCTATGAAGATGTATTTATCCGTTTTGGGTTCGAGCTTATCACGATGAAACTTTTTCACATAAGCGTCGCAGCCCCAAACTTTCAAGAAACAACAACTTAGGTTTCTCCAAACCATAGTTCAAACGGTGTCGTCTCAACAGAATTATGTGGTGCCCTATTAAAGTGAATGTGGTTGTCTCTAATGCCTAACCCATGAACGATAGTGGTAATTCGATAAGAGACATCATGGTACGCACCATATCCAATAGAGTGCAACTATGATGTTCGGACACACCATCACACTATGGTGTTCCAGGCGGTACTAATTGTGAAACAATTTCCACAATGTCTTAATTGCGTGCCAAAGCTCGTAACTCAGATACTCATCTCTATGATCATATCATAGACATTTTATCCTCTTGTCACAATGATCTTCAACTTCACTCTGAAATTACTTGAACCATTCAATAATTCAGACTTGTGTTTCATCAAGCAAATATACTCAACATCTACTCGAATCATTTGTGAACTAGGAACATAACGATATTCACTGCATGCCTCAGCACTCATTGAACTGCACACATCAAAATGTGTTACTTCCAACAAGTTGCTATCTTGTTCCATCTTACTGAAAATGAGGCTTTTCAGTTATCTTGCCCATGTGGTATGATTTGCATATCTCAAGTGATTCAAAATCAAGTGAGTCCAAACGATCCATCTACATGGAGTTTCTTCATGCGTATACACCAATAGACATGGTTCACTTGTCTCAAACTTTTCAAAAAATGAGTGAGTCCAAAGTTCCATCAACATGGAGCTTCTTCATGCGTTTTATACCAATATGACTTACATGGCAGTGCCACAAGTAAGTGGTACTATCATTACTATCTTATATCTTTTGGCATGAAAATGTGTATCACTACGATCGAGATTCAATAAACCATTCTTTTAGGTGTAAGACCATTGAAGGTATTATTCAAATAAATAGAGTAACCATTATTCTCCTTAAATGAATAACCGCATTGCGATAGACATAATCCAATCATGTCTATGCTCAACGCAAACACCAAATAACACTATTCAGGTTTAGCACCAATCTCGATGGTAGAGGGAGCGTGCGATGCTTGATCACATCAACCTTGGAAACACTTCCAACACATATCGTCAGCTCACCTTTAGCTAGTCTCCGTTTATTCCGTAGCCTTTTATTTCAAGTTACTAACACTTAGCAACCGAACCGGTATCTAATACCCTGGTGCTACTAGGAGTACTAGTAAAGTACACATTAACATAATGTATATCCAATATACTTCTATCGACCTTGCCAGCCTTCTCATCTACCAAGTATCTAGGGTAATTCCGCTTCAGTGTCCGTTCCTCTCATTACAGAAGCACTTAGTCTCGGGTTTGGGTTCAACCTTGGGTTTCTTCACTGGAGCAGCAACTGATTTGCCGTTTCATGAAGTACCCCTTCTTTCCCTCGCCCTTCTTGAAACTAGTGGTTTCACTAACCATCAACAATTGATGCTTCTTCTTGATTTCTACATTCGTGGTATCAAACATCACGAATAGCTCAAGGATCATCATATCTATCCCTGTTGTGTTATAGTTCATCATGAAGCTCTAGTAGATTGGTGGCAATGTCTTTGGAGAAACATCACTATCTCATCTGGAAGATTAACTCCCACTCGATTCAAGTGATTGTTGTACCCAGACAATCTGAGTACAAGCTCAACGATTGAGATCTTCTCCCTTAGTTTGTAGGCTAGAAAACTCGTCGGAGGTCTCATACCTCTTGACATGGGCACGAGCCTGAAATCCCAATTTCAGCTCTTGGGACATCTCATATGTTCTGTGACATTTCAAAAATGTCTTCGGTGCCTCAATTCTAAACCTTTTAACATTACCGAACTATCATGTAGTCATCAAAACGTGTATGTCAGATGTTCGCAACATCCACAGACCACGTTCGAGGTCCAGCACGCCGAGTGGTGCATTAAGGACATAAGCCTTCTACTGTCCGCATATTTGCTACTGTCAACTTTCAACTATATTTTCTCTAGGAACATATCTAAAACAGTAGAACTAAAGCGCGAGCTATGACATAATTTGCAAAGGGTTTTTGACTATGTTCAGGATAATTAAGTTCGTCTTATGAACTCCCACTCAGATAGACATCCCTCCAGTCATCTAAGTGATTACATGATCCGAGTCAACTAGGCCATGTCCGATCATCACGTGAGACGGACTAGTCATCATCGGTGAACATCTTCATGTTGATCGTATCCACCATACGACTCATGCTCGACCTTTCGGTCTCTTGTGTTCCGAGGCCATGTCTGTACATGCTAGGCTCGTCAAGTTAACCTAAGTGTTTCGCGTGTGTAAATCTGGCTTACACCCGTTCTATGTGAACATTAGAATCTATCACACCCGATCATCACGTGGTGCTTCGAAAAGACGAACTTTCGTAACGGTGCACAGTTAGGGGGAACACTTTCTTGAAATTTTAATGAGGGATCATCTTATTTACTACCGTCGTTCTAAGCAAATAAGATGTATAAACATGATAAACATCACATGCAATGAAATAGTGACATGATATGGCCAATATCATTTTTGCTCCTTTTGATCTCCATCTTCGGGGCTCCATGATCATCATCGTCACCGGCATGACACCATGATCTCCATCATCATGATCTCATCATCGTGTATCCATGAAGTTGTCTCGCCAACTTATTACTTCTACTACTATGGCTACCGGTTAGCAATAAAGTAAAGTAATTACATGGCGTTTATTCAATGACACGCAGGTCATACAATAAATTAAGACAACTCCTATGGCTCCTGCCGGTTGTCATACTCATCGACATGCAAGTCGTGATTCCTATTACAAGAACATGATCAATCTCATACATCACATATCATTCATCACATTCTTTTTGGCCATATCACATCACATAGCATACCCTGCAAAAACAAGTTAGACGTCCTCTAATTGTTGTTTGCATGTTTTACGTGGCTGCTATGGGTTTCTAGAAAGAACGTTTCTTACCTACGCAAAACCACAACGTGATATGCCAATTGCTATTTACCCTTCATAAGGACCCTTTTCATCGAATCCGTTCCGACTAAAGTGGGAGAGACTGGCACCCGCTAGCCACCTTATGCACCAAGTGCATGTCAGTCGGTGGAACCTGTCTCACGTAAGTGTACGTGTAAGGTCGGTCCGGGCCGCTTCATCCCACAATACCATCGAAACAAGATTGGACTATTAATGGTAAGCATATTGAACAAAATCAACGCCCACAACTACTTTGTGTTCTACTCGTGCAAAGAATCTACGCAATAGACCTAGCTCATGATGCCACTTTTGGGGAACGTAGCAGAAATTCAAAATTTTCCTACGAGTCAACAAGATCTATCTATGGAGAAACCAGTAACGAGGGGAAGGAGAGTGCATCTACGTACCCTTGTAGATTGCTAAGCGGAAGCGTTCAAGAGAACGGGGTTGAAGGAGTCGTACTCGTCGTGATCCAAATCAACGGAGATCCTAGTGCCGAACAGACGGCACCTCCGCGTTCAACACACGTGCAGCCCGGTGACGTCTCCCATGCCTTGATCCAGAAAGGAGAGAGGGAGAGGTTGGGGAAGACTCCGTCCAGCAGCAGCATGACGGCGTGGTGGTGGTGGAGGAGCGTGGCAATCTTGCAGGGCTTCGCCAAGCACCGCGGGAGAGGAGGAGAAAGAGAGGTAGGGCTGCACCATCAGGAGAAGAACTTTGTGTGTTGGGCTTCCCCTTTGCCTCCACTATATATAGGAGGAGAGGGTGGGCTGCGGCCCCACCCAGGGTTCCACCCCTAGGGGCAACAGCCAGCCCTAGATCCCATCTAGGGGGGCGGCCAAGGGGGGAAGAGGGGAAACTTGCCCCCCAAGAAAGGTGGATGCGCCCC
>NC_041381.1:135210500-135229470 GCF_002162155.2 Triticum dicoccoides
CGCTGGTCCCCTCCCACACTTGGCCCATGCAGCCCTCCGAGGATGGTGGCCCCACTTGGTGGACCCCCGGGACCCTCCCGGTGGTCCTAGTACGTTACCGATAAAACCCGAAACTTTTCCGATGACCAAAACAGGACTTCCCATATATAAGTCTTTACCTCCGAACCATTCCAGAACTCCTCGTGACGTCCGGGATCTCATCCGGGACTCCGAACAACATTCGGTAACCACATACAAACTTCCTTTATAACCCTAGCGTCATCGAACCTTAAGTGTGTAGACCCTACGGGTTCGGGAACCATGCAGACATGACCGAGACGTTCTCCGGTCAGTAACCAACATTGGGATTTGGATACCCATGTTGGCTCCCACATGTTCCACGATGATCTCATCAGATGAACCAGAATGTCGAGGATTCGATCAATCCCGTATACAATTCCCTTTGTCTAGCAGTATTATACTTTCCCGAGATTCGATCGTTGGTATGCCGATACCTTGTTCAATCTCGTTACTGGAAAGTCTCTTTACTCGTTCCGTAACACATCATCCTGTGATCAACCCCTTGGTCACATTGTGCACATTATGATGATGTCCTACCGAGTGGGCCAGAGATACCTCTCTGTTTACACGGAGTGACAAATCCCAGTCTCGATTCGTGCCAACCCAACAGACACTTTGGGAGATACCCGTAGTGCACCTTTATAGCCACCCAGTTACGTTGTGATGTTTGGTGCACCCAAAGCATTCCTACGGCATCCGGGAGTTGCACAATCTCATGGTATAAGGAAATGATACTTGACATTAGAAAAACTTTAGCATACGAACTACGATCTTTGTGCTAGGCTTAGGATTGGGTCTTGTCCATCACATCATTCTCCTAATGAAGTGATCCCGTTATCAACGACATACAATGTCCATGGTCAGGAAACCGTAACCATCTGTTGATCAACGAGCTAGTCAAATAGAGGCTTACTAGGGACATGGTGTTGTCTATGTACCCACACATGTATCTGAGTTTCCTATCAATACAATTATAGCATGGATAATAAACGATTATCATGAACAAGGAAATATAATAATAACCAATTTAGGATTGGCATAGATCAAGATTAGGATTTGTCAGTCCGTGTTTCAGAGAGGTATCTTTGGGCCCTCTCGATAATACATCACTATAAGCCTTGCAAGCATTGTAAATAATGAGTTTGTTGCCGGATGAAGTATTACGGAATGAGTGAAGAGACTTGCCGGTAATGAGATTGAACTCGGTATTGAGATACCGACGATCAAATCTCGGGCAAGTAACATACCGATGACAAAGGGAATGAAGTATGTTGTTATGCGGTATGACCGATAAAGATCTTCTTAGAATATGTGAGAGCCAATATGAGAATCCAGGTTCCGCTATTGGTTATTGACTTGAGATGTGTCTCGGTCATGTCTACATAGTTCTCGAACCCGTAGGGTTCGCACGCTTAACGTTTGATGGTGATTTGTATTATAGAGTTATGTAATTTGATGGCCGAAGATTGTTTAGAGTCTCGGATGAAATCATGGACATGGCGAGGAGTCTCAAAATGGTCGAGACGTAAAGATCGATATATTGGAAGGCTATATTCGGACATCGGAAAGGTCCCTAGTGGTTCGTGTATTTTTCAGAGTACGAGAGAGTTACGGGAATTCGTATTGGGCCTTAATGGGCCATACGGGAAAGGAGAGAAAGGCCTCAAGGGTGGCCGCGCCCCTTCCCCATGGACTGGTCTGAATTGGACTAGGGAAGGTGGGTGCCCCCTTCCTTCATTCTCCTTTTACCTTCCCCTTTTCCTATTCCATGTGGGAGGTAGAATCCTACTAGGACTAGGGAGTCCTAGTAGGACCACACTTTGGGCGCGCCCTATGAGGGCCGGCCTCCTCCTCCCTCCCTACCTTATACACTACAAAAAAAAGACACATCTGTGACATTTTGGGCCGAACAAATTTTTTTCTGTCATACTTATGACACTTCTATGACAATAATTGTGACAAAACCCGGTATCATAATAGATGTGGTGAGCTCCTACTTCTATGACAAAAAATCATGACAGAAAATGGGCTTTTCGTCCTGGGCGGGCCGGAGATGCAGCTGCATGACATTCTTTGCGCCGTCCATGACGGAAAAACCGTGGTAGAAACGAGGGCGAGGAAAATATCGACGAGTTCCTGGTTACGGTGGGTGGTCGGGGGCCGAGCGATGCGCGTTTCTCTCGTACACCTACGCGCGTGGGTGCGAGGCATTGGGCTCTAACTGAACCCGAGCGAGGCGATCTCCTAACTGAACTCGAGCGATTGCACTGTAGGCTACGCGTTACTGAACCCAAGAGATCAAGCGATTCCTTCGCTACTGCTGCTAACTGAAGCCGATCGATGCTGCCTCTTGATGAACAGTGAGCGTTGTTGGGGGGGGGGTGGATGAACAGTTCCCGGTGGTGGTGGATGAACAGGACCCCGTGGTGTTGCGATTGGATGAACAGGACCCCGATCGAGCCGGTTGGGGCTGGATGAATAGGACCTCGTGGAGGGCTGGATGAACAGGATGACCCCGTGGAGAGCTGGTTGAACAGTAGCCGGTGAAGGGCTCGATGAACAGTAGCCCGTGGAGGGGTGGTTGAACAGGAGCCCGTGGAGAGGGGTGGTTCAACAGTAGCCGGTGGAGTAGCGCGCAGTGGAGGCTTGATGAATAGGAACCCGTGGATGAACAGTCGTAGGTGGAGGCTAGAGGAGGTCGATGGTGTAAACAGTAGCCCATGAAGGCTGGAGGAGGTCGACGGTGGAGATGAACAGTATCCCATGGAGTTCTGTTTTGCAGTACGCCACACGCCTCCCAATGAAAGGACCCCCGTTTCGACCGTAGCGCTCCAACACAAGTCCGTGTCCTCCGTTTTGCGGTACGCCACACCCCTCCCGATCAACAGGACCCCGTTTCGACCATAGGAGGTCCAACAAAAGTCCGTTTCCTCCGTTCTACGGTATGCCAGACCCCTCCCGATGAACATGATACCGTTTTGAACATGGTCAGTCGAACACAAGCCCGTTTCCTCCGTTCTGCGATACGCCAGGCCTCGTTTCCATCGGCTGTTCCGTCCGAGCCCTCTCGATGAACACGACGATGCATTCTATTCCGACCCAGCCGGTTGTGTCGGATATCGGGTTTCGGCAAAACCCTTAAGGTTCGAACTCTGGGGTGCGCACGAAGATCTTCTCCCTACCGATCCACGCTCATAGCCTTGCCGCGATTCTAAGCTGACTAGATGAACAACACAAGGGACACAAGATTTATACTGGTTCAGGCCACCGTTGTGGTGTAATACCCTACTCCAGTGTGTGGTGTGTGGATTGCCTCTTGGGCTGATGAAGAACAATACAAGGGGAAGAACATCCTTGCGAGGAGAGGTGTTCTTGTGCTGGTGTGGTGCGGAATCACTGAATCTTCTCCCTTTGCTACGGTGGTGGCTAGCCCTATTTATAGAGGCCTTGGTCCTCTTCCCAAATATTGAGCGGGAAAGGATTCCACAATGGAGGGATTTGAAGGGGGACAACCAGTACATGCTATCCTGACTAAAGGTGGTCTTCGACTGCCAAAGGCA
Source organism: Triticum dicoccoides (assembly GCF_002162155.2). NCBI lineage: Eukaryota > Viridiplantae > Streptophyta > Magnoliopsida > Poales > Poaceae > Triticum > Triticum dicoccoides. Next base: position 135,214,121 of record NC_041381.1, read on the forward strand.
CTGGCGATGACGCCGTCTTGGGCTCCACGGTGACCTCCATCCTGCTGTCTTGCTGGTCTTGGTCTTGTTGCACCGATATGGAAACCTTTGCTTGATGCCTTAGTACTCCATGCCTGCGCTAGCCCCCTCTGCACCAAAGAGGAAATAAGGACACTGCGCTGGCCGGCGCCCGCCTGGTCTCGATCGTCATGGCTTGCATCATGTGCACCTCGCGAGGTACCTCTTGCCTTGATCTCTCCGCCTCCTCGCGAGCCTGCCTGGTGAGGCCGCCCCTGAGGAGGCCTTGCGTCGTCCGCCTTGCGAGGCTTGGCCCCTCGTGAGGGTTTTGAACTTGGGTTGATGAAGACGGGCCGAACTGGGCCACTGCTGAGCCACGCCACAGGCAGGCAAGTCAGGATACCCCCATATCCAGGACGCCGACAGTTTGGCTCCCCATGAACATGACGACGACGCAGTTTCTCCATTTTGACCCAGCCATGTACACGAGCCCTGGCCGTACGTATGCGCGAGTAGGCGTTTGAGACCCCGCTCATATGTATGTACGTGGCCGTATTTACTTTCTTGCACCCTGGCTGATGTACGTACGTGTATATGCTACATGCGCGCCTCTACCACGACATGTGCGCGCCTCTACTACGACACATGCGTGCCTCTATATCGACTAGTATGTACGTACATGTTTGCGACCAAATGACAACGCTACATACGCTTCGACCAGGTGGGTCCTGACTGTCAGGCACTTCCTTGCGTGCGAAGATGTAGCTGGTGGGTCCCAGCAGTCAGGGGGGCGAATCATTTTTTTGCCCGGACGCACTTCCTTGCGTGCGAAGATGTAGCTGGTGGGTCCCAGCAGTCATGGGGAAATATTTTTTTCACGAAATACTGTGGCCCATCGGTGGGTCCCCGCTCTCAGGTGGAGGACTAATTATTTTGTGCGTAATAAGGAGGCACTTCCTTGCGGCTGCCGTGGACCTAGCTGTCAGCCTCTCCACGCACAGTACCCTTCCGATGGAAGTCAGTTGTTGACCATATTGACCACGCCGCACCGAGAGCACCACGACGGTGGACGACGGCGAGGCCTAGGAAGGGGATGATACGGAGCCGGGGAAGACGCGACACTAGAAGCCCGCGCAGAGAGGAGTACGTGGGTTCACTAGTTCAGTTGCGGTGTGAGGCTGCCGTCACAGCAGAATAATAGGGGTGTGGGTGAGTAGAGGGATGACCTGGCCAGCGGTGGGAGTAGTAGGGGGCGGTGAGGCCTCCGCGACATCATAGCCGGCCACAGGAGGCAGGAGCACGCGACACGAACGACGCTGCTTTGGGCGGCTGGAGCAAGAAGACCAGAGGTTGAAGAGGCACTACGACCATTGGATGGACATCGTACGGTCACTGCAGCTAGAATCGTTTACATTGACTAAGTTAACAAAGCCCTTGGTACGCGTCAACTTAGTAGGCCCACAGGTCAGCCTCCGAAATGGTGCCCCCCAGATGTCAGGGGGAGGAATCATTTTTTGGGCGGCTGAAGCAAGAATATCCGAGATTGAAGAAGAAGTATGACATCCGTTGGATAGACATCCAATGGCCATAGCTGCTAGAACCATGTGTTGTTGACAAAGCCTTGCATACGCGTCAACTTAGTTTTATTATTTTAGGGGACGCGTCAACTTAGAAGGCCCACAAGTGTGTGGCAGAGAACATATAGCCCATTTGTGATTTGTAAGAATGTACAACCCATTTTTTAATTATAATAGAATTTACTACAGCCCATTTACAGTTTGTTAAAAGTACAGTCCATTTTCTAGCTAGGACAACGATTAATAATTTCGACCAACTGCTCAAAACAGAATTCAAAAAAAATTCCTACATTTTGACGGGATCCAAAATATTTTTATCCGTAATTTCTAGTCAGATTAAATATAATTTCAAAACAAAGTGTTATTACGTTAAAATCCAACAAAATATTGCGCACGCAACAAGTAATGAAATTAAAATTTCCAAATTCCAAAAATAATATATTTTTTAACTAATTATGCATTTGTTGCAGTTTTTTATAGTTACTGCCCAGTTATTTACATCCCATTTATTATTTCTTAAAGTCCATTTTCTTGTTAAGCCTAATGCATACCTCCTAGGAAAGTTTGCAGCCCAGCACACGGAGAATAATAAGTTGACCTGGATATTGTGTACAACTGTCGGCCCAGTTGCATTGCTGATGTTGAAAAAGGCCTGTGTAGTATAGTACAACCTAACATGGCTACTCAGCCCACATTCAGCGATGCCGGAAAGGCCCAAACAAGGCTTCTATACAACTTTTTGAAGTCACTGAGCTCAATTAATAACTTAAGAAAAAAGTTAGATTACAGTGGAACCTAATTAAAAGCTGCCACGAGCAAAGAAATAATTCAATGGGTCCCAGCAGTCAGGAGGGAAACGTTTTTTTTTGCGAAATACGGTGGCCCGTCTGGTGGGTCCCTGCTGTCAGGTGGAGGAATAATTATTTTGCGCGTAATAAGGAGGCACTTCCTTGCGGCTGCCATGGACCCAACTGTCAGCCTCTCCATGTAGTTTACTCTTCCGATGGAAGTCGGTCGTTGACCACATTGACCACGGCACGCTAAGAGCACCATGACGGTGGACGACGGCGAGGCCTGGGAAGGGGCGCGGAGCCAGGGAAGACGCGTCAGTGGATGCCCACGCAGAGAGGAGTACGAGGGTTCTTTGGTTCGGCTGTGGTGTGAGGCTGCCGTCGCTGCAGAATAACAGGGGGTCTGGGTGAATGGAGGGATGGCCTGACGAGTGGTGGGAGTAGTAGGGGACGGTGAGGCCTCTTCGGCAGCACAGCCGGCCACGGGAGGCAGGAGCAGGCGACACGACCGGCGCTGCTTTGGGCGGCTGGAGCAAGAAGACCAGAGGTTGAAGAAGCACTATGGTCGTTGGATGGACATCGTACGGTCACTGAATCTAGAATCGTTCATATTGACTAAGTTGACAAAGCCCTCCGTCCCCGTCAACTTAGTTGGCCCACAAGTCAGCCTCCCACTATGGTGGGTCCCAGCTAGCAGGGGGTATTCATTTTTTGCGTAATAAGGAGGCACTTCCTCGCGTGCGAAGATATAGCTGGTGGGTCCGACCTATCAGCGGGGAAACGTTTTTTCGCGAAATACAGAGGCCCTTCTGGTGGGTCCTAGCTGTCAGGTGGAGGAATCATTATTTTGTGCGTAATAAGGAGGCATTTCCTTGCATGCAGCCGTGTACCCAGCTGTCAGCCTCTCCACATACAGTCCACTTCTGATGGATGTCGTTCATTGACCACGTTGACCAGCATTGACCATGTTGACCAGGCCGCGCCGAGAGCACCAAGGCAGTGGACGACGACGAGGCCTAGGAAGGGAACGACACGGAGCCAGGGAAGACACAACAGTTGTTTCCCACACGGAGGGGAGTACAAGGGTTTACTGGTTCGTCTGTCGTCCCCGTTGAATAACAGCAGCTGTGGGTGAGTAGAGGGATGGCTAGGCCAGAGATGGGAGTACGGTGGGGTGGTGAGGCCTGCGCGGTAGCATAGCCGGCCGCGGGAGGAGGGAGCAGGCAGTCCCGCTAACGCTTGTTTGAGCGGCTGGAGCAGGAAGAGCAGAAATTGAAGAAGCACGACAGTCGTTGGATGGACATCCAATAGTCACTGCTCTCGTGTGTTGACTAAGTTGGCATGGCGTTGCGTGTGCGTCAACTTTTTTTTAGGAAAGCATACGCGTCAACCTGTAGTAGGCACACAAGTCTGCCTCAAATCTATGGAAAACAACATACAACCCATTTGCCATTATTTCTAATAATGTACAACCCATTTGCTAATTCTTAAGAATTTTTTTGGAGCCCATCTTCTTTTTGTTAGCATTACACCCCATATTGTGTCCACGGTTAAAAAGTATACAAAATTTTGCATATTTCGGTGCGGTCAACTGTTTTTAATCCCAAAATATCGATTCACATTCAAACTATTTTAAAAACTAATTTATATAAATATAAAATCCAAATAATTGTCCACGCATAAAAATCAATGGAATTTAAAATCTTGTAATGAAAAAAAATGAAACTAATTACCGGTTTGATGTGTTTTAAAAGTGTACATCCCATTTCTGGGCAAACCGAATGAAACTCTCCTCGTCTTGAAAGATTTTCGGCCCAGCAGGGCTGATAAAGCAAGTAGGCCTCGTTTGGGGATTTGTTTAAAAAAATAGAACTATGCTAGCCATTTTCAGCAAGAAAAAAACACAACTGGGCTCATGATGTGGTAAACATAAATAAAACCCTGGCTAGATGGGCCACAGCCATGGGTGCGGATGCGTGTTGGGGCTGACATCGCCGGAGAATAACAGGGCGTGTGGGGGAATAGAGGGAGGGACTGGCCAACATTGGAGGGTACGGCAGGGCGGCGGAGGCGCAGCCATCCATGGGAGGTGGGAGCAGGCGGAGCCGACGGGGTGGTTTGGTTTGGGCAGCTGGAGGAAGAAGAAGACAAGAGATAGAAGATACATGACAGATGTTGGATGTCAATCCAACGGCTGGTGGGCAAAATCGTTTGTTGACTGGCTAGTAAGTCGACACCACCTTGGATAGGATATTTCCTCGCGGGTCCCAAATGTCAGAATCAAAATCAGTCACGGTCATGCAACCTTTCCTATGAAAATTTACAGCCTATTTGATGTGCTAGTTCGAAATAAGTTTGTGGGTGCTAGTGGGGGCTAATCACTTGGCTTCTGTAATGCACAGTGAGCTCAAGCAGCCGGTGAGAGTGATGTTATTTCCCTTGGTTGGGATTTGTTACAATATTTCAGTCTAAATTAAACGAATGGCAAGCCATTTGCCTTGTTTCAAAGAAATATGACAGTCATAACTGAGTTGGAAAGGGAAAGAACATCTAACTCCAGCTTACAAACTGTATAAAAGCATGAGGGTTAATTGTTCACCAGGTTTACAGAAAACCCAGGATGAAAAGGGCAACAACATCTAACTCCAACACTGTTTTTGGCAGTCACAGTCAAATGGATCGGTCAGGTCCATAGAATGAACATCCTGAGTCGTAAAATTTACTGGATTATGACCACAATATGTTGTAAATAGAAGCCTGGCATGTTCAGAAGCTCTTTTTCCCACCTGAAACTCCTTTTTTTGCTCTTCGACATAACCATCCGTCAAAACCATGCTGCTGATAAACTTAAGCCTGATGGACAATAGTAAGCTCGCATTCAGCAGGAAGAATGCGACAAAACTAGTGTTTGCACGGTTGGCTACATATCATTCTAGCATTATTGTCTTCAATCGAATCTCATGAGAAGTGAGAAAATCCCGATGCTTACGAATCCACCGATTGGTTATAACTTTCTTACCCCGTCCCGTTGCCTAAATAGACATGAAGATTGAAAACAGTTAAGGTCTAAAAAAAGAGTGTCGAAAGAACAATAGTTGAACGGTTAATTCTATTACACTATATGCGGGCTTCCAATGTGTGTGAAATTATCACCTTTATATACAACTTCTCTAGACATGGAAAGCATTGCAGCAAGCCAATAATCTTGTTCACATCAAGACTATTCATTTGGATATATAAGATCTTGACAGAATCCAACACCATTGATAGGCCATCCATGGAGAAACTCTTCATTGAGCATAGAACATAATATTAGTACAAAATGTGTACTCCAAGATGATATATAACTTATGCGCAGAAATTTAAAATTTAGCTTATGGTTACAAGTGTAGATGATAATATAAAGTACATGAAGAACTGTGGAGCCAAACACCATATTGAAATGAGTACAGAGATCATGTATTACACCCAAGGTCTCCAGTTTAGGCGCAGAGAGGACGGTTATTTTCAATTGTGAATAACTAGAATCAAGGATCAACCTTTGAAGTAAAGGGGCATCTTGGATGATGAGCTGCCTTTCGTCAAAAGAAATTCCAATTCTTATAAGGTTAGGTGACTTTATTTGGAGACAACCAATTCTAACTGTGAAAACGAGCACCAAGCACTCTAGGGCAGGGCAACTAGAGTGGATGATGCTGTGCAATGGGGCCTTCGATATACGAACCCGCACAAGTGAGAGTTTCTTGAGAAATGGGAGTCGAAGGTTTAGTACCAGATTGTCCAGTTGGTAGCACAGTGCAAAGGTGGCAGTGTGGAGATAAGAGGAAAACCGCGAGATGGACATCGATGCTGAGGGCACAAGTACATGGCGTTCGGTATGTGGTATGTGATTTCCAGGGGAATAGTAGAACTCAAGCAGTTGTAGTTCTGTGAATTCAGGGGATTTCAGCCAGGCGTCCACCATGCAGGGCATGGTATGCTTGCTCAGGTAGGATGACGGGATGCAGAGGCTTTGAACGGAGCCCTGGTGGGAGGAGATGATGGCTCTGGGGATTTCAAAATCATTTAAGAGAGATAGCTGACGACAGTCGAGATTAAGGGGCATGGCGCGCCATAGAGGTCGCCACCGAATTGAGAGGACTTGGGTGCGGCAGCAATCCTTGGTGGGGAGAAGCGAGATGATCTCCCCAAGGATGGCGTCTGGGAGATCGCTGATGCGGTCCACCCGAGATTCTATGGGTTCCTGGGATCCGGTGGGGGCGGGGTCGCCACTTCTCCCCGGGCTGCCGGGTGCGGGATCTACAACAGGCATCGCCGCTGGCGGGAGCCTCATCTTCTCGGTGCTGGGGTCAGCCGACTCCATTTTCCTCGAGGGCGTCGCGTCGCGCTCACAGATTTGAGCAGAGTAACGAATGATGAGCCTAGTTGTAGTGCGAGTGAAGAAGAAGGGGAGCTGGGGTTTTCCTGTAGTAGTGAGGAAGAAGGGGAGCTGGGGTTTTCTATAGGAGTGAGGTGAGGAATTTGGGGATACGAGTGGAGCGAGCTGACGTGAGGTGGGTGGAAGTGAGGAGGAAGAAGAGCACCCAAGGTTTTTTGGGGGGCAGTGTGCTAGGTGTGGGTAGCGCCTCTCATTCAGTAAATATATGGGCTTTTGAATTGATTTTACTATTTACTAGGGTGGATGGGCTGTTTTGTCTTGGGCCCAGAGAAACAATTACTACTAGTATAGTGGAGACACTCTACAGCTACCCAGAAAAACAAGTACTACTAGTACAATGGATACTATACCGCTTTTGGCTCCTCCTAGGTCATCGAAACGTCTCCGTCTACTGAATGTCGTTATACTTTTGTTCACCAACATGCGTGCCATGCACTGCGCGAGCCCAAATGCCATGCACCAAATTAGAAGGCGGTATGCAGGCGGAGAGTCACCCCGGTTGTAGAGCGGCAGTAACGAGCCATCGTATCACAAAACCCCACCTCCCCGCAGTCCAAGTTTGACGGATGAAGCAACCATCATTTCACTCTTCGCTGAATCCCCTTCTCCCTAACCGTCTTCAAGAAAGGCAACACTCGCATCTGCCACCGTTCTTCTCCCCCAATGAAGGGAAGGTAAGTGGATACGTGATGTTGGTATATTTTCGTTTAGAGAAAAAAAGAACTTTTGCAAAGCAGTAACCGATCCTCACTCTCTTTTTTGTTTCATTGTCATTGTGATTGTGTTTTCCTTTCAGTGGTCTCCTAGTATTCGTTAGTTTCATGATGGACCAAGGAGAACCAGGCAAAGATCTGCCGATATTGGAGCAGACACGGGAGGCTGATCCCCACGAGATAGAGAGGTCCAAGAAGATGGAGGCAGCCACCGAGCTGACCCCAGATACGCTTGTCGGTGTCAAAACCGGCGGATCTCGGGTAGGGGGTCCTGAACTGTGCATCTAAGGCTAATGGTAACAGGAGGCGGGGGACACAATGTTTACCCAAGTTCGGGCCCTCTCTATGGAGGTAATACCCTACTTCCTGCTTGTTGATGTTGATGAATATGAGTATTACAAGAGTTGATCTACCACGAGATCGTAATGGCTAAACTCTAGAAGCTAGCCTATGATTATGATTGATATTGTCCTACGGACTAAACCCTCCGATCTATATAGACACCGGAGGGGGCTAGGGTTACACAAGGTCGGTTACAAAGAAAGGAATCTACATATTCGAATCACCAAGCTTGCCTTCCACACAAAGGAGAGTCCCATCCGGACACGGGACAAAGTCTTCTATCTTGTATCTTCATAGCCCAACAGTCCGGCCCATGCATATAGTCCGGCCGTCTGAGGACCCCTTACTCCAGGACTCCCTTAGTAGCCCTGAACCAGGCTTCAATGACGATGAGTCCGGTGCGCAGATTGTCTTCGGCATTGCAAGGCAGGTTCCTTCTTCGAATACTTCAAAGTAGATCTTGAACACAAGAATCGTGTCCGGCTTTGCAAAAGAAATTCCACATACCACCGTAGAGAGTATAATATTTTCACGAGTCCAATCTGCTGACAACTTTTTCATAGCGTGACATCACGCCGCGGCCCGGTCATTATTCGAACCGTTTTTAGCCTGCCTCTCCGTATTTCGAGGTGCAGTTTCATTGGCACGTCTTGTCAAAGCAGAGATCGTGTCCCCTTATCACGGGATTCTCATCAATACGGGCATGGGTAGCCCAACCGTGTCACTTGCATGGTGCATGGGGAGTAAGCGAATTCCAAGGCGAGTGGGGAGGCACATGACTTTTACTACCTTTATAAAGGGATACAGATTCATCCTACTTTATCCACACCTTCTCCTTCCTCTCCCTATCCATTATCGAGCTCCAGCGCCAAAGCTTTTGCCTTCTCCACCCAAAAAAGCACTCCAATCATGTCCGGAGGAGCAGGAGGCAAGTGGATGGCCTCCTCTATCAAGGAGAAGGACATCAAGAAGCTCCGGGAGGTCGGGTACCTAGCCAAGGGAATCGCCCATCGACTTTCGGCCAAGGGACAGATCGTCCCCACCCCAGAGCCCCAAGAGAGGGTGGTGTTCCTTAAACACTTCGTCCGCGGCCTGGGATTCCCCCTCCACCCGTTCGTTCGCGGACTGATGTACTACTACGGGCTGGTTGTACATGATCTGGCCCCCAATTCCATCCTCAACATCTCGGAGTTTATCGTCGTGTGCGAGGCCTTCCTCCGCATCCCACCTCATTTTGGACTATGGCTGCAGAATTTTAATGTGAAGCCAAAGGTGGTGAGCGGTCAGCAAGCCGAATGCAGAGGCGCCATGGTGGGCAAGATGCCCAATGTCACCTGGCCCGAAGGCTCCTTCGTGGAGACCATCAAAGGATGGCAGTCGGAGTGGTTCTACATCACCGAGCCACGTGACACCAACTGGGTCGCAGCTCCCGCATTCTGATCCGGAGTCCCGATGCGGCTCACCTCCTGGCAAGAGAAGGGCCTATCCTGGTCTTCCTCAGACGAGTTGACGGTGCTCCAGACATGCGTCAAGAACATGATAGACAAGAGAGTCAAGCTCGTCAACGTGATCCAGGTGATGCTCGTTCGCCGGATTCTTCCGTGCCAACGCTGGACTTGCAATCTATGGGAATTCAATTCGGCCAAGCACCAAACCCTACTAGAGCTCGACACTATGCACGAAGATATCTGGAAGGTGCTCTTCAAGGCCAATGAGGTGCCGCCGCCCACAGACGAGGATCGCAGGCACGACTCAACCCACCCAGCTAATCCGGTAAGTTTTTTCATGTTTTCGAGGTGTACCCTTTACTTGCATATTCGAGGAAAGTGTCTGAGCCTCCCTATCAATTCTTTCAGTCTTGGACAGAGAAGGTAAAGCGGACTAAATGTCCAGCTCCGTAGCCCGAAGACCCAGAAATCCCACTCTTGACAAAGATGCTAGTTCCGGCGCCTTATCAGGTGCCGGAGAAGAAGGCCAAGGAGACCAGAGGTGGTCTCCGTCGCAAGAGCAATTCGGACGCGGTGTCCGAAGACGCCAAGGCTCACTCCTCCGCCGAAGACGACGAGGAAGAGGAGGAGTAAGAAAGTAAATCCCCCTACAGGGGCGAGAAAGAAAAGGACGGCCTCCACGCATCTGGAGGCCGAAGAGTCCAAGAAGAGGAAGCTTCCCTTCCGGATAGCTCCACCGCAGCCACCGACAGCAGCTCGGAATGGCAACCCAGGGACAAGCCCCTGGCCAGATCGTAAGTATCCTGACACGTTTATATATCCGGCCTTTCTATTCTATTGTTTTGTCATGTTTGAATCATGTATTTGCAGTCCAGCTCGGTCCAACGTCGAGCGGTCCTTATCTTCGGAGGACTTGCTGGACCCGGCTACAATGGACAGCGGGACCATTCCCTCGGCCTCCTCTCCCAAGGATACGGGTGATGCCGAGGCATTGTCCCGAAGGATCCCAGGTCCGGGAGAGAACCCGGAGGCCGTCAGGGAGGCGCCAGAGGGTGAGGCCTCGGCTGCTGGACACATGGGGGAGAAAACCCTCATGGAGATTGACGGTGGGGGCCACATCCAATCCGGGCCCCAACCGAATACTATTCTGGAGACCCTTACGGCTCTGGAATCAAGCAAGCAGCCCTTGAAGGAAGGGGGCGTGCCTGTTCTGCCGGTGGTCTCTGTCCATCTAGAGGCGCCGGACAATTTGCTGGAAGCGCTGTGAGGCGCTTCCATTGTGGAAGAACACTGTACCCTCATGGGTATGGTGATTGAGAGGATCCAGTCTGCGGAAAGCAGACTGACCTAAGCATGCACAAGCCTTCTAACAGGCTTTGAGGTAAGCAACGCAACTTTTAAAAAGAATGTCACAGTATAGACAGTAGCCCCTGATACTCTGTCCGGTGTTCGGAAAGAAAAAGCCTAACAGAGGATCAAATAAATTTCGCAGGAGTGTAGTCTAAAATGTCTATGTAAGTAAGCAGGCGTCACTGCTGGCTGCTTCCTCTCATACTACGGAAGTCTCCGAACTGAAACAGAGTCTGGATCAGGCCGAAGAAGAGCTCGGCCGCGTGAAGAAGCAGCTAGAAGAAAGCAAAGGTATGCATTGAACCTTATCTAAATTCATATATGATGAACGATTTGTTCTGACTGAAGTGACATAATATTTTTTAGGGGCCACAACCAAAGTGGCGGCCCTCAAGAAGGCGCTGGCCGAGGCCGAGGACAAAGCGGCCAAGGAGCGGGCCGCATGCGAAAAGCATGAGGCCCGGGTCAATGAGGTCCAACAAGAGCTCTAGGATGCATTCAAGAGGTGCGAGTCCTTGGAGCATGAATTTAAGGAGCAAGAGTCTGAACTTGCCAAGGCCCACCAAAGCGCACAAGATGCCCGGGCCGAAGCCCAGAGCGCCCTCGAGGAAATCCAGGCAGTCAAGAAGATCACGGAGGGTAAGGCTTTCATTATGCAGAGCAAATATGTGAAGGAAAGGTTCCTTTTACTTACTCAGATTTGGAGCTCTCCACGGGCGCTTGTGGATCTGCCATGCAGCGTGTCAGATGCTGCAGAATTCTATCGAGACAAAGAGGGGAGCTCTATGGAGAAGCTGTTCTGGTCGCAATACCTTGCGTCAGAACATCCGGTGCCCCTTAGCGACCAGTTAAAGCAACTGGTCGAGCTACATAAGGCGGCCGAACTAGCCATGAGGGATTTGATAATCCGGCTATGGCCTGCCGAAGCTATTCCTAGTAGCTACTTCGGGCTCGTGAAGCGGCTGGTCAGTGCGTGGCCTTGGCTTGATGCCATCAAGAGGTTGGTCTGCATTGAAGGTGCACGGATGGCCTTTGCCCACGCCAAAATGCACTGGGCGAAGATGGACTCCACGGAGCTGATGACCGAAGGACCACCCGCAGGCAAGGAGCACCATAAGCCCGATATTTATTATGATGGTGTCATGGAAGAATTGAGTCACAAACAATGTTCCATTATAATCTGATTAATATGTCAAAGCGTATTTGTACAAGTAGTGCAATGAGTAATAGGGCTATTTGACATGCCGGGACCAAGGGCAGGCTGTGTGCAGGTTTTAAAATAGGTATAACGATCGTTAGCAGAGACCACCTGAGAATTCCCTTGCACGTCTAAGCTTCTCGCCTTCTTGGTGTATACATCCCTTGAGAGGTCTGATGATCAGGTTATCAGGAAAAGAGGCCTGAGGAAGAAAGGAACCTGAAAAGGAAAAGAAATAGTGAAAGTATGCGGGTCCTGGAGCGGTTGAGCCGCATTGCGGACCCTGGTCTAGCTTTGCCTCCATCTATGCCCATGGTATATTGAGTGCGTAGTTATGTACGCGCGGTACAAATGCCGCTGTTTGGTCAGGACTGGGACGGAGGCCGAATTGCTAGTAGAGCTCTTGACGAACTGGACCATCCTTCTGTAGAGTAGTTTGGACTCGTTTGACAGTGTCCGGGAGCTTGGCTGCTGAATTGCGGTTGTGCCTGAGAAGGCCGCTCTATACTTTTGCAGCAATGGTCGCGGTGTGCTCCTCGGTACGAAGGGAGCGTTCTGTGTTCCCATTGACTGCTATAACATCGTGCGGTCCGGGCATCTTGAGCTTGAGATAAGCGTAGTGCGGCACCGCATTGAATCGAGCAAATGCGGTTCGTCCGAGCAGTGCGTGATAGCCACTGCGGAAGGGGACGATGTCGAAGATCAATTCTTCACTTTGGAAATTATCTAGGGATCCGAAGACCACTTCCAGTGTGATTGAGCCCGTACAGCAGGCCTCGACACTTGGTATGACAACTTTAAAGGTGGTTTTTGTGGGCTTGATCCTTGCAGGATCGATACCCATCTTGCCCACTGTGTCCTGATAGAGCAGGTTCAGGCTGCTGCCGCCATCCATGAGGACTCGCGTAAGGTGGAATCCATCAATGATTGGGTCAAGGACTAGTGCGGCTGAACCGCCATGATGGATACTGGTCAGATGGTCCCTACGATCAAAGGTGATCGGATAGGATGACCATGGGTTGTACTTTGGGGTGACTGGCTCCATCGCATAGACGTCCCTGAGTGCGCGCTTCCGCTCCCTCTTGGGAATATGGGTAGCGTATATCATGTTCACCGTTTTGACTTGTGGAGGAAACTTCTTCTATCCTCCTATGTTTGGTGGCCGAGGCTCCTCGTCATCGTCATCGCTTTGCGACCCCTTCTCCTTGTTTTTGGCATTTAACTTGCCGGCATGTTTGAAAACCCAACATTCTCTGTTGGTATGATTAGCTGGTTTATCGAGAGTGCCGTGGATTTGGCATGGACGATCGAGTATGCGGTCCAAACTGGACGGGCCAGGATTGTTTCTCTTAAATGGCTTCTTCCGCTAACCGGACTTAGAGCCACTGAATCCGGCATTGAGAACCGTGTCTTCGGTGTTGTCGCCATTATTTCAACGCTTGTGTCTGTGCATCGGGGCTTGCCGTTGCTATCTTTGACTTCAGAAGTTCCAGGTTTACTTGAGTTGTTGTTGCTACGTGCTAGCCAGCTATCTTCGCCCGCTCAAAAGCAGGTCATAAGCGTCGTAAGGGCTGCCATGGACTTCGGCTTTTCTTGGCCGAGGTGTCGGGCAAGCCATTCATCACAGATGTTATGCTTAAAGGCCGCTAGCGCTTCGGCATCCGGACAGTCAACGATCTGGTTGTTTTTAGTTAAGAACCTAGTCCAGAATTTCCTGGCTGACTCTCCGGGCTGTTGGATTATATGACTTAAGTTGTCGGCATCCAGATGTCGGACATAGGTGCCATGGAAGTTGTCAAGGAAGGCATCTTCCAGGTTCTCCCAACTGCCAATTGAGTTTTCGGGCAGACTGTTCAACCAGTGCCGAGCTGGTTCCTTGAATTTTAGCGGGAGATACTTGATGGCGTGGAGATCATTGCCGCGGGCCATATGAATATGGAGAAGAAAGTCCTCAATCCATACCACGGGATCTGTTATCCCGTCATATGACTCAATGTTTATCGGTTTAAACCCTTCTAGGAATTCATGTCCCATTACTTCGTCAGTGAAGCATAGGGGGGTGTGCAACGCCTCTATGTCGGGCCACGTCGCGACGCTGCTCGGATGGAGCTGGTCTGCGGTATTCGGCCCAGACAGGTTTGTATTTGTCATATCCGGCAAGATGGCCATCGTCGCGCACTGGGGCGTACCCCCCTCGATCCGTAGATCGATCTGGTTTGGCATGCTCTGTCTTCTAAGTCATGCCGTAGGTCATGTGTGTATCCCCGAGTTGTTGTGTTTCTATTGTTTCGACGAGGCAGTGCGGGCTGGTGTTCGGGCTGAGTTGCCGCTTTATCCCGGCCACGCGGTGGTCGGTCAGCCGCATTATGTGCTGGTAGTGCGTGCTCCATCGCCTCATCATCGAATTGAGGTAGCAGTTTGCGCTTCGGGTAACTTTTGGTTGGGCGCTCGAGGCCATATTCCTCGGTTGCCAGGACCTCAGTCCATCTATTGGTGAGCCGATCTTGATCAGCTTGAAGCTGCTTCTTCTTCTTCAGGCTCTTTGTAGTGGCTATTAGCCGGCGCTTAAAACGCTCCTTCTCGACGGGATCCTCAGGCACGATAAATTCTTTGTCGCCGAGGCTCACCTCGTCCTCAGAGAGAGGCATGTAATTATTGTCCTTCGAGTCTTCATTCATGGCCTGTTCATCAGGGCTGGCTCGCCCGTCTTCCCGTTCGGCCTGTTCAGAAGTTGGTTCGATGGGGTCTTCTTTGTCTCCGTCATCGTCCGTAGTGTTATTTTCTCTTGTGTCGGTATCACTGTTTTTATCATGGCTTGGTTTAGAGCGGTGCCGCTGACATCGGCGCTTCGGTTGCTTCTCAGGAGGCTTATCCTCAACAAGATCGTTTTTGTCATCGACATTGTTTTCTTTGGGTGTATCCACCATGTATATGTCGTATGAGGAGGTGGCTGTCCAGCGCCCTGTGGGCGGTGGTTCCTGTTCCTCTCCGGCATCGTCGTCCATACCGTTGATGTCTTCGGAGTCGAAATCAAGCATGTCGGTTAAGTCATCGACAGTGGCTATCAAGTGGGTGGTCGGTGGGAAATGAAGTTCTTCATCATCCGCTTCCCACTCGAGCTGGACATAGTTCGGCCAAGAATCTCCTGACAAGGAGAGGGATTATAATGAGTTTAACACATCACCTAGAGGTGAGTGTTGGAAGATGTACGCGGAGCTGAACGCCAAGATCGGCGCCCAGTCAGGTTCGATGGACACGGATGCACGCGGTCCAGAACCTATAGCCGGAGATAAGTCCGACGTTCCGGTGACACAGGCCCAGCTTGATGTTGGGTCCGTGTGCGGCTCGAGCGCCGCTAAATCCACGCTTCCGGGGTGGGGTTAGGCTTCCCGTCTTCGGACGACGCGTTCTGTTCCGGATCTAGGGCTAGAGCGGTTACATGCGCTATCTCCTGAGTGTTGCCAGATGACAGATTTAAGTCATGCTCATCATGGTG
>NC_041381.1:135229780-135230569 GCF_002162155.2 Triticum dicoccoides
CTCCATGGATATCAGCCACAAAATTCAGGCTTCCAAATCTGACCTGATGGCCAGGGGCGTAGCTATCAATCTGCTCTAGATGGCCAAGCGAGTTGGCCCGCAGTGCGAAGCCGCCGAATACAAAGATCTGTCCGGGTAGGAAGATCTCCCCCTGGACTGCATTGTTGTAGATGATTGATGGAGCCATCAAGCCTTCTAGTGACAACACAGTGGAACTCTCAATGAAAGCACCAATGTCAGTGTCAAAACCAGCGGATCTCGGGTAGGGGGTCCCGAACTGTGCGTCTAAGGCTAATGGTAACATGAGGCGGGGGACACAATGTTTACCCAGGTTCGGGCCCTCTCTATGGAGGTAAACTTCCTGCTTGATTGATCTTGATGAATATGAGTATTACAAGAGTTGATCTACCACAAGATCGTAATGGCTAAACCCTAGAAGCTAGCCTATGGTTATGATTGATATTGTCCTACGGACTAAACCCTCCGGTTTATATAGACATCGGAGGGGGCTAGGGTTACACAAGGTCGGTTACAGAGAAAGGAATCTACATATCCGAATCGCCAAGGTTGCTTTCCATGCAAAGGATATTCCCATCCGGACACGGGACAAAGTCTTCTGTCTTGTATATTCATAGCCCAACAGTCCGGCCGATGCCTATAGTCTGGCTGCCGAGGACCCCTTAATTGAGGACTCCTCAACGATCAGGGCCACTACTGAGATGGTAAACGCCTCGTTTGAGGTTGCAGCCCCCGTGGCACTACAGGAGCAGTTTTCCCCCTTCGAGGATG
>NC_041381.1:135230771-135241403 GCF_002162155.2 Triticum dicoccoides
TGCCGATCTCGATTGTGGTTTTTCATCTAAGTATGTGGTGATGAAGAATGCAAAATTTTATTAGCTTCAATGCCATGCTATACATAGTGGTTTAAATAACTTGTGTTTCTTATACTGGAAAGTAATTCAGAATTTGTTTCTATTTCAATTAGAGCCCTGATGCAGACAAGGATTGTGTGGTTGTACATGTCACTCGCTATGAGCTGGATGACCTGAATATACGCACCGGAAAACATAGTTCTTAGGCTGTTGGATCCTGGAAGCCATTTGCGCTTATACCAATGTCGAGTTGTATTCCAGCCTCACTGTTGTTAGGCGTGTTGTCCAGGGTGTACTGAAGCACAAGAAGTTCAAAGCTACTCCTTCATTTGTGAGGCATACTGCTCTTGTCAAGCTTAGGTAGGAAGATGATGTGGCATGCCTCCACAAACAAGTTTATGAGTGGCAAGGCCACAAGGTTGTCTTCATGAATGTTCACAGGATTGAGCTACCACCGGACGTCCTCGATGATGTTCATGGTAAGGTCCGTCTTGTGTCCAGCCCAAATTAGATCGAGGCATGAAATAGTTGCCCCATCTAGTGTTCAATAGTAGTTTGGATTGTGTCTAATTATCCAAACCTTGCCTGTTATCGAGCCCTCTGGGCTAGTACTCTGTTTGAATCCGTCTATGGGAACTGTTGCTACTTCTGTGTGCCCGTGAATCATGTGAGAACCATCATAATTGTTGTTGAAACAGATGCGTCCTCACTAGTTTTTTCATGAATATGGCATGGTAAGACATAAGTTGTCACGGTTTATCATACGAGCAGTGTGTGTTTGATGAAATAGAGTGCTCATTCGAGAACCGTGCGCTGACGTATACATAAGTACTTGTAAACACTGTTGTGCTACCCCACTTGTAAGCATTTGTGCAAAACACGACACATTCACTCAGCTCGCTTCAACACTAGGCTATCGACCAGCTAACAATTAGCAATCTGATGTCTGACATATAAGCAACTATGTATCTTGTTACAGTGGTTCATGCAGTTAACTGAGGCCACAATGTAAATTCCAAACATTCACACGCTAGTCCAGCGTTCATGTGGAACACTCACATTAAACTCGGCTTCATAAAACACTTGAAAAGCATAAGTTAAGCAATTTTATACATCTCAATGATTCAAAGAACATGACAGACATATACTAGTTCACAGCAAAAGTCAAAGTTGTGAGAAGGTTTACAAATCAGGAAAAACAAGCAAGGCTTCTCTGAGCAAAGGGCCTCCCGGCAGGCTTAAATTTCTTGGAGTTCACTCTCGTTTTTTCTTGTTGCCACCATCCAAGGTTAGGTTCTATCATTCTAGAATAACCAATTATAATTGTGGTCTCAGCTGGAATGCTGAACTGAACCATGCAGTGTATTGACCAGCTGAAATTCTTGAGCATTCCACTAAATTTAAGCACCGCTATTTGCAGAAATAAGCAGACCACAATGCCTCTTGTCCGCGCACCTGTCCAAAAAACTGGCGTGCAACCGTGCCGGCTAGTCCTCGGTCCATGGATGAACTGGTAGAAAGTGAATTCTGGACTAGGATGCAGTTGTTTTCGCTCGTCCCTAGATTGCAATCAGGAAGTAAAACGTACGAATCAACTTCTTTTAGATTGCGTTGGTTATTCTACCTAGTTACTACCAATGTAGGAATACCTGGAAGATGGGTGGTTATACGATGGCAGCGAGGGATAGCCATCTCATTTTGCATAGTTCTACTAAAACTGAGGTGTGTGCTTTTGATTGCATGGATAGAAACGATACGGAGACAGACATCCCGAAACGATATGGAGACAGACATCCCTGTTTGCGCAAATGCGAAATACGGTTATTTAAACAATGACATATATTTGCAATGGCGTATGATTAACAACAGCATCTATTGTGTTATAATTGGCACTAGATTGACAGTATGAAAGTGCCCTTAAGTAAGTAGCTTCACATCACATCAACACTGCCACTAGATTAACATGCATAACAATAGCATTAGTATTACTGTCATGAGACACTACAAAAAAATACACTTCCGTGATGATACGTGTTTGTCACAGTAGGTCGCGTTTTTTGTCATGCATGTACATCCATGACAAATTTATGACAGAATCAAGATAGTCATACCTGTGCTGTCGTAGAAGTGTTCCATGACATTACCAAAATTATCATCACGGAAGTGTCCACTTCCATGACGATAAATCGCGCGTCACAGAAGTGCTTTCGTCAAGGGTGACCGACACGTGGCATCCACCGTAACGGAACGCCGTTAAGCTATCGGGTCGGGTTTTGGATCCGATAACCCGTTAACAGCCCCGACCAATGGGGATTTTCCATGTGTAAAATCATTATTGGCTGGAGGAAACACGTGTCGGCTCACCGTTGGGATAGATGTCATCCGCTCATTGGACCGAAGGCGCCTATGATACGGCGACATGTGGCATAGCCCAACATAGGCTCATTCCTCTGGAAAGGCTGGCCCATTTGACTTGGTCAAAAGGTGGCGGGCTGGCCCAACGAAAGCCTGTTAACGACCTGTTCGCATATAGCCCATTTACAACCCGCTAACCCAGTACGTCCTATCCGAATTAGGCCCAGTAGCGTCATCTGGGCCGTCCAATATGATTCAGCCCATTTTAACTTCCGGCCCATGTGTGGCCCATGACTTCTTTCGGCCCATCTGAGGACCTTTGTAACTCTTGGCCCATTAACGGCCCGTGGTGAAAGTGGCCCGTAATGAACAGTGAATCACTTTATACCCATTAATGGCCCGTTATTCCATTGGGCCGTTTCCAGCCCAAGTTATCTTTCGGCCTTCTCAGGGCCCATTGATTCTTGGGCTCATTTGTAGCATTTGGTTACATACAGCCCGTTGTTGTCATTTTCTGCTTGTGGGCCAAATTCAGCCCGTCGTTACAGTCGGCCCGTTTGTGTACCGTTAATACGTTGGGCCGTTTTCATGTAAAAAAAACCCGTTGGGCTGTTTTCATAGAGTTATCAAATACGGCCTATTAACAACCCGTTATGGTCCACAAATAGTACGACCCATGATTGGCGAAATGATGATACGCCCCGTAGAAGGCCCATGGATCCTACGGCCCGTATGAGGCCCATGGATAGTACGGCCCGTAGAAGGCCCATGGACCCTACGACCCGTAGAAGGCCCATGGACCCTAAGGCCCATATAGAAGGTCGATGGATCCTACGGCCCGTATAGAAGGCCGATGGATCCTACGACCGGACGAAGGCCCATGGATCATACGGCCTACAGGAGGCCCATGGTTACAATAGTCTGTGTGTTGCCATGATTATTTTGGCCTAGTTACCAAAAATAGGCTATTGTGGTCACTAGAAAAAAAAGAAAAAAAACTGAAGTGACTACAAGCAAACAACTAAACAAGACAATACGGAAATAAATAAGCAAGCAATTAACGCTAGCCTATTACCCCTATTACACATATTACATCCACTGGGCATCAAAGTTTGCCACAAGTGCAAATATAGGGAACAAAGCAACACATTACATACACTGGCCGTCAAAATTGGCCACCGGTGCAAATAAATGCGGCAGCAAAACAAGAGCATAACTGAAACAACTTCAGAAGAGCTCAAGAAACGTTATCCTGGGTATCCACCATGCTGGCAATAGGCTTAGCAAGCTGATTAGCTTTGTCCTGTTTGGCGCTAAAATCCTCCAACGCTTTCTATTGCACCAGAAAGTATGCATCTGAATGCTCCAGGGACTTCCGCAGTCCTTCCGCCTCTTGTCGCAGCACAGCTGATCGATGTCTTTCAGCTTGTAGTTGAGACTCAAGAAACCAAACTGATTTAGACAGTGAGTTTGAATAGCTTGTGCAAGCGGTAGTGGCCAGTAACTCGAACACGAAACCAAGACAAGACTTTGCGGTTGTCTCATTGTCTTCAAGATAGTCTTCCTTAGCTGTTTTATCAGCTTTGTTGCAGACCAACAAGGATGTGTCACTATCCTGAACCTTATCTGCATTACTTCCTTTACCATTGCTTAATAAGGCACTCTTCCCCAATATTCTGTCAGCATTCTAAAAGAAGAAACAAGCAGACACATAACAAGTTTAGCATGTACTAGTATATGAAACTCATTTCGGTGAACCAGTTCAGTAGGAAGGTGGACAGGATTAAACTACCAAGTCTTCTATTGCCAAGTACTAGTACATAATAAAAGCATCAAACAAACATATATCTATGTCCTATGGTCACTGCATTGTCTTGCTAAATCAAAATAGAGACACTGTTCAAATCATATCAGTTCAAGACAAAGCAGCAGTGAAAGAACACAAAGCATGGGAAACTACACAGCACAACAAGATTTCAGATGGGTACCACGGGTCTACATGTACAACAACACTACTGGCTCTGTTGTGATGCTAGTAATGTGCATGATATGAAAGTCAACTGTATACACAATTGAAATTGAAATCAACAGAGCTATTGATAAGAGCAAACCTGTTAAAGAAACATGCATGAACATACTGCTATGCCATTGGAGTTTTGATTGGATCCTTCAAATTAAATATAAGTTTGTATGAGTAAATAAAGTGATACAAGAGCAAAGCAATCATAGTTAAAAAAGGCGCGCCTAAGTGAGCGCTTAAGCGCGCCTAGGCTCTAGGCGTTGGCAAAACGCATTGCGCATAACTACGCATAATCTGTGCATAACTGCGCATAAGCATGCGCTTTGGTCAGTAAAGCGCAAGGCGGTGGAAAAATGCATAATTAACACCTAGCACTTTTTTGAACTATGATAGCAATGGAATGTTAAATTAGAACAGTTGTTCTTTAGGTTTAGGCACTTGTTCTACAAGAACAGAGTATAGTAAGACGCAAGAATATAATACTTAAAAATAGAAAATGAGCTCATAGACCTTACCATATTCTTGGTTCGGGACCAGTACATAACAAGGCGTTCCCAGTCATCGTCCAGTAAATGTGTCTCAGGAGAACCTAAGGGAATTTGATGAGTTTCTTTGCCGGTGAAGTACGTTTTCTTCAGGTAATTCCGATACTACCACCAAGCATTCTTGAAGATAGCAGAGGTATTAGCACAGGTTACCTCATCCTGAGTTTCCAAATCGGTCCTTCTCTATAGAGAAAAATGGGAAATTTTTTTGTATTATAACCATGATGGAGGTAGGATGTATGGGACGAAGCAAAGTAATTTCCATGAATAATATTACTTACACATAACTCCTGGACAAACACCTGCAACTGGCATTTTACACATAAGATGGGAAGATACGCACATACGATTTAATAACATCAAATGTGATAGATGCTAAACTACGACTAGCTGGTTGTGCTTCCTCCACAGGAATAGGCGTACTAACTGGTGGAGTTGGGGTTCATCGTGATAGTACTGGCCCTTTGGGCACTGGAGCTGCGTTACTAACTGCTCTTGTTTGGGAGTTCCGTGGTGGAGATGGTGCTGTGTCAACAGGAACTGGGTTACTATCGGCTGGAGTTGGGGTTAGATTGGGTGAATCTGGTTCTCTGTCCATCGCAATAGGGGTACAATCTGCGAGAGTTTGGGTTATGTGTGGTAGGGCTGATTCTTGTGCATGTACAACCGGGGTCCTATCTCCACCAAGAGGTAGCACTGTTTTATTTGAAGACCGTGTTTTTAGTCCGCTAGATACTGGCATCACCTGCTCCAATTCAAATGGCTGATAAACAGGAAACATAGTTGAATATACAGACATTGTATGAGAGACAGATGCAATAGATAGTATGGAAAAAAGAGGGCATGAAATAATTAACATGTATGTTGTTTAACTAAAATGGATAGCATGACATAATTTCACGTATATGATGTCTATCTAAACTGGATAGCATAGCATAACATAATTCAAAGATATGATGAATAACTAAACAGGATCGCATGACATAATTCACCTACATGTTATCTAAGTAATCGGGATCACATCATTTAATTCACATATGTGATTTATATGCTAAATAGAGGGCATTCGATATGATGTCTGAACTAAGAACATGGTGTTGAATATTGTGTATATGATGTCTAAACTATGCATTGCAAGACACCGTATGCATGATATGAGCAGTATAGCCGTGCCAAGTTAGAGCATACACCTCAGTGGGGGAATAGGACTGGTCATCTGTCTCTGAATCCATCTCTGAGGAGCTATTGGGACCCAACAAGAGATCTGCTTCGACAGGTAGCACTGTCTGCTCTGAAGGCCTTCTTTTCACTCCAGATTTTTCCATCTCCCACCCAAATGGCTGATTCACAGGAAGAGTAGTTTAATGTACAAACATTGTCGACAAATGGAAATGTAATGAAGAAAAGGATGGGCAAGATATCATTCAAATATATGATGCCTGGTTAAACATGATGGCAGTGCACATTTCACATATCTTATGGCTGGCTAAAAGACACGAGACTGCATAATTCCCATATATGATATAGAAACTAAACAGGTGGCATTACAGAACATGTCTAAACTAAGCAGATGACATATATGATGTCAAAAGTAGGCACTGCAAGGCAACATATGCATGATATGACTAACATAATCATGCCAAGGTAGAGAAAACACCTTGTGGGGTAAATAGGAGTGGTCAGCGGCGTCTGAAACCGCCTCAGAACAGATATCTTCCTCTGGATTACAATCTGGAGAGGGGTGGGGAGGGTTTGCCATTGAACCCACCATGGAGCGATGTCTGCATGACATTGTATTGCCGCGCAAAACTCTTCTCTTTTCCCTACATGTTCAGCATGACTGTGTACAATATCTGACATGCATACGAAAAATATGGTGTGATTATGTAAGGAGAGCATGCAGAAATTTAGAGTGATGGTAACAACCAGTGGATCGACGTTTTTCCGTTAAACCAAAATAGCCCTAATGGATCAACGTGAATGTATAGTAATAAGTGATGCAACAAGTGTACAACCTCTTTGCCGTAGCCGTGTCGACCTCAGCATCATTGGGTTGGTCGCTGAAGCAGTTGAGGCAGAGGTGGCTGTCGGAGGTGTGGAGGAAGATCTGAGGAATCTGTAGACGGCGTCCAGGGCACTGCTCTGTTGTGATGGATCGTTCTGTTGTTGGAGCAGTTCCGGTGAGCCGTAAGACGTCAAGGCTGAAGCAGCACAAGACAGACATCGTCAATCTCAAGTGGGATTCTAATAGCATCTCCAGTAGATGATGTAAAATGGATGTAAAATTAACATCACCAAAAACCACCTGACTACAACAGATGAGGTAAAAACTGTTGACTCTGAACTTAGCTATCGAAACTGAAATTTACTGTGGAATTTGAATGCTACTGTCGAAACTGAACGCAATGGTAACGGAGAGGCACTTGACATGTAGTTTAGGGAGGGCCCACAGTTCATCTTCAACCTGCACCCCCCGAGCCGCCAGCCACCACCGGCCGAACCGCCAGGCCCAGCACCGCCTCGCCGCCCCAAAACAACTCACCATTGCCGCCCCGGCCAGCCCTCTAGGCCCCCGCCCCCTGCCCTGAACCCTAAGATGGATATGGGGTACCTCTCCGGCGAGCCCCCGTCCCTGCTGCGGGTGGTTCTTCCTTAACTTCGGCGAGCGCCCCAACCCCTGAAAATCGACTGACCCAAAAGTCGATTCAGTCGACTGAAGTGTGGCTTAATCGGAGAAGAGCAGCAGCACGAGCGAGGGGGAGAGCAGCAGCAGCAGCTGGGCGAGCGAGCGATGGAGCGAGAGCCGGAGCAGCAGCAACAGCATGAGCGAGCAAGCGAGAGCCGGAGCAGCAGCAGCAGATCCGGCTGGTATGGCCGCCGCCACCGAAGGAGCCTCGCACTAGGGGAGAGCTGCTGTGGAGATGTCGCCCGCGACGCCGGCTTCAAGGTAGCTGCTCCATGGGGGTGCGAGATGGAGCACCATCGGCGCCGGGAGGTCGAGTTAAGGAGAAGGTGCGATGCGATGAGCGTACAACCTCTTTGGTGGCGCCGAGTAGGCCTCGGCTTCGTCCGAGGAGTCGGTGAGGATGTTGCGGTTTCGGTGGAGTAGGTTAAGGCGGCGCTGTGGGGATGGAGTAGCCGCGATAGACGGGGCGATCGTCGGAGCAGCTCCTTGGAGGTGGAGGACGGGGCGGCTGAACCGGCTGGACGGCGAGATGGACGACGGATCCTCATCCGGGGAGGTGGACGAGGCACGTCGAGCTATTGCAGTGGACGACGTCATCGGGGAAGAGGGTCCGGCTGGGCAGCGGTGACATGGCGGACGGAGGAGGGTGGGGTTTCGCGGCTGGAGCAGAGAGGTTATGGCGGCCTGGGATTTCGAATGGCGAAATGGGGGCGATGGGAGGGGGTGAAGCATGACTTAGGGACGCGCTTGTCCAAAATGTAGGGTGTGTTACAAAAGTACCCCCCACCGATTTGAACTAGCGGCCCTTTCGGCTCAGGGTTAGAAGGGGGATTTCGCGTGTCGGGATTTGGCAGCTGGAGGGAGTTTTCGCGCGCGTTGTAATTTCGGGATAACAAGGCACGGGTTGTGAAGGCGCCAGTTTTGAGAGCACGGTATCTGAATTTTTGGGATATAACAAGACGCAGGTTGAATTTTAGGGATAAGCCTAACGTGTAGTAATATTGTACTTGTACGTACCAGATCAATTTGCACTTCCCTCAACCAAAAAGAAAACTAAAAAAATAAAACTATTCACACCACACAAAGAGAGAGTATTGCCCCGTTTTACTATACAAATGCTATTCAAAGCTACTCCCTCCTTCCATCTATATAGGGCCTAATGCGTTTTTCGATGCTAACTTTGACCAAATATTAGAGCAATGATATATGACATGCAACCTACACAAAGCACACCGTTAAATTCGTTTGTGAAAGGTTCTTTCAATGATATAATTTTCACATTGTGCATGTCATGTACTATTAATCTTGTCAATAGACAAAGGCGGTCTTAAAAATCTCATTACGCCCTATATAGATGGAAGGAGGGAGTATGAATCCATGTTATGTCCGATTAATTTTTTTCCGCTTGCTGTATAATGCATGTAACCTACCCATACCAACGTTTTAGTGCATTCCAAATGTCTATACTACCGCTGCAATTCGAACTAAATTTGAATTCGTTTCTCTATTTCAATAAGAATCTACAATCATGATTGTTTCCAACTTCAACCATCATAGTTTCCTTGCTATCCGCCAGATATAAATTGGACGGCCTATAATGCAGGATGGCAGGCACACCATCATCAAAAACTCCATTTTTATAAGAGTAGAGATAAAATATATTAAATGTAGTATAACATGTTCATAACCACACCATGTGTATCACCATTATATATATTCACACATGCGTCGGTGTAAAACACTATGATAAATTCTTCAAATATCCGAATTCACTTCAAACCCTCTTATCTTTGTAGCTAGCGCTAACTTTCCCTTGTGCATGCACACGCCTGCATCCCTCTCACCTTCCCTCAGCATTCTCTAGCTCCATCGCGCAAATTCGTCTTTTCACTTTAGGTCGTTCACCCACGGTGTGTGTAGGCCCCCCAGCTCCTTCTTTACGGCACACATCAGTTGATATGCCTCTCTAGCCAGGTGTGCCTAGCACAAACACAAGCTTCCCCTCTTCTCTTGTCACCGTCCATGCCTCACTCCCACCACTCTTTTCATCGTTCTCGTACTCGCACACTCCTCCCCCCTTGATATAGTATGCCTCTCATACCACCTCCTACATGGATCCCTCTCTCTCTATCCTTCTCCTCGTGCCTCATTTGCTTCTAACACACACATGCATGTATACCGATCGATCTCCCAACATATACCTAGATTGACTTTAACTACCCCCCCTCCCCCATCGATCGACGTACCTCACAAGTTATGTCTCTCCTTTCTCTAACAAAGGGCGTTTGATCTTCCTACGTAGTTACGTCTGCTTACCACAGCCACATCGCCCCCCCTCATCATTCGTGCATGCCTCCTGACCCGTCTCTCACACGCACGTGCACATACCACAAGCAGCCATTTCCTCTCTTATTGATATTGCAGGCGTGCCCCCCGTCTGTCTAGCAAGCCTATCCCACCATTTGTTAGAAGCAACTCCACTACCACCCCTCCAACACTCTAGCTCTGTCTCTCTCCCAACCTTATTCCTCTCCTGCACATATGCATGGATGCCAATCGATCTCCCTTAATACATGAGGCAGATCGATCTCCTTAATACATGAGGTAGGCCTCTCCCCTCCTTCACACATATACCAGCCATTGTACCTCTATAGTTAGTTGGGCCTCCCTCTTCCCCCACCACACACCGATAGTCGAGCGCTGCAGGTAAGTATCCATGCCATAGAGACAAACTGCACATGTCCCCTCTCACGTTCCAATAGGCCAGCCACTCTATATCTTTGACGTGGGCACACACAAATTCGATGGCACTCTTTATCTATCGCGTGCGCACACATACACACATCATCCCTCTCTTCGATTCTATGGACACCTCAAGCCGATGATACCTCCACTCTCTTCTCGTGGATCGCCCCCTCTCTATATATGCTATATCCAGGACTCTATTTCACACACATTGCATATGTTACATTTTTTGATTGACCCCC
>NC_041381.1:135241413-135247470 GCF_002162155.2 Triticum dicoccoides
ACACACTATATCTCTCTAGGTTTGTATCTCTCTCACACAACCCCACGTAGGTGGTGTACATATACAAGAAGAGAATAGGTGCACCGTGCATGTACTCACGCTTCATGCCCAGCCACACCCGTGCGGGTACATGGTGGAGCTCATTTCTTTACTAAATGGCAGCCCACGTGCTAATTTGAACGCCTATAGCGGTTGTTTACCTAGGGAGGTCGTGTACCACGCGTGCACGAAACAAAGTTCGACTTGATGCGTTGCCGCGTTATTTTTAAATAAAGTTATAGCGCTCAATGGCACGTACACAGAATATAAAACGATTTTTATGGAGAAAAAGGTAGTCCGCTCACTATATACAATGGAGCCTGCCTTCCTGGTTTGTCGCTCTTCATAGTATCTCACACAAGGCTGCGGTGGCCTCTCTTTCTCTCAGCGTTGGTCACTGATCCGGCTACATCCCGTCCTCCAGGGGAAAGGGAGTGTGGTGGCCTCTCTCTCTGTCTCACCATTGGTCACTGATTCGGTCGCATCCCATCCGCTGGGGGAAAGGGAGGAAGTGTATCGTTTCTCCATTTGACGGTGCCGAGGCAGCACGTCTCGATCTGCGGTACACGTCGTTCTCTCTGACCAAGCTTCGGCGTGGCAGGGCCTACGCCACCTGCTCGCAGATTCCACCCACCGCCGCTCACCTAGTTACATCCCGACGACCTCCAGGTATCCCCTCCGGCCTTGCTCCACTGCCCGTCTTCCCACATCGCTGCATGTGGATCTTCCATAGTTCTTTGCCCAAAACGTAGCTCGTCCGGTGTACTTTCCATATTGCATTCTCGTCCTCACACCGTTTTAGACAAACACAATCGTGTTCTTATCTTCCCTTAGGATAAGGAATATGATTCTTTTTTGTCGTCGCATGTGTCATCAACTACTATTGGCCAGTAAATTGTTTCCTTTCTACCTCTTTTTTGCAAACAGGGCTATCCATTTCACCTCGTTGCTATTGCGACCTTTTGGTGAACTGCACAAATCACTTTTTTCTTAAGAGTGTTTTGTGCAGTTGTACTAAAATGTCACACAGGCAACGTCTCTACATTTCAGTGCGACTGCACAAAGGGAGATTGGTTTTGCTCTATCCTCCTCATCCAACTCCGAGCCTAATCTTCTCCAACTAGTTAGTCTTAAGAGAGACCGCAAAGGTGACCGGCTTCTATTTGTGTGTTTATTGTTTCATCAGCAGTCCTCTATTATCATAATCACACTTAATATGTTTGGAACAGGGACGCTCAGCTCTATTTTAGTGGAACTGCACAAAATGATCGGAATGTTGCATGCTCCAGAGAGCTACTTTTTTTCCCAACATGCCTTGTTGATTTAGACAAAGCTGGGGGGACGTTGCTGCCAATGAAAGCATGGACCAATTTTAATTTAACACCTTCTCACAACTCTGTTTTCAGTTGTTTTTATTAGCTCTGATCTACTAATAATTGACATGCATTAGCAAGGGAGTTAGTTTTTTATTGTTTCCGAAAGAGCATCGATGGCAAGACACGTGAAACAAAAGCTGAAAGCTCACACCATTGTACAATTTCATGTCGCTAGAAAATTATTTGTATAGTACGTCAATTATGTAAACAAATGATGGAAGCTTGATAGCATTGCCAGAAGCCTCTTCATCATCCGGGTCCATGTGCCATGCATAAAATTATACTCCTTCATTCATAAATATTTGTCTTTTTACAAATTTCAAACGGGCATATTTTAGAGTGTCGATTCACTCATTTTGCTTCGTATGTGTACTCCCTCCGTTCCTAAATATTCTATTCGTCTTTCTAGAGATTTCAACAAGTGACTACATACGGAGCAAAACGAGTGAATCTACACTCTAAAATATGTCTATATACATCCATATGTGCCAGCCCATTCGAAATCTCTAAAAAGACAAATATTTGAGTAGTCACTCGTTGAAATCTCTAGAAAGACAAATACTCCGGAGTATATTTAAGAACCGAGGGGGTAGTGCACAACCGCATGGGAGACTCAGCCTGGTCGTTGCGCCGCATTAATAGTGAGTAATGAGGAGTCAAATCATAAACCCCACCTTTCCCATTGTAAGTTGCTCTGAAGAAGCAACCATCAATACACTCTTCTTTGAATCCGCTCATACAGCGCGCTTCAGAAAAAAGAAAACAAATCTATGGGACCAAGGCGACTAGCGATCGGCCTGAAAAATAGCATTGGTAGTTATAGCACAGCGTCTATTACTAGAGGAATAATGCGTACACACATGCATGCAGTGCTTCCACCCCGGGTACACACATGCATGCACGTACTCCACTCCGTAGTAGTATAGAGTACACGGAGAGAAAACTGTGGACTTGATTGCAGTTACGACGCCCTAATTAATTGAGCATTGAACCAAACGCATCTAAAGTCTCTCTGGTGCTGGAAATGCATTGAGAGAAATGCATCATAATGAAGCGTGCCTGGTAAACTGTGACAGAGGGAGGAGTAGTATGAAGGTGCAAAACCAACTACGCGTATGTCCAGTCGGTCAACGCACCTTCTCTTAGCATATCACTAATATGTGGGACAGGAGTGTGAGCAAACCGATCTCAATTGACGGCAAAGAGCTAACCCGCCGTTCCTTGAGAGAGACGAGGAGCTAGCACACACAGACGGGCTCGCACAGAGGCCAAGATATATTCGAGCATGGTTGGTTGATCGATATCATTCATTACATGTTGGGCTGCCGGTTTCCGCCCTTCTCCGGAATAAACGTGTACTTTATCAGAGATAAAAAAATTAAGAGTATAGATGCTCCACCATGCGGTTCTAGTAGTAGTACTACTCGTACTACTGCGCTTGGCTCTTCGCCTCTTCGTGAAGCCGAACAATGATGGTACTCCACATGTTGGGTACTACAGTGTATGCCTCTAACAATCTGACACCGAATGGACTGATGCATGTCCACCGAGGGTAGGTTGCATTAGTCAAAAGGCTTAAGCGAGCTTCACCTTGTCCTGCAAGCTTCTCCTCATTCTACGAGTTGAGGGGACACACCAAAAAGTAGTGCTAGTCCATACTCCCTCCTTTCCGGTTAATATGGCTTAATCTTTTTTGCGGGTAAATGAGAGAGCTTTATTCATATATAAGCATTCTTAGGACGATCAACCAAGACACTGGTCATTGGACTTCATAATACGCTCATTACGCACAATATATATATATATATATATATATATATATATATATATATATATATATATATATATATATATATATTCCGGTGTTTATACGGTCACTAGCTCACCCTGACTGAGTATGTGTGTGCATGCACGTGTAGGTTGAGCACTTGAGCGTGACCGTGTGTGTTCCCTCGTGTGCTCGGACATGCATGCATTAGGGCTTTGCGCGCGTTTTTGCGTCCATGTGTACATGTGACTGTTGCATACACGTAGGGGGAGTACGTGTAGGTGCCACTAACGAGCAGTCAAATCACACAGTAAGTTAGTCGAAAGAAGCAACCATCATTTCACTCTTGAATGACACGTATGCAATATAAAATGGTTGATATGGAGAGAAAAATAAAACCACTATATATACACTAGCAGGAGCCTAAGCTACAAGCCTGCTTGCTTAGGTTGCTCTCTTCACAAGCATAGAACGACAGGCCTGATCCCACAGCTGGGCGAAGGGAACAATGTTCTACGTAGACGCGGTCGACATCGGCGAGGGAGAAAACCCACAGTCGGTGCGTCCCAATCGGGGGTCACCGCGGTATGGGCCGATGTCGCGTCCCAACCGCCCTTCTAGCTACAGCCCGACGTCCCAGGTATAGTCCCTCTTCCTTTTGGAGCTGGCTTGCTCCACTGCCGTAGCTCCATCTCCATGTCGATCTTTCTCTACTTCTACCGGCTTCTACTTGTGATGAGTTTATGTCTCATGAACTAGTGCCAGTACTATTATTCTAATCACACTTCTTCAACATCTTTGCCATCAGGGATGCTCAGGTCGATTTTAGTGGAACTGCACAAAAGCATCGTATAATCCGAGGGTGCCAGCCGTCTTTCCTTCGATAGGTTCTACCTGGCCAGGAAATTAAATCATGTTTAGTGTTTAGGGTTTAAGTCGTAGTGACCCCATCAGTAGTTTTTCTTTCGTACATGCTCTCACAACTTTTTTCTATAGTTGTGAAGTAAATATTGGCTATGATCTGTGAATCATTGAGATGCATCAGCATGCATGTTAGTTTTCCTTTGTATTTGATGGAATGTTGTAATGGGGCAACCTTGGAATAGGAATGAAAATGGAGTGGAAAGTTTCCGTTTTTTCCGGAGAAAAAATGGAAACGGAGAGAAACCAACGTTTCGTTTCGTTGGATCGCGCCATCGAGCAAAACCAACGTTTAAATCACGTCTATCGTGTTTGTGTCTCGCCCTCCTCCACGGCTCGACCCCACACGGTCGCTCAGCATGCCACTCACCACAAACCGAGTAGTATACGATAACTTTCCCGCCTGCTTGTCGATGGACCGCGCCATGGAGTACTAGCACTACTGGAAGAGATTAACGAGTTGGGGGAGGACAGCTAGCTGTAGCATGGACTCCCAAGAACTTTTTACATGCATGTTGTAACCGGCTATTGCGACCTTTGAACGCGGAGCAGCCGCGTGCACCCGGAAGCGGCACCGGCGACGCTCTCTCGGCCGGCGCGCCACTTCAATGCCGGTGCCAGTGGGAGGTCGCGTCCGCTCTGGCCGGGCATGAATGCGGCACTGACCTTTTCGGGTGGGAAGCACGCACGGGTGATGAAGAGGGTTTGGGTTGGTCAGGACCGGCCGTGGCAGCGGCCGAGACGTGCGCAAAAAAGAGATGTTGTATGTTAATATTGCTGCGTATATAATTAACAACGTAAATAATGTGCCAGTTGGACAAGTATGAATGGAGATGGAGATGAAAATAGAATTTTATGTAGTAAACACGGATATGCATGTCTATGTCTATGTGTGTGTGCGCGACGACTCTCGCGACCTGGAAGCGGGGGCGTGTTTTTGATCGAGTTTTCTTTCTTGGTATGTTAGAAAATCAGTTTGTCTAATTCACTTCTACTGATGTTATTTAAGGATATCACATCTAAGCTCCCACAAGTATATAATGTACAACAACAAGAAACAAAAAAAAACTAGGACAAAAAAATAGACCACAAACAGAGTGGACATCAACTTAGATGTGACATAACTATGTCACATCTAGATGTGTCCTAGACAAACCCTTAAAAACTTGTCCGCCAGTTTTCGTTTCTTTTTCCGGGAACGCGCGTATTCTATGTAAAACCACTGCCGTCTAGGTGAGTAAGTCATCTTAGGTTGTGCACCGTGACCAAGGAGGAGGGGAAAACGAGAGACATTAATGTTTATTTGCTAATTAATAGCATTGCATGCAATGAACTAACCACTTCATGTCGTGTTTGTAGTCTCAACTCATTAAAAGCATGCACACCCCTCATCTTTTATTGGTTGATATGTCAAGAAACAAGAAACGAGGTAGAAGTTAATGCACCGCGCCTTAGTGTTTTGGGATTATTTGGTTTTCATAAGATGACTTACACATCTAGACAGAGGGATTCCACTAGGTAGATAATTCTTTGTAGAGATTTCACCAGATGAACTACATACGGAACAAAATGAATGAATCTACACTTAAAATGCATCTATATACATCCGCATGTGGCTCATGGTGAAATCTCTACAAAGACTTATATTTAGGAACGGAGGAAGTACTAGTATAGTACGTACTGTAATTTATCAGCGAGATAAAATTGTACAATGCTATGAAGCTTCCAGCTTCTGTTACATGTATCTTGCTTCCAAGGTTGCCCATTGCAACATTTCATCAAATACAAAAGAGACTAACATGCATGCTATTGCATCTCAATGATTGACAAATCATAGCCAATATGTACTCCCTCCTTTCCAAAATAAGTGTCTCAACTTTATGCAAACTTTAGTACAAAGTTGTACTACTACTAAAGTTGACACTTATTTTGGAACAGAGTGTTTTTGTTTTG
>NC_041381.1:135247701-135302176 GCF_002162155.2 Triticum dicoccoides
GGTTGATTTCGTGAATTATTTGTGGGAATACGTGTTGATGACATCTCAAACAAAATTTTGCATGCAATGTGTGTGAAATGGAGGCCTATCCATATCATATATAGAGGGTCGGGCAATCCACGAGAAGAGGGGGGGGGGTCATAGCTATCGATAGAGTCGAAGAGAGGATCAAGTGGGTGGGTGCAAGATCGATGAAGAGAGCCATCGAAATTGTGTATGTGTGCAAGTCAAAGATATAGGGCGATTGGCCCTCTTATTTGATAGAGTTTCTCGCGTCTCACTCTCTCACCCTCTCCATATTTTTACACACTCTGACACGTGTCCGATAATTTGGCCCATGTGTGGTTGTTCACTTAAGGGAGGGTAGTGTACCACACATGAAGGACAGGAAGTGCGACCAGGACGCGTGGGCGTGGATCGTTAGTTCTTTGGAAGTAGTAGTACTAGTTTTCTTCACTATACATTAAATAAAGAGTTTCGTTTCGTACTTACACAATTTAAAATGATTGTTATGGATAGAATAAGAAAACCACTCCACTATATATTAGTCGTATACACGAGAGTACTATATGGACGCAGCTTCATTGACTTAGTGCACCTGCCTTTGGGTTTATGACAGGTGGGCCCAAAATGTGGCTGGCTCACCTGTCATACAACCAAAAGCAGGTGCAGTGAAGGCACCGGAGCTCAGTCCGTACTACAGTAGTATATATATAAGTGGGAGCCTCAGCGATTGTTCGCTAGGGTTTGCACTCTCCACACGCTCGCCGCACTAAATATATGTTACACGTTGGAGGCTCAGCGTTCATTTGCTAGGGTTTGCTATATTCACAGTCTCTCACCCTCTCTTCACCAGATCTAAACAAGACTGTGTTGGCCTCTTGTCTCCCCCCCACACAGCTGGTGAAGGAGGCGTCCGTATCCCGTCGCACCGGGAAGGGGAGGAGGTGCAGCATTCACTCCATCGCCTTCAGCGAGGGAGGTAATCCACTGCCGGCTGTGCTGTTCTCTTTCACCCAGCGCCTGTGCGGGAGGGCCACCGACCCCTTCTTCCTCCCTGCCATACGTAGTGTGGGAAGATCTGGCCTCCCGCCGCACGCCTTGCCACATCCCGACGACCCTAAGGTATAAGTTTCTTTGAAACCGTCGTTGCTCTAGCTGCATGTGGATCTTTTTTGATCTGTAGTCAAATCTAGGGCTTGGTTCAAAGAGGAAAGAAGGGTGCAGTGGGCTAGAGCAAGAATCTAGGACGTGGTTCAATGAGGAAAGGAGGGGCGGAAAGTAGTATAGACTGGCTATCCAGCCGCTTTCTAGGTCGAAAAGGGAAAAAGGGGGTAACCCAGTACACACATCTGTAAGGAACCGATCTCTTTGTTGAAAAGGGAAAGAAACTGGGGGGCCGGGTAGTTTGTGCAGGACTAGATTTGCTGCCCTCACATAGGAAAAAGGTTCAAAGAGAACAAATATGGGACCAACGCATATATGCTGCTTGGCTACATACTCTGCATCACCCATTTATACGTGTGGACGAACATGGTGCTGGCATGTCCCATACAGCTATTTTGCTGTTGTTAATCTAAGAATGCCACTGAAAAATTGAAGCAATGCCACTGTTAAAACTAAATTACATTTTTTAATGAATGTTGTTTCAAGAGAATGTCTCTGTTAATATGAATCAATGCAACCGTTTTAGAAATGCTACTATCCTACTTTGTTTTCCATCCAAGATAAGTTAGATGCTTCTTTCTGTCACTGTTTGTTTCATCCTCCTTTATCACCAAGTAATTGTTTCCTTTTTGCCTCCGTTAAAACAGGGGTATCTATTCAACTTGTTGCTATTGAGACATTTTGCTTCGCTACGCGAAACACTTTGCTTGATTTTAGTGCAACTGCACAAAACGAGATTGGATTTCCTATTCGCTTTGGTAGATTCGTATTTTATAATGGTGAAAGCACAAGTGATCCCTAGGTGGTTTTGGTAATTAATGTCAACATATCTCTTGTTGGACTAACACTTTTATCTAGTATATTTCAGATAAGTTCAACATTGGAGTGGCATGGACTAAAGGATGTGGGAACTCCTTCAAGATGCTAAGGACAAAGGATTGGCTCAAGCTTCAATCTCAAGACTCTTCATTTTACATTTCAGTGATCCAAGATCACATTGAGTCTATAGGAAAAGCCAATACTATCAAGGAGGGATGAGGTGTTGCTTAATGAGCCTCTTGCTTCATGTGCTTAGTGATATGCTCCAAAAACCTTCAACCACTTTCTCATATCCACATATGTCCTAAACCTAAAGTCAAACTCGGCCCCACTGATTCTTTCTATCCGGCGCCACCGAGTTTTGATGTCTTAGCCACTACCACAAACCCTAGGCAAATCGGTCTCACCGATAGGGATCTCGGTCTCACCGAGATGGGATTGTAATCTCTCTGTGTATGCCCATTATCAAAATTGGTCTCACCGAGTTTGAGCAATTGGTACTACCGAGATTACAATGCAGACTTCCTGGTTGACTCATTAGCAAAATCGGTCCGACCGAGTTTGATAATCGGTCCAACCGAGTTTTCCTGACCAACTCTCTGGTTAGCTAATTACCAAAATCGGTCCTGCCGAGTTTGTGTAATCGGTCTCACCCAGATTACGTTATGCCCTAACCCTAACCATATCGGTCTCACCGAATTGCATATCAGTCCCACCGAAAATCACTAACGGTCACTAGGTTTACTAAATCGGGCCGACCGAGTCTGCTGAATCGGTCCCACCGAGTTTGGTAAATTATGTGTAACGGTTAGATTTTGTGTGGAGGCTATATATACCCCTCCATCTCCTCTTCATTCGTGGAGAGAGCCATCAGACTAAACCTACACTTCCAACTTATTATTTCTGAGAGAGAACCACCTAATCATGTGTTGAGGCCAAGATATTCCATTCCTACCATATGAATCTTGATCTCTAGCCTTCCCAAGTTGCTTTCCACTCAAATCATCTTTCCACCAGATCCAAATCCTATGAGAGAGAGTTGAGTGTTGGGGAGACTATCATTTGAAGAACAAGAGCAAGAAGTTCATCATCAACGCACCATTTGTTACTTCTTGGAGAGTGGTGTCTCCTAGATTGGCTAGGTGTCACTTGGGAGCCTCCGACAAGATTGTGGAGTTGAACCAAGGAGTTTGTAAGGGCAAGGAGATCGCCTACATCCTGAAGATCTACCGCTAGTGAGGCAAGTCCTTTGTGGGCGACGACCATGGTGGGATAGACAAGGTTGCTACTTCGTGGGCCCTTCGTGGGTGGAGCCCTCCGTGGACTCGCGCAGCCGTTACCCTTCGTGGGTTGAAGTGTCCATCAACGTGGATGTACGATAGCACCACCTATCGGAACCACGCCAAAAACATCCGTGTCTCCAATTGCGTTTGAATCCTCCAAACCCTTCCCTTTACATTCTTGCAAGTTGCATGCTTTACTTTCCACTGCTCATATACTCTTTGCATGCTTGTTTGCTATGTGTTGTGAATGTCAAAATTGTGCCTAAACTCCACTTAAACTTTAAAAAGGCTAAAAACTGCAACTTTGGTACTTAGTGTCTAATCACCCCCCCTCTAGACACCTCTTCTCAAGGTCCTACAAATGGTCGTCTCATGAAAGGTCAGTACAGGCCTTCATCCACATGATTGTGCAGTGTGCTTTGAGATGTTGTGCTACTTGTATTGGTACTATTTTAAATAAATGTTGAATTGAAGCTATTGTATTGCTGTCTGATACGTCTCCAACGTATCTATAATTTTTGATTGCTCCATGCTACTTTATTTACTGTTTTAGGCAATATTGGGCTTTAATATCCACTTTTATATTATTTTTGGGACTAACCTATTAACCGGAGGCCCAGCCCAGATTTGCTGTTTTATGCCTATTTCAGTGTTTAGAGGAAAAGGAATATCAGACGGAGTCAAAACGGAACGAAATCAACTGGAGAAGTTATTTTTGGAAGGAAAGCTACCGGATGGACTTGGACCCCACGTCAGGAGCCAAGGGAGGTGCTCACGAGGGTGGGGGATGCCCCCCTGGGCGCGCCCCCCTGCCTCGTGGGACCCCCGTAGCTCCACCGACGTACTTCCTGCACCCATATATACCTACGTACCCAAAATCTTCCAGAATAGAACCTAGATCGGTAGTTTCGCCGCCGCAAGCCTCCAGAGCCACAAAAAACCAATCGGGACCCTGTTCCGGCACCCTGCCGGAGGGGATCCCATCACCGGAGGCCATCTTCATCATCCCGGCGCTATCCATGACGAGGAGGGCATAGTTCACCCTCGAGGATGAGGGTATGTACCAGTAGCTATGTGTTTGATCTCTCTCTCTCTCTCTCGTGTTCTCTCTCGTGTTTTCTCTCGTGTTCCTCTATGGCACGATCTTGATGTATCTCGAGCTTTGCTATTGTAGTTGGATCTTATGATGTTTCTCCCCCTCTACTCTCTTGGGATGAATTGGGTTTCCCCTTTGAAGTTATCTTATCAGATTGAGTCTTTATGAGAACACTAGGTGTATGCCTTGCCGTGATTATCTGTGGTGACAATGGGATATCATGTGCCACTTGATGTATGTTTTGGTGACCAACTTGCGGGTTCCACCCATGAACCTATGCATAGGGGTTGGTACACGTTCTTGACTCTCCGGTAGTAGCTTTGGGGCACTGTTTGAAGTACTTTTATGTTGGTTGGATGAATCTGAGATTGTGTGATGCATATCGTATAATCATGCCCATGGATACTTGAGGTGACAATGGAGTATCTAGGTGACATTAGGGTTTTAGTTGATTTGTATCTTAAGGTGTTATTCTAGTACGAACTCTTTTATAGATCGATCCGAAAGAATAGCTTTGTGGTGGTTTCATACCCGAACATAATCTCTATATTTGTTCTCCGCTATTAGTGGCTTTGGAGTGACTCTTTGTTACATGTTGAGGGCTTGTCATATGTTCTATCTATGTTATTATTGTTGAGAGAACTTGCACTAGTGAAAGTATGAACCCTAGGCCTTGTTTCCTATAATTGCAATACTGTTTACGCTCACTTTTACCACTTGTTACCTTGCTGTTTTTATAATTTCAGATTACAAATACCTTTTTCTACCATCTATTTTGCACTTGTATCACCATCTCTTCACCGAACTAGTGCACCTATACAATTTGCCATTGTATTGGGTGTGTTGGGGACACAAGAGACTCTTTGTTATTTGGTTGCAGGGTTGTTTGAGAGAGACCATCTTCATCCTACGCCTCCTACGGATTGATAAACCTTAGGTCATCCACTTGAGGGAAATTTTCTACTGTCCTACAAACCTGTGCACTTGCAGGCCCAACAACGTCTATAAGAAGAAGGTTGTGTAGTAGACATCAAGCTCTTTTCTGGCGCCGTTGCCGGGGAGGCTAGGTAAAGGGTACTCACACTCCGTCACTAAGCTCTTTTCTGGTGAGGTGAGTGCTTGAAGGTATATCTTTAGATCTTGCAATTGAATCTTTTTGTTTCTTGTTTTAGCACTAGTTTAGTTTATAAAAGAAAACTACAAAAAAATGGAGTTAAGTTTGTCTCATATACTTCTCCTTTTTAATATCTTTCGTGAGTATGATGGAAAGGATAATTGTGCTCAAGTTCTAGAAGAAGAAATCTCTAAATTGTTTGGCACTAAATCTTTGAATGATGAGCATGATTGCAATGTTGTTAGTACGAATTCTTTGAATATCCATGATGCTAATGATGATCGCACTAGTTATGACGAAAATATCTCTTATGAGCATGTCAACTTTTGTGGAGTGCATGTTTGCATGAACACACCAAATAGAGAAGATATTTATTGCAAGCGGCATAACTACTTAGAAACCAAATTGTTGCAAGAAGAGCTAGATGAATGTGCTGAAAGATTCAATATTTTTTGCGCTCCTTGTGAACTTTGCAATGAACATGGTCATTTAAAGCTCCAATGCTATTTGTTTCATGATCAAGTCATGTCCAATTATTGTGATAATTTGATTACCCTTGAGCATCATAAAGAGCTTAGCCTTCTTTTGGGTTATGAAGAAATGAAATGTATAACTAAGGGTATTCCAAAATTTAGTCTTGATAAAATTCTTGATTTTGATCTAGAGAAAATTTATATGTATTGTGTGGAGAATTGCATTGAAAATCCTTATATTGCCAATTACATAAAAAAGAAAACAAATAGAAGATGATGAGAATACTAATGAAAGGGAAGAGGCTTCCCAATCTCCTCCTATTATTTCTTATGATGAATCAGGTAACGAGGAGGAGCTTTCTATTCAGCCAATCTCATCAATAAGGAGCTCAAAGAGGAAGGTTGAACCTACACATAATGTGAAGAAGAAAAAGAAAAGAAGGAGCCACAAAGGTAAAAAGGTATCCCTCCCAAATGATGTTGCTCCTACTACTACTTGTGATGATGATAATTGCTATACTATTGGTGCTATTCATATTTTTAATAATGAGAGTGATTATGCTTATGATATGAAAGGGCCCAAGCTTGGGGAAGCTATGTTTGATGAGGATGAAATATTTGATAATATATTTGCTGGAATTAATGTTTGTCCCAAGCTTGGGGATGCTATGTTTAATGAAGATGATATTTTTAGCATCCCAAGTTTTGATATGCAAAGTTGTTATGATGATAGCATGCCTCCTACCTATGATGATTATATTGATGAAAGTGTGTTTATAAGAGAGTCAACTTTAGGAAGTAGTGATCCCACTATCTTGGAGGATGTTGAATTTTATTGTGATGAATATGAAAGTGGATTTGGAAGAGTGTCAACTTTATTTAGTGATTCCACTATCTTGGGAGAGGTTTCAATCGATTATGATGAGAACGAAGTTGCTACATATGATGATTATTGTGATGAAACTTATGATATAAAAATTAGTGATGATTATATTTACAAATCTTGTCATGATTATGCTTACCCCTTTTCTAAACATTACTCTTTTAATGTGGAAACAAGTTTTAGTGTTCAAGTCTCTTATGATACTCCCACCATTCCAAATGAGAAGAAATTTGCTTATGTGGAGAGTAGTAAATTTTCCATGCTTGTAGGTCAAGAAAAGAATGCTTTAGGTGCTGGTTATATTGTTGAATTCATTCACGATGCTACTGAAAATTATTATGAGGGAGGAATATATGCTTGTAGGAATTGCAATAATATCAAGTTTCCTCCCTATGTGCTTAAATTCTTGAAGCTATGCTTGTGTTACCTTCCTAATCTAGTTGATTATTGTTCCCATAAGTTGTTTGCTCACAAAATCCGTATGCATGGGAAGTGGGTTAGACTTAAATGTGCTAGTCATATGCTTCATTATGCTCCCATTATGTTTCAATTGTTATCTTTTATGTGAGCATCATTGCCATCATCATGCCTAGCTAGAAAGGCATTAAAGAAAAGCGCTTGTTGGGAGACAACCCAATATTTATCCTTACTGTTTTTGTGTGTCCACATGATTATGATACTGTATTAATCATGTTTTATAGCTTTTTTTCAATAAAGTGCCAAGTAGGACCTTTGGGAAGACTTGGGTGAAGTTTAAATGATCTTGGTGTAGAAAACAGAAACTTTTGTGCTCACGAGAATGGCTGCCATTTTTTTACTGGAGAGAGATTTTAGGTTGATTCTTTTTGAAGATGATTAATATAAAAATTTCTCAGGTCCGGAAATTTAGTTCATAATTTTTGGGGTTCCAGAAGTATACGTTTGATACAGATTACTACAGACTGTTCTGTTTTTGACAGATTCTGTTTTCATTGTGTTGTTTGCTTATTTTGATGCATCTATGGCTAGTATTAAGTGGTATGAACCATAGAGAAGTTAGAATACAGTAGATATTACACCAATATGAATTTATAATGAGTTTGTTACAGTACCTAAGTGGTGGTTTTATTTTCTTATACTAACGGAGCTTACGAGGTTTGTTTTGAGTTTTGTGTGGTTGAAGTTTTCAAGTTTTGGGTAAAGATTCGATGGACTATGGAATAAGGAGTGGAAAGAGCCTAAGCCTAGGGATTCCCAAGGCATCCCAAGGTAATATTCAAGGACAACCAAGCAACTAAGCTTGGGGATGCCCCGGAAGGCATCCCCTCTTTCGTCTTTGTTCATCGGTAACTTTACTTGGAGCTATATTTTTATTCACCACATGATATGTGTTTTGCTTGGAGCGTCATTTTATTTTGTTAGTTTTTGCTTTCTTTTAGTTAGAATAATGTTTTGCATCTTTATTTTCAATAAAAAAGTCAAGGATGGCCTTTGCCATGCTTATTTTGCCAGTTTGCATGTTGCTGTTTGAAAACAGAAAGTTTGCCGCTGTTGCAAAAATTCCCTAGAAAATTCATAGCATGGTATAACATTGAATATTTTCGAATATTGAGCTATGATAAATTTATTACAGTGGGAATTTTAGTTCATAATTTTTAGAGTCAGGGAAGTATTGTTACTCTTGCATTCTTTACAGACTGTACTGTTTTGACAGATTGCTGTTATGGTTGCATTGTTTGCATATGTTTGCTTGTTTAATGATTCTATTTGAGGATAGGAGTATTAAATATTCAGAGACATTTAGTATGAAATGTTGAATAATAATGTTAGTAATTTGTTACAGTAGAAAATGATAAGGTTTTGCATTGGTTTATACTAACCTATCTCACGAGTTCTTGTTGAGTTTGTTGTGAATGAAGCTTTTGATAAAAAGAGAAACCGTGACATGAAAGGAATTAAGGAGACACAAAAGCTCAAGCTTGGGGATGCCCTGGTAGGCATCCCACCTTTCTTCTTCGACAAACTATCGGTTAGTATCGGTTGAGCCTAAGTTTTTGCTTCTTCACATGAGTTGTGCTATCCTTGCATTGTCATTTTATTTTGTTTTTCTTGCTGCTTGAATAAAATACCAAGATCTGAAATTATTTAATGAGAGAGAGCCATAAACAAATTAGAATTTGCTATATTACTCTATGTGCTTCACTTATATCCTTTGAGCGTGATAATTTTTGCTCTAGTGCTTCACTTAGATCTTTTTAGAGCACGGTGGTGGATTTGTTTTAAAGAAACTATTGATCTCTCATGCTTCACTTAGATTATTTTGAGAGTTGTTAATAGCATGGTAATTTGCTTAAAGATAATATACTTGGTATTCAAGATTTTTGAAACTTTCTTTTGAGTGCGTTGAATACTAAGATAAGTTTGATGCTTGATAATTGTTTTGAGATATGGAGGTGATAATATCAAAGTCGTGCTAGTTGGGTGATTATGAATTTGAGAAATGCTTGTGTTGAAGTTTGTAAGTCCCGTAGCATGCACATATGGTTAAAGTTGTGTAACAAATTTGAAACATGAAGTGTACCTGGCTTGTGCATCCTTATGAGTGGCGGTCGGGGACGAGCGATGGTTTTTTCCTACCAATCTATCCCCCTAGGAGCATGTGTGTAGTACTTGATTTTTGATGACTTCTAAATTTTTGCAATAAGTATATGAGTTCTTTTAACTAATGTTGAGTCCATGGATTATACGCACTCTCACCTTTCCACCTTTGCTAGCCCCTTCGGTATCCTGCATTGCCCTTTCTCACCTTGAGAGTTGGCGCAAACTTCGCCGGTGCATCCAAACCCCGTGATACGATACGCTCTATCACACATAAACCTCCTTATATCTTCCTCAAAACAGCCACCATACCTACCTATTATGGCATTTCCATAGCCATTCCGAGATATATTTCCATGCAACTTCCATCATCATCAACATGACATACATTTCTTTTGTCATATTGCCATTGCATGATCATGTAGTTGACATCGTATTTGTGACAAATCCACCATGCATTATTTTTCATACATGTCACTCTTGATTCATTGCACCATCCCGGTACACCGCCGGAGGCATTCATATAGAGTCATATCTTGTTCTAAGTTTCGAGTTGTAATCCTTGTGTTGTAATCAGTAGAAGTGTGATTATCATCATTATTAGAGCATTGCCCCAAAGAAAGAGAAAGGCCAAAAAGAAAAAAAGAAAGGCCCAAAAAAAGAAAATAAAAAGGGCAATGCTACTATCTCTTTTTCCACACTTGTGCTTCAAAGTAGCACCTTGTTCTTCATGTAGTGAGTCTCATCTATTGTGCTTCAAAGTAGCACCTTGTTCTTCATATAGTGAGTCTCATAAGTTGTCCTTTTTATACTAGTGGGAATTTTTCATTATAGAACTTGGCTTGTATATTCCTAAGATGGGCTTCCTCAAATGCCCTAGGTCTTCGTGAGCAAGCAAGTTGGATGCACACCCACTAGTTTTCTTTTGTTGAGCATTCATAGCTCTAGTGCATCCGTTGCATGGCAATCCCTACTCCTCATGTTGACATCAATTGATGGGCATCTCCATAGCCCGTTGATTAGCCTCGTCAATGTGAGACTTTCTCCTTTTTTGTCTTCTCCACACAATCCCCATCATCATATTGTATTCCACCCATAGTGCTATATCCATGGCTCACGCTCATGTATTGCGTGAAGGTTGAAAAAGTTTGAGATTATTTAAGTATGAAACAATTGCTTGGCTTGTCATCGGGGGTATAGAAGTTGGGAACATCTTTGTGTGACGAAAATGAAGCATATCCTAACTATATGATTTTGTAGGGATGAACTTTCTTTTGCCACGTTATTTTGAGAAGACATGATTGCTTTGATTAGTATGCTTGAAGTATTATTATTTTTGTGTCAATATGAACTTTTGTCTTGAATCTTTCGGATCTGAATATTCATATAACAATCAAGAAGATTTACATTGGAATTAT
Organism: Triticum dicoccoides; assembly: GCF_002162155.2. NCBI lineage: Eukaryota > Viridiplantae > Streptophyta > Magnoliopsida > Poales > Poaceae > Triticum > Triticum dicoccoides. The sequence continues at coordinate 135,258,532 of NC_041381.1, forward strand.
GCCAAAGTATCACTCCACATCAAAAATTCTCTTTTTATCATTTACCTACTCGAGGACGAGCAGGAATTAAGCTTGGGGATGCTTGATATGTCTCCAACGTATCTATAATTTTTTATTGCTCCATGCTACTTTATTTACTGTTTTAGGCAATATTGTGCTTTAATATCCACTTTTATATTATTTTTGGGACCAACCTATTTCAGTGTTTCGAGGAAAAGGAATATCAGACGGAGTCAAAACGGAACGAAATCAACTAGAGAAGTTATTTTTGGAAGGAAAGCTACCGGATGGACTTGGACCCCACATCAGGAGCCAAGGGAGGTGCTCACGAGGGTGGGGGCGCCCCCCTAGGCGCGCGCCCTACCTCGTGGGACCCCCGTAGCTCCACCGACGTACTTCCTGCACCCATAGATACCTACATACCCAAAATCTTCCAGAACAGAACCTAGATAGGGAGTTCCGCCGCCGCAAGCCTCCAGAGCCACGAAAAACCAATCGGGACACTGTTCCGGACCCTGCCGAAGGGGGATCCCATCACCGGAGGCCATCTTCATCATCCCGGCGCTATCCATGACGAGGAGGGAGTAGTTCACCCTCGAGGCTAAGGGTATGTACCAGTAGCTATGTGTTTGATCTCTCTCTCTCTCGTGTTCTCTCTCGTGTTCCTCTATGGCACGATCTTGATGTATCCCGAGCTTTGCTATTGTAGTTGGATCCTATGATGTTTCTCCCCCTCTACTCTCTTGTGATGAATTGAGTTTCCCCTTTGAAGTTATCTTATTGGATTGAGTCTTTATGAGAACACTAGATGTATGCCTTGCCGTGATTATCTGCGCTGACAATGGGATATCATGTGCCACTTGATGTATGCTTTGGTGACCAACTTGCGGGTTCCACCCATGAACCTATGCATAGGGGTTGGCACACGTTCTTGACTCTCCGGTAGTAGCTTTGGGGCACTCTTTGAAGTACTTTTATGTTGGTTGGATGAATCTGAGATTGTGTGATGCATATCGTATAATCATGCCCACGGATACTTGAGGTGACAATGGAGTATCTAGGTGACATTAGGGTTTTGGTTGATTTGTATCTTAAGATGTTATTCTAGTACGAACTCTTTTATAGATCGATCCGAAAGAATAGCTTTGTGGTGGTTTCGTACCCAACCATAATCTCTACATTTGTTCTCTGCTATTAGTGGCTTTGGAGTGACTCTTTGTTACATGTTGAGGGCTTGTCATATGTTCTATCTATGTTATTATTGTTGAGAGAACTTGCACTAGTGAAAGTATGAACCCTAGGCCTTGTTTCCTATAATTGCAATACTGTTTACGCTCACTTTTACCACTTGTTACCTTGCTGTTTTTATAATTTCAGATTACAAATACCTTTATCTACCATCTATTTTGCACTTGTATCACCATCTCTTCGCCGAACTAGTGCACCTATACAATTTGCCATTGTATTGGGTGTGTTGGGGACACAAGATACTCTTTGTTATTTGGTTGCAGGGTTGTTTGAGAGAGACCATCTTCATCCTACGTCTCCTACAGATTGATAAACCTTAGGTCATCCACTTGAGGGAAATTTGCTACTGTCCTACAAACCTGTGCACTTGCAGGCCCAACAACGTCTACAACAAGAAGGTTGTGTAGTAGACATCACTTTCTTTTCCCATTAAGTAGTGAACAAAAATGGAAGAAAAATGGGACCACCCCCCTTTATAAGCCAGTAATTGATGCCACTCTCAGAATTAACTACTGAATCTTATTTCAAAACTGCAACACTTGTTAGGGATTGGCGGGATTACCATTTTTGCTGCCGCATGTTTCATCCTCCTTTATTAGCCAGTAATTGATTTCTTTTTTGCCTCTGTTTAAACAGGGATATCTATTCAACTTGTTGCTATTGAGACATTTTGCTTCGCTACACGAAACACTTTGCTTGATTTCAGTGCAACTGCACAAAACGAGATTGGATTTCCTATTCGTGTTGGCAGATTCGTATTTTATCCTGGTCTTCTCATGAAAGGTCAGTTCATGCCTTCATCCACATGATTGTGCAGTGTGCTTGAAGATGTTGTGCTACTTATATTGGTGCTATTTTAAATAAATGTTGAATTGAAGTTATTGTATTGCTGTCTTTTCCCATTAAGTAGTGAACAAAAATGGGACCAACCCAGACATGATGCTTGTTGCTTTGTTACAACAAACTCTGCATCACCCCCTTTATAAGTAGATGGAAGCACATATTGTTGTTGCGCCCACTCTCCCCTGGAACTGTTTATGCTTTTCATTAATCTAATGCCGCTGGTAAAATTAAGCAATGCCACTCTCAAAATTAATTAACTACTGAATCTTAGTTCAAAACTGCAACACTTGTTAGGAATGGTACTATCCTGCTTTGTAGTTCTTTCTACATGTTTAACCAAGGTATTGTTAAGATAATGTCTCTGTTAAGATGAATCAGTTGCATTGTTTTAGGAATGTTACTTTTCTGCTTTGTCGTTCTTTGTACATGTTGAAACAAGACATTGTTAAGATAATTTCTCTGTCAATATGAATGAATCACACTGATGGAGAATTGCTACTCTCCTGCTTTGTTTCCCATTAAGATAAAGTAGATCAGTAGATGCTTTTCTTCTGGGAGTACAAGTCATCAACCGTTATTTATCAGTAACTGTTTCCCTTATACCTATTGTTGCTTACAGGGGTATCAAAATTAAAGCTCGGTTTTATTCCGACTTCGATTTTAGTTGAACTTCACAAAAGGAGTCAATGTGTCCAAGGCATACTGCTGCATTACTGGGTCCAGTTGGTCGTTCCACTTTGCAGAAAGAAGCAGTCACTGTTTGCGCTACATTATAGAAGGAATGACCGAGAAGCTTTACAGAGTATTATTAGACACTGGTGACATGACTAGTCTGCAGAGACCATTGGCAATTTAAGAAGCTATGACAAGACTCCACGATCATAGGCATTGCATATTTTGAACGGGAAAAGCTTGTCAAAGTTTAATCATTGATGTTAACAAGAAGACGTTAGTTTAATATATTAGAATTGGAAAACCTTATCAAAATTTGCTCATTGATGTTAGCCAGAAGACATGCATTTGATATTTTTGAGTGGGACGCCCTTGCTGTGAACAGCGTCGAGTGTTTTTTCCTATTCATGTTTTCAGTTTAGTAGTAAATAGTTACTCTGCTGAGATATTCCTGTGTTAAGAGTTTGTTCTGAATATTGTCTATGTAATGCCAGGCCTTGTGTTTGATTGCAAAGTTGAGCTTGGAATGTTGTGGCATGCGGCATCACGAGCTGTTCATCGTGCCTCCTGAGAATAATGCTTTGTATTGTTTTGCATGTCGATCTAATGACAATGATTTGCTTGTTAAGAAGATCATCCTCTTCTGTTGTTTCCGTGCTTAAGAAGTTCATCGTCTAATGTTTCATTCATAGCCTATACGACAAGTCGGGTAGGTTACACGTGAAACCATATGATCTTTCGACCAACTCATGATATTAGGCCGTGATTGGATCGTCGTTTTCCAACCAAAACCGCTTGTAAAACTGACGCTTGTAAATTAAAGCAGATGGTCTCAGGCGAAGGCGCTTGGTTGGTCGATTTCGACTAGTAAAATATCGGAAGTACTTCACACATGATAAAAACGCTGAACGACACTCGGACGATTGCTAACCTAGCTGTTAGCTGCTGTTTCAGCCTTGCCTATGGATGGCAAGATAGGCACGTAGTGCATGTATCGTCTGGTAATGTCGTCCATATAGCAGTGCTCGTAAAATATACACTGGTCTCTCAAATTACACGCGTAACCCGCCGGTTTTACTTACAGACCTCGGGCCCGCGGTTTCATTACGCCTGTATTTTACGCGTTGTTTCCGATGACAAGTAAATTAAACTTATGTATGTTAATACAGGTTTGAAATAAAGTAGAGCTCCCAAGCGCGGCCTTATCGTTTTATGCCAACTCAGTTTCTTGAAGGTGCTCATAGGTGTCCGATGATCCTGGCTTCCTGAATGAGCAGCGGGCGCTGTATCAGACCATCCGTAGGGCCCGCGAGGACCTCTCCGTTGCCCTTCGAGTTTTTGCGCTCGCCGTGGCGCCAAGCATTGTTAACATCGTCAACGAACATGAGGATTCAGGAGTGGATGACACTAGGGACCCACTAGGGCCATAGCCGTACGTCCGCAAGTGCCTCCTTATTATGTACAACTATATTTTTTTGGCTTTCTCCTGGTTTCCTGACATCACGGTCCCACACCATTGTCAACATATGTAGTCAATATAAATGAGAGAATTGCACAAGGTGTGGCCGACAGCTGGGACCAAGCAGCTCGAGCAGTATTTGTGTTTTTGAGGCGTGAGCACTGCAGAGTTTTTTTTGGCGATGATTTTGTTGTTGTTCAGAGGAGAGCAGGGTATTAACTGGGCGGGCTGTGGCCCGTCTAGCCCAGGCCAGATATCCAGCCCAGATACAATTTTTTTCCAGATGAAAATGGCTAGCCCAGCTATACGTCTTTTTGAGGAATACCCAGGCAAGGTTAACTTGTCATTCTCCGCACGGCTGGGCTGCAGATCTTTCCTAGGAGGGATGCATTAGGCTTAACTGGAAAATGGGCTTTAAAAATAATAAATGGGATGTAATTAAAAACTGGGCAGTAACTATAAAAAATGCACCAAACACGAAATTAGTTTATAAAATATTATTGTTGCGCGCGCAATGTTTCGTTGGATTTTTATGTAATACAAATTTATATTTAATCCGGCTAGAAATTTCGGGATAAAGTTTATGGATTTTGGAAATCTTAAATTTTCATTGTTGCGCGCGCAATGTTTCATTGGATTTTTATGTAATACAAATTTATATTTAATCCGGCTAGAAATTTCGGGATAAAAATATTTCGGATCCCATCAAAATGTGGGAAATTTTATTGAATTCTGTCTTCAACGGTTGGTTGAAATTATTAATTTTTGTCCTAGCTAGAAAATGGGCTGTACTTTTAACAAACAGTAAATGGGCTGTTGTAAATTCCATTAGAATTCAAGAATGGGCTGTACATTCTTACAGAATGCAAATGGGCTATAAGTTCTCCGCCACACACTTGTGGGCCTACTAAGTGACGCGTCCCCTAAAAAAAATAAGTTGACGCGCATGCAAGGCTTTGTCAACTTATTATAGTCAACACACGGTTCTAGCAGCAGTGGCCATTCGATGTCTATCCAACGGATGTCGTGCTTCTTCTTCAATCTCGGATATTCTTAGCTTCGGCCGCCCAAAAAATGATTCCTCCCCCTTGTTGGGGAACGTTGCAGAAAATTAAAATTTTTCCTACGGTTTCACCAAGATCCATCTATGAGTTCATCTAAGCAACGAGTCAAGGGGAAGAGTTTGCATCTACATACCACTTATAGATCGAGTGCGGAAGCGTTCAAGGGGATGGTGATGATGGAGTCGTACTCGTCGTGATTCGAATCACCGATGAACAAATGCTGAACGGACAACACCTCCGCGTTCAACACACGTACGGGACGATGGACGTCTCCTCCGTCTTGATCCAGCAAGGAGGAAGGAGAGGTTGAGGAAGGCAGCTCCAAGGGCAGCACGACGGCGTGGTGCAGTTGGTGCAGCAGTATTCCGACAGAGCTTCGCCGAGCACGTACGGAGGAGGAGAGGTGTTGGGGAGGGGAGGGGCTGCGCCTTGAGTTATGGTATTGCAGCCCTCCCCTCACCCCTCTATATATAGGAGGAGAGGGGCAAGGGGCCGGCCCTCTAGGGGAAACCCTAGAGGGGGGGCGGCGGCCAAAGGGTGGGGGGCTTGCCCCCCAAGCAAGGGGGGTGCACCCCTTTAGGGTTTCCCCCCCAACCCTAGGCGCATGGACCCAGGGGGGGCGCGCCAAGCCCACTAGGGGCTGGCTGCTATCCCTACGCAGCCCAAGTGGCCCCCCGGGAGGGGGGGGGGTCCCTCCCGGTGGACCCCCGGAACCTTTCCGGTGGTCCCGGAACAATACCGGTATGACCCCGAAACTTTCCGGTGCCCGTTTAACAACTTCCCATATATAAAACTTTACCTCCGGACCATTCCGGGACTCCTCGTGACGTCCGGGATCCCATCCGGGACTCCGAACAACATTCGGTAATCACATACTTGTCTTCCTGATAACCCTAGCGTCACCGAATCTTAAGTGTGTAGACCCTACGGGTTCGGGAGACATGCAGACATGACCGAGACTCTCCGGTCAATAACCAACAACGGGATCTGGATACCCATGTTGGCTCCCACATGCTCCTCGATGATGTCATCGGATGAACCACGATGTCGAGGATTCGATCAAACCCCGTATACAATTCCCTTTGTCAATCGGTTTGTTACTTGCCCGAGACCTGATCGTCGGTATCCCAATACCTTGTTCAGTCTCGTTACCGGCAAGTCACTTTACTCGTACCGTAATGCATGATCCCGTGACCAGACACTTGGTCACCTTGAGCTCATTATGATGATGCATTACCGAGTGGGCCCCAGAGATACCTCTCCGTCATACGAAGTGACAAATCTCAGTCTCGATCCGTGTCAACCCAACAGACACTTTCGGAGATACCTGTAATGCACCTTTATAATCACCCAGTTACGTTGTGACGTTTGGTACACCCAAAGCACTCCTACGGTATCCGGGAGTTACACGATCTCATGGTCGAAGGAAGAGATACTTAATATTGGAAAAGCTCTAGCAAACGAACTAACCGACCTTTGTGCTATGCTTAGGATTGGGTCTTGTCCATCACATCATTCTCCTAATGATGTGATCCCGTTATCAACGACATCCAATGTCCATAGCCAGGAAACCATGACTATCTGTTGATCACAACGAGCTAGTCAACTAGAGGCTCACTAGGGACATATTGTGGTCTATGTATTCACACATGTATTACGATTTCCGGATAATACAGTTATAGCATGAATAATAGACTATTATCATGAACAAAGAAATATAATAATAATACTTTTATTATTGCCTCTAGGGCATATTTCCAACAGTCTCCCACTTGCACTAGAGTCAATAATCTAGTTACATTGTGATGAATCGAACACCCATAGAGTTCTGGTGTTGATCATGTTTCGCTCGCGAGAGAGGTTTAGTCAACGGATCTGCGACATTCAGATCCGTATGTACTTTGCAAATTTCTATGTCTCCATCTTGAACATTTTCACGGATGGAGTTGAAACGACGCTTGATATGCCTGGTCTTCTTGTGAAATCTGGGCTCGTTTGCAAGGGCAATAGCTCCAGTATTGTCATAGAAAAGTTTGATCGGCCCCGACGCATTGGGTATGACTCCTAGGTCGGTGATGAACTCCTTCACCCAAATAGCTTCATGCGCTGCCTCCGAGGCTGCCATGTACTCCGCTTCACATGTAGATCCCGCCACGACGCTCTGCTTGCAGCTGCACCAGCTTACTGCTCCACCATTCAACATATACACGTATCCGGTTTGTGACTTAGAGTCATCCAGATCTGTGTCGAAGCTAGCATCGACGTAACCCTTTATGACGAGCTCTTCGTCACCTCTATAAACGAGAAACATGTCCTTTGTCCTTTTCAGGTACTTCAGGATATTCTTGACTGCTGTCCAGTGTTCCTTGCCGGGATTACTCTGGTATCTGCTACCAAACTCACGGCAAGGTTTACATCAAGTCTGGTACACAGCATGGCATACATAATAGATCCTATGGCCGAAGCATAGGGGATGAGACTCATCTCTTCTTTATATTTTGCCGTGGTCGGTGACTGAGCCGAGCTCAATCTCACACCTTGTAACATAGGCAAGAACCCTTTCTTGGACTGATCCATTTTGAACCTTTTCAAAATCTTATCAAGGTATGTGATTTGTGAAAGACCTATGAGGCGTCTCGATCTATCTCTATAGATCTTGATGCCTAATATATAAGCAGCTTCTCCAAGGTCCTTCATTGAAAAACACTTATTCAAGTAGGCCTTAATGCTGTCCAGAAATTCTACATTATTTCCCATCAAGAGTATGTCATCTACATATAATATGAGAAATGCTACAGAGCTCCCACTCAGTTTCTTGTAAACGCAGGCTTCTCCATAAGTATGCATAAACCCAAACGCTTTGATCATCTCATCAAAGCGAATATTCCAACTCCGAGATGCTTGCACCAGCCCATAAATGGATCGCTGGAGCTTGCATACTTTGTTAGCGTTCTTAGGATCGACAAAACCTTCCGGTTGTATCATATACAGCTCTTCCTTAAGATGCCCGTTAAGGAATGCCGTTTTGACGTCCATCTGCCATATCTCATAATCATAGTATGCGGCAATTTCTAACATGATTCGGACGGACTTAAGCTTCGCTACGGGAGAGAAAGTCTCATCGTAGTCAATTCCTTGAACTTGTCGATAACCCTTAGCGACAAGTCGAGCTTTATAGATGGTGACATTTCCATCCGCGTCCGTCTTCTTCTTAAAGATCCATTTGTTTTCTATCGCTCGCCGATCATCGGGCAAGTCAGTCAAAGTCCATACTTTGTTTTCATACATGGATTCTATCTCGGATTTCATGGCTTCTAGCCATTTGTTGGAATCTGGGCCCGCCATCGCTTCTTCATAGTTCGAAGGTTCACCGTTGTCTAACAACATGATATCTAGGACAGGGTTGCCATACCACTCTGGTGCGGAACGTGTCCTTGTGGACCTACGAAGTTCAGTAGCAACTTGATCCGAAGTACCTTGATCATCATCATTGGTTTCCTCTTCAGTTGGTGTGGGCATCACAGGAACATTTTCCTGAGCTGCACCACTTTCCCGTTCGAGAGGTAGTACTTCATCGAGTTCTACTTTCCTCCCACTTACTTCTTTCGAGAGAAACTCTTTTTCCAGAAAGCATCCGTTCTTGGCAACGAAGATCTTGCCCTCGGATCTTAAGTAGAAGGTATACCCTACAGTTTCCTTAGGGTATCCTATGAAGACGCATTTTTCCGACTTGGGTTCGAGCTTCTCAGGTTGAAGTTTCTTGACATAAGCATCGCATCCCCAAACTTTCAGAAACGACAGCTTAGGTTTCTTCCCAAACCATAATTCATACGGTGTCGTCTCAACGGATTTTGACGGTGCCCTATTTAAAGTGAATGTAGCTATCTCTAGAGCGTATCCCCAAAATGATAGCGGTAAATCGGTAAGAGACATCATAGACTGCACCATATCCAATAGAGTGCGATTACGACGTTCGGACACACCGTTACGCTGAGGTGTTCCAGGTGGCGTGAGTTGTGAAACGATTCCACATTTCCTTAAGTGTGTACCAAATTCGTGACTTAAGTATTCTCCTCCACGATCTGATGGTAGGAATTTTATCTTTCGGTCACGTTGATTCTCTACCTCATTCTGAAATTCCTTGAATTTTTCAAAGGTCTCAGACTTGTGTTTCATTAAGTAGACATACCCATATCTACTTAAGTCATCAGTGAGAGTGAGAACATAACGATATCCTCCGCGAGCCTCAATGCTCATTGGACCGCACACATCGGTATGTATGATTTCCAACAAGTTGGTTGCTCGCTCCATTGTTCCGGAGAACGGAGTCTTGGTCATCTTGCCCATGAGGCATGGTTCGCATGTGTCAAATGATTCATAATCAAGAGACTCTAAAAGTCCATCAACATGGAGCTTCTTCATGCGCTTGACACCAATGTGACCAAGGCGGCAGTGCTACAAGTATGTGGGACTATCGTTATCAACTTTACATCTTTTGGTATTTTCACGCTATGAATATGTGTAACACTAGGTTCGAGATTCATTGAGAATAAACCATTGACCATCGGAGCATGACCATAAAACATATCTCTCATATAAATCGAACAACCATTATTCTCAGACTTAAATGAGTAGCCATCTCGTATTAAACGAGATCGAGATACAATGTTCATGCTCAAACTTGGAACCAAATAACAATTATTAAGGTTCAAAACTAATCCCGTAGGTAAATGTAGAGGTAGCGTGCCGACGGCGATCACATCGACTCTGGAACCATTCCCGACGCGCATCGTCACCTCGTCCTTCGCCAGTCTTCGCTTATTCCGCAGCTCCTGCTGTGAGTTACAAATATGAGCAACGGCACCGGTATCAAATACCCAGGAGTTACTACGAGTACTGGTAAGGTACACATCAATTACATGTATATCGAATATACCTTTTGCGTTGCCGGCCTTCTTATCCGCTAAGTATTTGGGGCAGTTCCGCTTCCAGTGACCCTTCCCCTTGCAATAAAAGCACTCAGTCTCAGGTTTGGGTCCATTCTTTGACTTCTTCCCAGCAACTGGCTTACCGGGCGCGGCAACCTCTTTGCCGTCCTTCTTGAAGTTCTTCTTACCCTTGCCTTTCTTGAACTTAGTGGTCTTATTGACCATCAACACTTGATGTTCTTTCTTGATTTCAACCTCTGCTGACCTCAGCATAGAAAATACTTCAGGAATGGTCTTTACCATCCCCTGCATATTGTAGTTCATCACAAAGCTCTTGTAGCTTGGTGGGAGCGACTGAAGGATTCTGTCAATGACTGCCTCATCAGGGAGGTTAATATTCAGCTGGGTCATATGGTTGTGCAACTCAGACATCTTGAGTATGTGCTCACTGACAGAACTATTTTCCTCCATCTTACAACTATAGAACTTGTCGGAGATGTCATATCTCTCGACCCGGGCGTGAGCTTGGAAAACTTGTTTCAGCTCTTCGAACATCTCATATGCTCCGTGATGCTCAAAACGCTTTTGGAGCCCCGGTTCTAAGCTGTAAAGCATGCTGCACTGAACGAGGGAGTAATCATCAGCACGAGACTGCCAAGCATTCATAATGTCTTGGTTCTCTGGGATGGGAGCGTCACCTAGCGGTCCTTCTAGGACATATTGTTTCCTGGCAGCTATGAGGATGATCCTCAGGTTCCGGACCCAGTCCGTATAGTTGCTGCCATCATCTTTCAGGTTGGTTTTCTCTAGGAACGCGTTGAAGTTCATGTTGACATGAGCGTTGGCCATTTGATCTACAAGACATATTTGCAAAGGCTTTAGACTAAGTTCATGATAATTAAGTTCTAATCAAAATTATGAACTCCCACTCAGATTAGACATCCCTTTAGTCATCTAAGTGTTACACGATCCAAGTCGACTAACCCATGTCCGATCATCACGTGAGACGGACTAGTCATCGTCGGTGAACATCTTCATGTTGATCGTATCTTCCATACGACTCGTGTTCGACCTTTCGGTCTCCGTGTTCCGAGGCCATGTCTGCACATGCTAGGCTCGTCAAGTTAACCCTAAGTGTTTTCGCTGTGTAAAACTGTCTTACACCCGTTGTATGTGAACGTAAAAATCCATCACACCCGATCATCACGTGGTGCTTAGAAGCGACGAACTGTAGCAACGGTGCACAGTTAGGGGTGAACACTTCTTGAAATTTTGGTAAGTGATCATCTTATTTACTACCGTCGTCCTAAGTAAACAAGATGCATAAACATAATAAACATCACATGCAATTATATAGTTGTGACATGATATGGCCAATATCATATAGCTCCATTGATCTCCATCTTCGGGGCTCCATGATCATCTTGTCACCGGCTTGACACCATGATCTCCATCATCGTGTCTTCACAAAGTTGTCACGCCAACGACTACTTCTACTTCTATGGCTAACGCGTTTAGCAGTAAAGTAAAGTAGTTTACATGGCGTTCTTCAATGACACGCAGGTCATACAAAAAATAAAGACAACTCCTATGGCTCCTGCTGGTTGTCATACTCATCGACATGCAAGTCGTGAATCCTATTACAAGAACATGATCTCATACATCACAATTCATCATTCATCACAACTTCTGGCCATATCACATCACATGATCAATCGCTGCAAAAACAAGTTAGACGTCCTCTAATTGTTGTTGCATCTTTTACGTGGCTGCAATTGGGTTCAAGCAAGAACGTTTTCTTACCTACGAATAACCACAACGTGATTTTTTCAACTTCTATTTACCCTTCATAAGGACCCTTTTCATCGAATCCGCTCCAACTAAAGTGGGAGAGACAGACACCCGCCAGCCACCTTATGCAACTAGTGCATGTCAATCGGTGGAACCGGTCTCACGTAAGCGTACGTGTAAGGTTGGTCCGGGCCGCTTCATCCCACAATGCTGTTGAAGCAAGAAAAGACTAGTAGTGGCAAGTAAGTTGACAAGATCCACGCCCACAACAAAATTGTGTTCTACTCGTGCAAAGAGAACTACGCATAGACCTAGCTCATGATGCCACTGTTGGGGAACGTTGCAGAAAATTAAATTTTTTCCTACGGTTTCACCAAGATCCATCTATGAGTTCATCTAAGCAACGAGTCAAGGGGAAGAGTTTTCATCTACATACCACTTGTAGATCGAGTGCGGAAGCGTTCAAGCGGATGGTGATCATGGAGTCGTACTCGTCGTGATTCGGATCACCAATGACCAAATGCTGAACGGACAGCACCTCCGCGTTCAACACACGTACGGGACGATGGACGTCTCCTCCGTCTTGATCCAGAAAGGAGGAAGGAGAGGTTGAGGAAGGCAGCTCCAAGGGCAGCACGACGGCGTGGTGCAGTTGGTGCAGCAGTATTCCGATAGAGCTTCACCGAGCATGTACGGAGGAGGAGAGGTGTTGGGGAGGGGAGGGGCTGCGCCTTGAGTTGTCGTATTGCAGCCCTCCCCTAACCCCTCTATATATAGGAGGAGAGGGGCAAGGGGGCCGGCCCTCTAGGGGAAACCCTAGAGGGGGGGTGGCGGCCAAAGGGTGGGGGGCTTGCCCCCCAAGCAAGGGGGGTGCGCCCCCTTTAGGGTTTCCCCCCAACCCTAGGCGCATGGGCCCAAGGGGGGGGGGGGCGCCAACCCCACTAGGGGCTGGCTGCTATCCCTACGCAGCCCAAGTGGCCCCCCGGGAGGGGTGGTCCCTCCCGGTGGACCCCCGGAACCTTTCCGGTGGTCCCGGTACAATACCGGTATGACCCCGAAACTTTCCGGTGCCCGTTTAACAACTTCCCATATATAAAACTTTACCTCCGGACCATTCCGGGACTCCTCGTGACGTCCGGGATCCCATCCGGGACTCCGAACAACATTCGGTAATCACATACTTGTCTTCCTGATAACCCTAGCGTCACCGAACCTTAAGTGTGTAGACCCTACGGGTTCGGGAGACATGCAGACATGACCGAGACTCTCCGGTCAATAACCAACAGCGGGATCTGGTACCCATGTTGGCTCCCACATGCTCCTCGATGATGTCATCAGATGAACCACGATGTCGAGGATTCGATCAAACCCCGTATACAATTCCCTTTGTCAATCGGTATGTTACTTGCCCGAGACCCGATCGTCGGTATCCCAATACCTTGTTCAGTCTCGTTACCGGCAAGTCACTTTGCTCGTACCGTAATGCATGATCCCGTGACCAGACACTTGGTCACCTTGAGCTCATTATGATGATGCATTACCGATTGGGCCCCAGAGATACCTCTCCGTCATACGGAGTGACAAATCCCAGTCTCGATCCGTGTCAACCAAACAGACACTTTCGGAGATACCTGTAATGCACCTTTATAATCACCCAGTTACGTTGTGACGTTTGGTACACTCAAAGCACTCCTACGGTATCCGGGAGTTACACGATCTCATGGTCGAAGGAAGAGATACTTGACATTGGAAAAGCTCTAGCAAACGAACTAACCGACCTTTGTGCTATGCTTAGGATTGGGTCTTGTCCATCACATCATTCTCCTAATGATGTGATCCCGTTATCAATGACATCCAATGTCCATAGCCAGGAAACCATGACTATCTGTTGATCACAACGAGCTAGTCAACTAGAGGCTCACTAGGGACATATTGTGGTCTACGTATTCACACGTGTATTACGATTTCTGGATAATACAGTTATAGCATGAATAAAAGACTATTATCATGAACAAAGAAATATAATAATAATACTTTTATTATTGCCTCTAGGGCATATTTCCAACAGTCTCCCACTTGCACTAGAGTCAATAATCTAGTTACATTGTGATGAATCGAACACCCATAGAGTTTTGGTGTTGATCATGTTTCGCTCGCGAGAGAGGTTTAGTCAACGGATCTGCGACATTCAGATCCGTATGTACTTTGCAAATTTCTATGTCTCCATCTTGAACATTTTCACGGATGGAGTTGAAACGACGCTTGATATGCCTGGTCTTCTTGTGAAATCTGGGCTCCTTTGCAAGGCCAATAGCTCCAGTATTGTCACAGAAAAGTTTGATCGGCCCCGACGCATTGGGTATGACTCCTAGGTCGGTGATGAACTCCTTCACCCAAATAGCTTCATGAGCTGCCTCCGAGGCTACCATGTACTCCGCTTCACATGTAGATCCTGCCACAACGCTCTACTTGCAGCTGCACCAGCTTACTGCTCCACCATTCAACATACACATGTATTAGGTTTGTGACTTAGAGTCATCTAGATCTGTGTTGAAGCTAGCGTCGACGTAACCCTTTACGACGAGCCCTTCGTCACCTCCATAAACGAGAAACATGTCCTTTGTCCTTTTTAGGTACTTCAGGATATTCTTGACCGCTGTCCAGTGTTCCTTGCCGGGATTACTCTGGTATCTTGCTACCAAACTCATGGCAAGGTTTACATCAGGTCTGGTACACAGCATGGCATACATAATAGATCCTATGGCCGAAGCATAGGGGATGAGACTCATCTCTTCTTTATCTTTTGCCGTGGTCGGTGACTGAGCCGAGCTCAATCTCACACCTTGTAACATAGGCAAGAACCCTTTCTTGGACTGATCCATTTTTAACCTTTTCAAAATCTTATCAAGGTATGTGCTTTGTGAAAGACCTATGAGGCATCTCGATCTATCTCTATAGATCTTGATGCCTAATATATAAGCAGCTTCTCCAAGGTCCTTCATTGAAAAACACTTATTCAAGTAGGCCTTAATGCTGCCATCAAGAGTATGTCATCTACATATAATATGAGAAATGCTATAGAGATCCCACTCACTTTCTTGTAAACGCAGGCTTCTCCATAAGTCTGCATAAACCCAAACGCTTTGATCATCTCATCAAAGCCAATATTCCAACTCCGAGATGCTTGCACCAGCCCGTAAATGGATCGCTGGAGCTTGCATACTTTCTTAGCGTTCTTAGGATCGACAAAACCTTCCGGTTGTATCATATACAGCTCTTCCTTAAGATGCCCGTTAAGGAATGCCGTTTTGACGTCCATCTGCCATATCTCATAATCATAGTATGCGGCAATTGCTAACATGATTCGGACGGACTTAAGCTTCGCTACGGGAGAGAAAGTCTCATCATAGTCAATCCCTTGAACTTGTCGATAAACCCTTAGCGACAAGTCGAGCTTTATAGATGGTGACATTTCCATCCGCGTCCGTCTTCTTCTTAAAGATCCATTTGTTTTCTATCGCTCGCCGATCATCGGGCAAGTCAGTGAAAGTCCATACTTTGTTTTCATACATGGATTCTATCTCGGATTTCATGGCTTCTAGCCATTTTTTGGAATCTGGGCCCGCCATTGCTTCTTCATAGTTTGAAGGTTCACCGTTGTCTAACAACATGATATCTAGGACAGGGTTGCCATACCACTCTAGTGCGGAACGTGTCCTTGTGGACCTACGAAGTTCAGTAGCAACTTGATCCGAAGTACCTTGATCATCATCATTGGTTTCCTCTTCAGTTGGTGTGGGCATCACAGGAACATTTTCCTGAGCTGCACCACTTTCCCGTTCGAGAGGTAGTACTTCATCGAGTTCTACTTTCCTCCCACTTACTTCTTTCGAGAGAAACTCTTTTTCCAGAAAGCATCCATTCTTGGCAACGAAGATCTTGCCCTCGGATCTTAAGTAGAAGGCATACCCTACAGTTTCCTTAGGGTATCCTATGAAGACGCATTTTTCCGACTTGGGTTCGAGCTTCTCAGGTTGAAGTTTCTTGACATAAGCATCGCATCCCCAAACTTTCAGAAACGACAGCTTAGGTTTCTTCCCAAACCATAATTCATACGGTGTCGTCTCAACGGATTTTGACGGTGCCCTATTTAAAGTGAATGTAGCTGTCTCTAGAGCGTATCCCCAAAATGATAGCGGTAAATCGGTAAGAGACATCATAGACCGCACCATATCCAATAGAGTGCGATTACGACGTTCGGACACACCGTTACGCTGAGGTGTTCCAGGCGGCGTGAGTTGTGAAACGATTCCACATTTCCTTAAGTGTGTACGAAGTTCGTGACTTAAGTATTCTCCTCCACAATCTGATCGTAGGAATTTTATCTTTCGGTCACGTTGATTCTCTACCTCATTCTGAAATTCCTTGAACTTTTCAAAGGTCTCAGACTTGTGTTTCATTAAGTAGACATACCCATATCTACTTAAGTCATCAGTGAGAGTGAGAACATAACGATATCCTCCGCGAGCCTCAACGCTCATTGGACCGCACACATCGGTATGTATGATTTCCAACAAGTTGGTTGCTCGCTCCATTGTTCTGGAGAATGGAGTCTTGGTCATCTTGCCCATGAGGCATGGTTCGCATGTGTCAAATGATTCATAATCAAGAGACTCTAAAAGTCCATCAGCATGGAGCTTCTTCATGCGCTTGACACCAATGTGACCAAGGCGGCAGTGCCACAAGTATGTGGGACTATCGTTATCAACTTTACATCTTTTGGTATTCACGCTATGAATATGTGTAACACTAGGTTCGAGATTCATTAAGAATAAACCATTGACCATCAGAGCATGACCATAAAACATATCTCTCATATAAATCGAACAACCATTATTCTTAGACTTAAATGAGTAGCCATCTCGTATTAAACGAGATCCAGATACAATGCTCATGCTCAAACTTGGCACCAAATAACAATTATTAAGGTTCAAAACTAATCCCGTAGGTAAATGTAGAGGTAGCGTGCCGACGGCGATCACATCGACTCTGGAACCATTCCCGACGCGCATCATCACCTCGTCCTTCGCCAGTCTCCGCTTATTCCGCAGCTCCTGCTGTGAGTTACAAATATGAGCAACGGCACCGGTATCAAATACCCAGGAGTTACTACGAGTACTGGTAAGGTACACATCACTTACATGTATATCGAATATACCTTTTGTGTTGCCGGCCTTCGTATCCGCTAAGTATTTGGGGCAGTTCCGCTTCCAGTGACACTTCCCCTTGCAATAAAAGCACTCAGTCTCAGGCTTGGGTCCTTTCTTTGACTTCTTCCCGGCAACTGGCTTACCGGGCGCGGCAACCTCTTTGCCGTCCTTCTTGAAGTTCTTCTTACCCTTGCCTTTCTTGAACTTAGTGGTCTTATTGACCATCAACACTTGATGTTCTTTCTTGATTTCAACCTCTGCTGACCTCAGCATAGAAAATACTTCAGGAATGGTCTTTACCATCCCCTGCATATTGTAGTTCATCACAAAGCTCTTGTAGCTTGGTGGGAGCGACTGAAGGATTCTATCAATGACTGCCTCATCAGGGAGGTTAATATTCAGCTGGGTCATACGGTTGTGCAACCCAGACATCTTGAGTATGTGCTCACTGACAGAACTATTTTCCTCCATCTTACAACTATAGAACTTGTCGGAGATGTCATATCTCTCGACCCGGGCGTGAGCTTGGAAAACTAGTTTCAGCTCTTCGAACATCTCATATGCTCCGTGATGCTCAAAACGCTTTTGGAGCCCCAGTTCTAAGCTGTAAAGCATGCCGCACTGAACGAGGGAGTAATCATCAGCACGAGACTGCCAAGCATTCATAATGTCTTGGTTCTCTGGGACGGGAGCGTCACCTAGTGGTCCTTCTAGGACATATTGTTTCCTGGCAGCTATGAGGATGATCCTCAGGTTCCGGACCCAGTCCGTATAGTTGCTGCCATCATCTTTCAGCTTGGTTTTCTCTAGGAACGCGTTGAAGTTCATGTTCACATGAGCGTTGGCCATTTGATCTACAAGACATATTTGCAAAGGCTTTAGACTAAGTTCATGATAATTAAGTTCTAATCAAAATTATGAACTCCCACTCAGATTAGACATCCCTCTAGTCATCTAAGTGTTACACGATCCGAGTCGACTAGCCCGTGTCCGATCATCACGTGAGACGGACTAGTCATCATCGGTGAACATCTTCATGTTGATCGTATCTTCCATACGACTCGTGTTCGACCTTTCGGTCTCCGTGTTCCGAGGCCATGTCTGCACATGCTAGGCTCGTCAAGTTAACCCTAAGTGTTTTCGCTGTGTAAAACTGTCTTACACCCGTTGTATGTGAACGTAAGAATCCATCACACCCGATCATCACGTGGTGCTTAGAAGCGACGAACTATAGCAACGGTGCACAGTTAGGGGAGAACACTTCTTGAAATTTTGGTAAGGGATCATCTTATTTACTACCGTCGTCCTAAGTAAACAAGATGCATAAACATAATAAACATCACATGCAATTATATAGTTGTGACATGATATGGCCAATATCATATAGCTCCATTGATCTCCATCTTCGGGGCTCCATGATCATCTTGTCACCGGCTTGACACCATGATCTCCATCATCATGATCTCCATCATCGTGTCTTCATGAAGTTGTCACGCCAACGACTACTTCTACTTCTATGGCTAACGCGTTTAGCAGTAAAGTAAAGTAGTTTACATGGCGTTCTTCAATGACACGCAGGTCATACAAAAAATAAAGACAACTCCTATGGCTCCTGCCGGTTGTCATATTCATCGACATGCAAGTCGTGAATCCTATTACAAGAACATGATCTCATACATCACAATTCATCATTCATCACAACTTCTGGCCATATCGCATCACATGATCAATCGCTGCAAAAACAAGTTAGACGTCCTCTAATTGTTGTTGCATCTTTTACGTGGCTGCAATTGGGTTCTAGCAAGAACGTTTTCTTACCTACGAATAACCACAACGTGATTTTGTCAACTTCTATTTACCCTTCATAAGGACCCTTTTCATCGAATCCGCTCCAACTAAAGTGGGAGAGACAGACACCCGCCAGCCACCTTATGCAACTAGTGCATGTCAATCGGTGGAACCGGTCTCACGTAAGCGTACGTGTAAGGTTGGTCTGGGCCGCTTGATCCCACAATGCCGTTGAAGCAAGAAAAGACTAGTAGTGGCAAGTAAGTTGACAAAATCCACGCCCACAACAAAATTGTGTTCTACTCGTGCAAAGAGAACTACGCATAGACCTAGCTCATGATACCACTGTTGGGGAACGTTGCAGAAAATTAAAAATTTTCCTACGGTTTCACCAAGATCCATCTATGAGTTCATCTAAGCAACGAGTCAAGGGGAAGAGTTTGCATCTACATACCACTTGTAGATCGAGTGCGGAAGCGTTCAAGGGGATGGTGATGATGGAGTCGTACTCGTCGTGATTCGGATCACCGATGACCAAATGCTGAACGGACAGCACCTCCGCGTTCAACACATGTACGGGACGATGGACGTCTCCTCCGTCTTGATCCAGCAAGGAGGAAGGAGAGGTTGAGGAAGGCAGCTCCAAGGGCAGCACGACGGCGTGGTGCAGTTGGTGCAGCAGTATTCCGACAGAGCTTCGCCGAGCACGTACGGAGGAGGAGAGGTGTTGGGGAGGGGAGGGACTGCGCCTTGAGTTGTGGTATTGCAGCCCTCCCCTCACCCCTCTATATATAGGAGGAGAGGGGCAAGGGGGCCGGCCCTCGGCGGCCAAAGGGTGGGGGGCTTGCCCCCCAAGCAAGGGGGGTGCGCCCCCTTTAGGGTTCCCCCCCAACCCTAGGCGCATGGGCCCAAGGGAGGGGGCGCACCAAGCCCACTAGGGGCTGGCTGCTATCCCTACGCAGCCCAAGTGGCCCCCCCGGGAGGGGGGGTCCCTCCCGGTGGACCCCCGGAACCTTTCCGGTGGTCCCGGTACAATACCGGTATGACCCCGAAACTTTCCGGTGCCCGTTTAACAACTTCCCATATATAAAACTTTACCTCCGGACCATTCCGGGACTCCTCGTGACGTACGGGATCCCATCCGGGACTCCGAACAACATTCGGTAATCACATACTTGTCTTCCTGATAACCCTAGCGTCACCGAACCTTAAGTGTGTAGACCCTACGGGTTCGGGAGACATGCAGACATGACCAAGACTCTCCGGTCAATAACCAACAGCGGGATCTGGATACCCATGTTGGCTCCCACATGCTCCTCGATGATGTCATTGGATGAACCACGATGTCGAGGATTCGATCAAACCCCGTATACAATTCCCTTTGTCAATCGGTATGTTACTTGCCCGAGACCCGATCGTCGGTATCCCAATACCTTGTTCAGTCTCGTTACCGGCAAGTCACTTTACTCGTACCGTAATGCATGATCCCGTGACCAGACACTTGGTCACCTTGAGCTCATTATGATGATGCATTACCGAGTGGGCCCCAGAGATACCTCTCCGTCATACGGAGTGACAAATGCCAGTTTCGATCCGTGTCAACCCAACAGACACTTTCGGAGATACCTGTAATGCACCTTTATAATCACCCAGTTATGTTGTGACGTTTGGTACACCCAAAGCTCTCCTACGGTATCCGGGAGTTACATGATCTCATGGTCGAAGGAAGAGATACTTGACATTGGAAAAGCTCTAGCAAACGAACTAACTGACCTTTGTGCTATGCTTAGGATTGGGTCTTGTCCATCACATCATTCTCCTAATGATGTGATCCCGTTATCAACGACATCCAATGTCCATAGCCAGGAAACCATGACTATCTGTTGATCACAATGAGCTAGTCAACTAGAGGCTCACTAGGGACATATTGTGGTCTATGTATTCACACGTGTATTACGATTTCCGGATAATACAGTTATAGCATGAATAAAAGACTATTATCATGAACAAAGAAATATAATAATAATACTTTTATTATTGCCTCTAGGGCATATTTCCAACAGTCTCCCACTTGCACTAGAGTCAATAATCTAGTTACATTGTGATGAATCGAACACCCATAGAGTTCTGGTGTTGATCATGTTTCGCTCGCGAGAGAGGTTTAGTCAACGGATCTGCGACATTCAGATCCGTATGTACTTTGCAAATTTCTATGTCTCCATCTTGAACATTTTCATGGATGGAGTTGAAACGACGCTTGATATGCCTGGTCTTCTTGTGAAATCTAGGCTCCTTCGCAAGGGCAATAGCTCCAGTATTGTCACAGAAAAGTTTGATCGGCCCCGACGCATTGGGTATGACTCCTAGGTCGGTGATGAACTCCTTCACCCAAATAGCTTCATGCGCTGCCTCCGAGGCTGCCATGTACTCCGCTTCACATGTAGATCCCGCCACGACGCTTTGCTTGCAGCTGCACCAGCTTACTGCTCCACCATTCAACATATACACGTATCCGGTTTGTGACTTAGAGTCATCCAGATCTGTGTCGAAGCTAGCGTCGACGTAACCCTTTACGACGAGCTCTTCGTCACCTCCATAAACGAGAAACATGTCCTTTGTCCTTTTCAGGTACTTCAGGATATTCTTGACCGCTGTCCAGTGTTCCTTGCCGGGATTACTCTGGTATCTTCTACCAAACTCATGGCAAGGTTTACATCAGGTCTGGTACACAGCATGGCATACATAATAGATCCTATGGCCGAAGCATAGGGGATGAGACTCATCTCTTCTTTATCTTTTGCCGTGGTCGGTGACTGAGCCGAGCTCAATCTCACACCTTGTAACATAGGCAAGAACCCTTTCTTGCACTGATCCATTTTGAACCTTTTCAAAATCTTATCAAGGTATGTGCTTTGTGAAAGACCTATGAGGCGTCTCGATCTATCTCTATAGATCTTGATGCCTAATATATAAGCAGCTTCTCCAAGGTCCTTCATTGAAAAACACTTATTCAAGTAGGCCTTAATGCTGTCCAGAAATTCTACATTATTTCCCATCAAGAGTATGTCATCTACATATAATATGAGAAATGCTACAGAGCTCCCACTCACTTTCTTGTAAACGCAGGCTTCTCCATAAGTCTGCATAAACCCCAAACGCTTTGATCATCTCATCAAAGCGAATATTCCAACTACGAGATGCTTGCACCAGCCCATAAATGGATCGCTGGAGCTTGCATACTTCGTTAGCATTCTTAGGATCGACAAAACCTTCCGGTTGTATCATATACAGCTCTTCCTTAAGATGCCCGTTAAGGAATGCCATTTCGACGTCCATCTGCCATATCTCATAATCATAGTATGCGGCAATTGCTAACATGATTCGGACGGACTTAAGCTTCTACGGGAGAGAAAGTCTCATCGTAGTCAATTCCTTGAACTTGTCGATAACCCTTAGCGACAAGTCGAGCTTTATAGATGGTGAAATTTCCATCCGCATCCGTCTTCTTCTTAAAGATCCATTTGTTTTCTATCGCTCGCCGATCATCGGGCAAGTCAGTCAAAGTCCATACTTTGTTTTCATACATGGATTCTATCTCGGATTTCATGGCTTCTAGCCATTTGTTGGAATCTGGGCCTGCCATCGCTTCTTCATAGTTCGAAGGTTCACCGTTGTCTAACAACATGATATCTAGGACAGGGTTGCCGTACCACTCTGGTGCGGAACGTGTCCTTGTGGACCTACGAAGTTCAGTAGCAACTTGATCCGAAGTACCTTGATCATCATCATTGGTTTCCTCTTCAGTTGGTGTGGGCATCACAGGAACATTTTCCTGAGCTGCACCACTTTCCCGTTCGAGAGGTAGTACTTCATCGAGTTCTACTTTCCTCCCACTTACTTCTTTCGAGAGAAACTCTTTTTCCAGAAAGCATCCGTTCTTGGCAACGAAGATCTTGCCCTCGGATCTTAAGTAGAAGGTATACCCTACAGTTTCCTTAGGGTATCCTATGAAGACGCATTTTTCCGACTTGGGTTCGAGCTTCTCAGGTTGAAGTTTCTTGACATAAGCATCGCATCCCCAAACTTTCAGAAACGACAGCTTAGGTTTCTTCCCAAACCATAATTCGTACGGTGTCGTCTCAACGGATTTTGACGGTGCCCTATTTAAAGTGAATGTAGCTGTCTCTAGAGCGTATCCCCAAAATGATAGCGGTAAATCGGTAAGAGACATCATAGACCGCACCATATCCAATAGAGTGCGATTACGACGTTCGGACACACCGTTACGCTGAGGTGTTCCAGGCGGCGTGAGTTGTGAAACGATTCCACATTTCCTTCAGTGTGTACGAAGTTCGTGACTTAAGTATTCTCCTCCACAATCTGATCGTAGGAATTTTATCTTTCGGTCACGTTGATTCTCTACCTCATTCTGAAATTCCTTGAACTTTTCAAAGGTCTCAGACTTGTGTTTCATTAAGTAGACATACCCATATCTACTTAAGTCATCAGTGAGAGTGAGAACATAACGATATCCTCCGCGAGCCTCAACGCTCATTGGACCGCACACATCGGTATGTATGATTTCCAACAAGTTGGTTGCTCGCTCCATTGTTCTGGAGAATGGAGTCTTGGTCATCTTGCCCATGAGGCATGGTTCGCATGTGTCAAATGATTCATAATCAAGAGACTCTAAAAGTCCATCAGCATGGAGCTTCTTCATGCGCTTGACACCAATGTGACCAAGGCGGCAGTGCCACAAGTATGTGGGACTATCGTTATCAACTTTACATCTTTTGGTATCCTATGAAGACGCATTTTTCCGACTTGGGTTCGAGCTTCTCAGGTTGATGTTTCTTGACATAAGCATCACATCCCCAAACTTTCAGAAACGACAGCTTAGGTTTCTTCCCAAACCATAATTCATACGGTGTCGTCTCAACGGATTTGACGGTGCCCTATTTAAAGTGAATGTAGCTGTCTCTAGAGCGTATCCCCAAAATGATAGCGGTAAATCGGTAAGAGACATCATAGACCGCACCATATCCAATAGAGTGCGATTACGACGTTCGGACACACCGTTACGCTGAGGTGTTCGAGGCGGCGTGAGTTGTGAAACAATTCCACATTTCCCTAAGTGTGTACCAAATTCGTGACTTAAGTATTCTCCTCCACGATCTGATTGTAGGAATTTTATCTTTCGGTCACGTTGATTCTCTACCTCTTTCTGAAATTCCTTGAACTTTTCAAAGGTCTCAGACTTGTGTTTCATTAAGTAGACATACCCATATCTACTTAAGTCATCAGTGAGAGTGAGAACATAACGATATCCTCCGCGAGCCTCAACGCTCATTGGACCACACACATCGGTATGTATGATTTCCAACAAGTTGGTTGCTCGCTCCATTGTTCCGGAGAACGGAGTCTTGGTCATCTTGCCCATGAGGCATGGTTCGCATGTGTCAAATGATTCATAATCAAGAGACTCTAAAAGTCCATCAGCATGGAGCTTCTTCATGCGCTTGACACCAATGTGACCAAGGCGGCAGTGCCACAAGTATGTGGGACTATCGTTATCAACTTTACATCTTTTGCTATTCACGCTATGAATATGTGTAACACTATGTTCGAGATTCATTAAGAATAAACCATTGACCATCGGAGCATGACAATAACACATATCTCTCATATAAATCGAACAACCATTATTCTCAGACTTAAATGAGTAGCCATCTCGTATTAAACGAGATCCAGATACAATGTTCATGCTCAAACTTGGCACCAAATAACAATTATTAAGGATCAAAACTAATCCCGTAGGTAAATGTAGAGGTAGCGTGCCGACGGCGATCACATCGACTCTGGAACCATTCCCGACGCGCATCGTCACCTCATCCTTCGCCAGTCTCCGCTTATTCCGCAGCTCCTGCTGTGAGTTACAAATATGAGCAACGACACCGGTATCAAATACCCAGGAGTTACTACGAGTACTGGTAAGGTACACATCAATTACATGTATATCGAATATACCTTTTGTGTTGCCGGCCTTCTTATCCGCTAAGTATTTGGGGCAGTTCCGCTTCCAGTGACCCTTCCCCTTGCAATAAAAGCGCTCAGTCTCAGGCTTGGGTCCATTCTTTGACTTCTTCCCGGCAACTGGCTTACCGGGCGCGGCAACCTCTTTGCCGTCCTTCTTGAAGTTCTTCTTACCCTTGCCTTTCTTGAACTTAGTGGTCTTATTGACCATCAACACTTGATGTTCTTTCTTGATTTCAACCTCTGCTGACCTCGGCATAGAAAATACTTCAGGAATGGTCTTTACCATCCCCTGCATATTGTAGTTCATCACAAAGCTCTTGTAGCTTGGTGGGAGCGACTGAAGGATTCTGTCAATGACTGCCTCATCAGGGAGGTTAATATTCAGCTGGGTCATACGGTTGTGCAACCCAGACATCTTGAGTATGTGCTCATTGACAGAACTATTTTCCTCCATCTTACAACTATAGAACTTGTCGGAGATGTCATATCTCTCGACCCGGGCGTGAGCTTGGAAAACTAGTTTCAGCTCTTCGAACATCTCATATGCTCCGTGATGCTCAAAACGCTTTTGGAGCCCCGGTTCTAAGCTGTAAAGCATGCCGCACTGAACAAGGGAGTAATCATCAGCACGAGACTGCCAAGCATTCATAATGTCTTGGTTCTCTGGGACGGGAGCGTCACCTAGCGGTCCTTCTAGGACATATTGTTTCCTGGCAGCTATGAGGATGATCCTCAGGTTCCGTACCCAGTCCGTATAGTTGCTGCCATCATCTTTCAGCTTGGTTTTCTCTAGGAACGCGTTGAAGTTCATGTTCACATGAGCGTTGGCCATTTGATCTACAAGACATATTTGCAAAGGCTTTAGACTAAGTTCATGATAATTAAGTTCTAATCAAAATTATGAACTCCCACTCAGATTAGACATCCCTTTAGTCATCTAAGTGTTACACGATCCGAGTCGACTAGCCCGTGTCCGATCATCACGTGAGACGGACTAGTCATCATCGGTGAACATCTTCATGTTGATCGTATCTTCCATACGACTCGTGTTCGACCTTTCGGTCTCCGTGTTCCGAGGCCATGTCTGCACCTGCTAGGCTCGTCAAGTTAACCCTAAGTGTTTTCGCTGTGTAAAACTGTCTTACACCTGTTGTATGTGAACGTAAGAATCCATCACACCCGATCATCACGTGGTGCTTAGAAGCGACGAACTGTAGCAACGGTGCACAGTTAGGGGAGAACACTTCTTGAAGTTTTGGTAAGGGATCATCTTATTTACTACCGTCGTCCTAAGTAAACAAGATGCATAAACATAATAAACATCACATGCAATTATATAGTTGTGACATGATATGGCCAATATCATATAGCTCCATTGATCTCCATCTTCGGGGCTCCATGATCATCTTGTCACCGGCTTGACATCATGATCTCCATCATCATGATCTCCATCATCGTGTCTTCACGAAGTTGTCACGCCAACGACTACTTCTACTTCTATGGCTAACGCGTTTAGCAGTAAAGTAAAGTAGTTTACATGGCGTTCTTCAATGACACGCAGGTCATACAAAAAATAAAGCCAACTCCTATCGCTCCTGCCGGTTGTCATACTCATCGACATGCAAGTCGTGAATCCTATTACAAGAACATGATCTCATACATCACAATTCATCATTCATCACAACTTCTGGCCATATCACATCACATGATCAATCGCTGCAAAAACAAGTTAGACGTCCTCTAATTGTTGTTGCATCTTTTACGTGGCTGCAATTGGGTTCTAGCAAGAACGTTTTCTTACCTACGAATAACCACAACGTGATTTTGTCAACTTCTATTTACCCTTCATAAGGACCCTTTTCATCGAATCCGCTCCAACTAAAGTGGGAGAGACAGACACCCGCCAGCCACCTTATGCAACTAGTGCATGTCAATCGGTGGAACCGGTCTCACGTAAGCGTACGTGTAAGGTTGCTCCGGGCCGCTTCATCCCACAATGCCGTTGAAGCAAGAAAAGACTAGTAGTGGCAAGTAAGTTGACAAGATCCACGCCCACAACAAAATTGTGTTCTACTCGTGCAAAGAGAACTACGCATAGACCTAGCTCATGATGCCACTATTGGGGAACGTTGCAGAAAATTAAAATTTTTCCTACGGTTTCACCAAGATCCATCTATGAGTTCATCTAAGCAACGAGTCAAGGGGAAGAGTTTTCATCTACATACCACTTGTAGATCGAGTGCGGAAGCGTTCAAGGGGATGGTGATCATGGAGTCGTACTCGTCGTGATTCGGATCACCGATGACCAAATGCTGAACGGAACGCACCTCCGCGTTCAACACACGTACGGGACGATGGACGTCTCCTCCGTCTTGATCCAGCAAGGAGGAAGGAGAGGTTGAGGAAGGCAGCTCCAAGGGCAGCATGACGGCGTGGTGCAGTTGGTGCAGCAGTATTCTGACAGAGCTTCGCCGAGCATGTACGGAGGAGGAGAGGTGTTGGGGAGGGGAGGGGCTGCGCCTTGAGTTGTCGTATTGCAGCCCTCCCCTAACCCCTCTATATATAGGAGGAGAGGGGCAAGGGGGCCGGCCCTCTAGGGGAAACCCTAGAGGGGGGGCGGCGGCCAAAGGGTGGGGGGCTTGCCCCCCAAGCAAGGGGGGTGCGCCCCCTTTAGGGTTTCCCCCCCAACCCTAGGCGCATGGGCCCAAGGGGGGGGGGGCGCCAAGCCCACTAGGGGCTGGCTGCTATCCCTACGCAGCCCAAGTGGCCCCCCGGGAGGGGGGGTCCCTCCCGGTGGACCCCCGGAACCTTTCCAGTGGTCCCGGTACAATACCGGTATGACCCCGAAACTTTCCGGTGCCCGTTTAACAACTTCCCATATATAAAACTTTACCTCCGGACCATTCCGGGACTCCTCGTGACGTCCAGGATCCCATCCGGGACTCCGAACAACATTCGGTAATCACATACTTGTCTTCCTGATAACCCTAGCGTCACCGAACCTTAAGTGTGTAGACCCTACGGGTTCGGGAGACATGCAGACATGACCGAGACTCTCCGGTCAATAACCAACAGCGGGATCTGGATACCCATGTTGTCTCCCACATGCTCCTCGATGATGTCATCGGATGAACCACGATGTCGAGGATTCGATCAAACCCCGTATACAATTCCCTTTGTCAATCGGTATGTTACTTGCCCGAGACCCGATCGTCGGTATCCCAATACCTTGTTCAGTCTCGTTACCGGCAAGTCACTTTGCTCGTACCGTAATGCATGATCCCGTGACCAGACACTTGGTCACCTTGAGCTCATTATGATGATGCATTACCGAGTGGGCCCCAGAGATACCTCTCCGTCATACGGAGTGACAAATCCCAGTCTCGATCCGTGTCAACCCAACAGACACTTTCGGAGATACCTGTAATGCACCTTTATAATCACCCAGTTATGTTGTGACGTTTGGTACACTCAAAGCACTCCTACGGTATCCGGGAGTTACACGATCTCATGGTCGAAGGAAGAGATACTTGACATTGGAAAAGCTCTAGCAAACGAACTAACCGACCTTTGTGCTATGCTTAGGATTGGGTCTTGTCCATCACATCATTCTCCTAATGATGTGATCCCGTTATCAACGACATCCAACGTCCATAGCCAGGAAACCATGACTATCTGTTGATCACAACGAGCTAGTCAACTAGAGGCTCACTAGGGACATATTGTGGTCTATGTATTCGCACGTGTATTACGATTTCCGGATAATACAGTTATAGCATGAATAAAAGACTATTATCATGAACAAAGAAATATAATAATAATACTTTTATTATTGCCTCTAGGGCATATTTCCAACAGTCTCCCACTTGCACTAGAGTCAATAATCTAGTTACATTGTGATGAATCGAACACCCATAGAGTTCTGGTGTTGATCATGTTTCGCTCGCGAGAGAGGTTTAGTCAACGGATCTGCGACATTCAGATCCGTATGTACTTTGCAAATTTCTATGTCTCCATCTTGAACATTTTCATGGATGGAGTTGAAACGACGCTTGATATGCCTGGTCTTCTTGTGAAATCTGGGCTCCTTTGCAAGGGCAATAGCTCCAGTATTGTCACAGAAAAGTTTGATCGGCCCCGACGCATTGGGTATGACTCCTAGGTCGGTGATGAACTCCTTCGCCCAAATAGCTTCATGAGCTGCCTCCGAGGCTGCCATGTACTCCGCTTCACATGTAGATCCCGCCACGACGCTCTACTTGCAGCTGCACCAGCTTACTGCTCCACCATTCAACATACACATGTATCCGGTTTGTGACTTAGAGTCATCTAGATCTGTGTCGAAGCTAGCGTCGACGTAACCCTTTACAACGAGCCCTTCGTCACCTCCATAAACGAGAAACGTGTCCTTTGTCCTTTTTAGGTACTTCAGGATATTCTTGACCGCTGTCCAGTGTTCCTTGCCGGGATTACTCTGGTATCTTGCTACCAAACTCACGGCAAGGTTTACATCAGGTCTGGTACACAGCATGGCATACATAATAGATCCTATGGCCGAAGCATAGGGGATGAGACTCATCTCTTCTTTATCTTTTGCCGTGGTCGGTGACTGAGCCGAGCTCAATCTCACACCTTGTAACATAGGCAAGAACCCTTTCTTGGACTGATCCATTTTTAACCTTTTCAAAATCTTATCAAGGTATGTGCTTTGTGAAAGACCTATGAGGCGTCTCGATCTATCTCTATAGATCTTGATGCCTAATATATAAGCAGCTTCTCCAAGGTCCTTCATTGAAAAACACTTATTCAAGTAGGCCTTAATGCTGCCATCAAGAGTATGTCATCTACATATAATATGAGAAATGCTATAGAGCTCCCACTCACTTTGTTGTAAATGCAGGCTTCTCCATAAGTCTGCATAAACCCAAACGCTTTGATCATCTCATCAAAGCGAATATTCCAACTCCGAGATGCTTGCACCAGCCCATAAATGGATCGCTGGAGCTTGCATACTTTGTTAGCGTTCTTAGGATCGACAAAACCTTCCGGTTGTATCATATACAGCTCTTCCTTAAGATGCCCGTTAAGGAATGCCGTTTTGACGTCCATCTGCCATATCTCATAATCATAGTGTGCGGCAATTGCTAACATGATTCGGACGGACTTAAGCTTCGCTATGGGAGAGAAAGTCTCATCGTAGTCAATCCCTTGAACTTGTCGATAACCCTTAGCGACAAGTCGAGCTTTATAGATGGTGACATTTCCATCCGCGTCCGTCTTCTTCTTAAAGATCCATTTGTTTTCTATCGCTCGCCGATCATCGGGCAAGTCAGTCAAAGTCCATACTTTGTTTTCATACATGGATTCTATCTCGGATTTCATGGCTTCTAGCCATTTTTTGGAATCTGGGCCCGCCATTGCTTCTTCATAGTTTGAAGGTTCACCGTTGTCTAACAACATGATATCTAGGACAGGGTTGCCGTACCACTCTGGTGCGGAACGTGTCCTTGTGGACCTACGAAGTTCAGTAGCAACTTGATCTGAAGTACCTTGATCATCATCATTGGTTTCCTCTTCAGTTGGTGTGGGCATCACAGGAACATTTTCCTGAGCTGCACCACTTTCCCGTTCGAGAGGTAGTACTTCATCGAGTTCTACTTTCCTCCCACTTACTTGTTTCGAGAGAAACTCTTTTTCCAGAAAGCATCCATTCTTGGCAACGAAGATCTTGCCCTCGGATCTTAAGTAGAAGGCATACCCTACAGTTTCCTTAGGGTATCCTATGAAGACGCATTTTTCCGACTTGGGTTCGAGCTTCTCAGGTTGAAGTTTCTTGACATAAGCATCGCATCCCCAAACTTTCAGAAACGACAGCTTAGGTTTCTTCCCAAACCATAATTCATACGGTGTCGTCTCAACGGATTTGACGGTGCCCTATTTAAAGTGAATGTAGCTGTCTCTAGAGCGTATCCCCAAAATGATAGCGGTAAATCGGTAAGAGACATCATAGACCGCACCATATCCAATAGAGTGCGATTACGACGTTCGGACACACCGTTACGCTGAGGTGTTCCAGGCGGCGTGAGTTGTGAAACGATTCCACATTTCCTTAAGTGTGTACGAAGTTCGTGACTTAAGTATTCTCCTCCACCATCTGATCGTAGGAATTTTATCTTTCGGTCACGTTGATTCTCTACCTCATTCTGAAATTCCTTGAACTTTTCAAAGGTCTCAGACTTGTGTTTCATTAAGTAGACATACCCATATCTACTTAAGTCATCAGTGAGAGTGAGAACATAACGATATCCTCCGCGAGCCTCAACGCTCATTGGACCGCACACATCGGTATGTATGATTTCCAACAAGTTGGTTGCTCGCTCCATTGTTCTGGAGAATGGAGTCTTGGTCATCTTGCCCATGAGGCATGGTTCGCATGTGTCAAATGATTCATAATCAAGAGACTCTAAAAGTCCATCAGCATGGAGCTTCTTCGTGCGCTTGACACCAATGTGACCAAGGCGGCAGTGCCACAAGTATGTGGGACTATCGTTATCAACTTTACATCTTTTGGTATTCACGCTATGAATATGTGTAACACTACGTTCGAGATTCGTTAAGAATAAACCATTGACCATCGGAGCATGACCATAAAACATATCTCTCATATAAATCGAACAACCATTATTCTCAGACTTAAATGAGTAGCCATCTCGTATTAAACGAGATCCAGATACAATGCTCATGCTCAAACTTGGCACCAAATAACAATTATTAAGGTTCAAAACTAATCCCGTAGGTAAATGTAGAGGTAGCGTGCCGACGGCGATCACATCGACTCTGGAACCATTCCCGACGCGCATCGTCACCTCGTCCTTCGCCAGTCTCCGCTTATTCCGCAGCTCCTGCTGTGAGTTACAAATATGAGCAATGGCACCGGTATCAAATACCCAGGAGTTACTACGAGTACTGGTAAGGTACACATCAATTACATGTATATCGAATATACCTTTTGTGTTGCCGGCCTTCTTATCCGCTAAGTACTTGGGGCAGTTCCGCTTCCAGTGACACTTCCCCTTGCAATAAAAGCACTCAGTCTCAGGCTTGGGTCCATTCTTTGACTTCTTCCCGGCAACTGGCTTACCGGGCGCGGCAACCTCTTTGCCGTCCTTCTTGAAGTTCTTCTTACCCTTGCCTTTCTTGAACTTAGTGGTCTTATTGACCATCAACACTTGATGTTCTTTCTTGATTTCAACCTCTGCTGACCTCAGCATAGAAAATACTTCAGGAATGGTCTTTACCATCCCCTGCATATTGTAGTTCATCACAAAGCTCTTGTAGCTTGGTGGGAGCGACTGAAGGATTCTGTCAATGACTGCCTCATCAGGCAGGTTAATATTCAGCTGGGTCATACGGTTGTGCAACCCAGACATCTTGAGTATGTGCTCATTGACAGAACTATTTTCCTCCATCTTACAACTATAGAACTTGTCGGAGATGTCATATCTCTCGACCCGGGCGTGAGCTTGGAAAACTAGTTTCAGCTCTTCGAACATCTCATATGCTCCGTGATGCTCAAAACGCTTTTGGAGCCCCGGTTCTAAGCTGTAAAGCATGCCGCACTGAACGAGGGAGTAATCATCAGCACGAGACTGCCAAGCATTCATAATGTCTTGGTTCTCTGGGACGGGAGCGTCACCTAGTGGTCCTTCTAGCACATATTGTTTCCTGGCAGCTATGAGGATGATCCTCAGGTTCCGGACCCAGTCCGTATAGTTGCTGCCATCATCTTTCAGCTTGGTTTTCTCTAGGAACGCGTTGAAGTTCATGTTGACATGAGCGTTGGCCATTTGATCTACAAGACATATTTTCAAAGGCTTTAGACTAAGTTCATGATAATTAAGTTCTAATAAAAATTATGAACTCCCACTCAGATTAGACATCCCTCTAGTCATCTAAGTGTTACACGATCCGAGTCGACTAGCCCGTGTCCGATCATCACGTGAGACGGACTAGTCATCGTCGGTGAACATCTTCATGTTGATCGTATCTTCCATACGACTCGTGTTCGACCTTTCGGTCTCCGTGTTCCGAGGCCATGTCTTCACATGCTAGGCTCGTCAAGTTAACCCTAAGTGTTTTCGCTGTGTAAAACTGTCTTACACCCGTTGTATGTGAATGTAAGAATCCATCACACCCGATCATCACGTGGTGCTTAGAAGCGACGAACTATAGCAACGGTGCACAGTTAGGGGAGAACACTTCTTGAAATTTTGTAAGGAATCATATTATTTACTACCGTCGTCCTAAGTAAACAAGATGCATAAACATAATAAACATCACATGCAATTATATAGTTGTGACATGATATGGCCAATATCATATAGCTCCATTGATCTCCATCTTCGGGGCTCCATGATCATCTTGTCACCGGCTTGACACCATGATCTCCATCATCATGATCTCCATCATCGTGTCTTCATGAAGTTGTCACGCCAACGACTACTTCTACTTCTATGGCTAACGCGTTTAGCAGTAAAGTAAAGTAGTTTACATGGCGTTCTTCAATGACACGCAGGTCATACAAAAAATAAAGACAACTCCTATGGCTCCTGCCGGTTGTCATACTCATCGACATGCAAGTCGTGAATCCTATTACAAGAACATGATCTCATACATCACAATTCATCATTCATCACAACTTCTGGCCATATCACATCACATGATCAATCGCTGCAAAAACAAGTTAGACGTCCTCTAATTGTTGTTGCATCTTTTACGTGGCTGCAATTGGGTTCTAGCAAGAATGTTTTCTTACCTACGAATAACCACAACGTGATTTTGTCAACTTCTATTTACCCTTCATAAGGACCCTTTTCATCGAATCCGCCCCAACTAAAGTGGGAGAGACAGACACCCGCCAGCCACCTTATGCAACTAGTGCATGTCAATCGGTGGAACCGGTCTCACGTAAGCGTACGTGTAAGGTTGGTCCGGGCCGCTTCATCCCACAATGCCGTTGAAGCAAGAAAAGACTAGTAGTGGCAAGTAAGTTGACAAGATCCACGCCCACAACAAAATTGTGTTCTACTCGTGCAAAGAGAACTACGCATAGACCTAGCTCTGATACCACTGTTGCGGAACGTAGCAGAAATTCAAAATTTTCCTACGTGTCACCAAGATCTATCTATGGAGAAACCAGCAACGAGGGGAAGGAGGGTGCATGTACATACCCTTGTAGATCGCTAAGCAGAAGCGTTCAAGTGAACGGGGTTGATGGAGTCGTACTCATCGTGATTCAAATCACCGGAGATCCTAGTGCCGAACGGACGGCACCTCCGCATTCAACACACGTACAGCCCGGTGACGTCTCCCATGCCTTGATCCAGCAAGGAGAGAGGGAGAGGATGAGGAAGACTCCATCCAACAGCAGCACAATGGCGTGGTGGTGGTGGAGGAGCGTGGTAATCCAGCAGGGCTTCCCAAACCAAGGAGAGAGGGAGAAGTTCTCATGTATATAGGGGGAGAAGTTCTCATGTATTTAGCAGCCCCAAACCTCAACTATATATAGGGGGAAGGGGGGGGCTGCGCCCCCTTTAGGGTTTCCCACCCCAAGGGGTGCGGCCAAGGGGGGAGGAGTGCCTCCCAAGTCAAGTGGAGGCCTCCCCCTTTAGGGTTTCCCCTTTCCCATGCGCATGGGCCTTGGGGGCTGGTTCCCTTGGCCCATAAAGGCTAGGGCGCCCCCTTACAGCCCATGCTACTGTATTGGACGTGGTGGAACAATTTCCGGACCTCCGGACCCCTCCGGAATCCTCCGGAACCTTCTGGAAGCTTCCCGGTACAATACCGAAAAAACCCGAACTTTTTCCGGAACCCGAACGACAACTTTCCATATATAAATGTTTACCTCCGGACCATTCCGGAACTCCTCGTGACGTCCGGGATCTCATCCGGGACTCCGAACAACATTCGGTAACCACATACAAGCTTCCTTTATAACCCTAGCGTCACCGAACCTTAAGTGTGTAGACCCTACCGGTTCGGGAGACATGCAGACATGATCGAGACGTTCTCCGGTCAATAACCAACAGCGGGATCTGGATACCCATGTTGGCTCCCACATGTTCCACGATGATCTCATCGGATGAACCACGATGTCAAGGACTCAATCGATCCCGTATACAATTCCCTTTGTCTAGCGGTATTGTACTTGCCCGAGATTCGATCGTCGGTATACCGATACCTTGTTCAATCTTGTTACCGGCAAGTCTCTTTACTCGTTCCATAACACATCATCCCGTGATCAACTCCTTGATCACATTGTGCACATTATGATGATGTCCTACCGAGTGGGCCCAGAGATACCTCTCCGTTTACACGGAGTGACAAATCCCAGTCTCGATTCGTGCCAACCCAACAGACACTTTCAGAGATACCTGTAATGCACCTTTAAAGCCACCCAGTTACGTTGTGACGTTTGGTACACCCAAAGTATTCCTACGGTATCCGGGAGTTGCACAATCTCATGGTCTAAGGAAAAGATACTTGACATTAGAAAAGCTTTAGCATACGAACTACACGATCTTTGTGCTAGGCTTAGGATTGGGTCTTGTCCATCACATCATTCTCCTAATGATGTGATCCCGTCATCAATGACATCCAATGTCCATGGTCAGGAAACCGTGACCATCTATTGATTAACGAGCTAGTCAACTAGAGGCTCACTAGGGACATGGTGTTGTCTATGTATCCACACATGTATCTGAGTTTCCTATTAATACAATTATAGCATGGATAATAAACGATTATCATGAACAAGGAAATATAATAATAACACTTTTATTATTGCCTCTAGGCCATCTTCGTCATCCCGGTGCTATCCATGACGAGGAGGGAGTAGTTCACTCTCGAGGCTGAGGGTATGTACCAGTAGCTATGTGTTTGATCTCTCTCTCTCTCGTGTTCTCTCTCGTGTTCCTCTATGGCACGATCTTGATGTATCCCGAGCTTTGCTATTGTAGTTGGATCCTATGATGTTTCTCCCCCTCTACTCTCTTGTGATGAATTGAGTTTCCCCTTTGAAGTTATCTTATCGGATTGAGTATTTATGAGAACACTAGATGTATGCCTTGCCGTGATTATCTGCGCTGACAATGGGATATCATGTGCCACTTGATGTATGCTTTGGTGACCAACTTGCGGGTTCCACCCATGAACCTATGCATAGGGGTTGGCACACGTTCTTGACTCTCCGGTAGTAGCTTTGGGGCACTCTTTGAAGTACTTTTATGTTGGTTGGATGAATCTGAGATTGTGTGATGCATATCGTATAATCATGCCCACGGATACTTGAGGTGACAATGGAGTATCTAGGTGACATTAGGGTTTTGGTTGATTTGTATCTTAAGATGTTATTCTAGTATGAACTCTTTTATAGATCGATCCGAAAGAATAGCTTTGTGGTGGTTTCGTACCCGACCATAATCTCTACATTTGTTCTCTGCTATTAGTGGCTTTGGAGTGACTCTTTGTTACATGTTGAGGGCTTGTCATATGTTCTATCTATGTTATTATTGTTGAGAGAACTTGCACTAGTGAAAGTATGAACCCTAGGCCTTGTTTCCTATAATTGCAATACTATTTACGCTCACTTTTACCACTTGTTACCTTGCTGTTTTTATAATTTCAGATTACAAATACCTTTATCTACCATCTATTTTGCACTTGTATCACCATCTCTTCGCCGAACTAGTGCACCTATACAATTTGCCATTGTATTGGGTGTGTTGGGGACACAAGAGACTCTTTGTTATTTGGTTGCAGGGTTGTTTGAGAGAGACCATCTTCATCCTACGTCTCCTACGGATTGATAAACCTTAGGTCATCCACTTGAGGGAAATTTGCTACTGTCCTACAAACCTGTGCACTTGCAGGCCCAACAACGTCTACAACAAGAAGGTTGTGTAGTAGACATCACTTTCTTTTCCCATTAAGTAGTGAACAAAAATGGAAGAAAAATGGGACCACCCCACTTTATAAGCCAGTAATTGATGCCACTCTCAGAATTAACTACTGAATCTTATTTCAAAACTGCAACACTTGTTAGGGATTGGCGGGATTACCATTTTTGTGGCCGCATGTTTCATCCTCCTTTATTAGCCAGTAATTGATTTCTTTTTTGCCTCTGTTTAAACAGGGATATCTATTCAACTTGTTGCTATTGAGACATTTTGCTTCGCTACACGAAACACTTTGCTTGATTTCAGTGCAACTGCACAAAACGAGATTGGATTTCCTATTCGTGTTGGCAGATTCGTATTTTATCCTGGTCTTCTCATGAAAGGTCAGTTCATGCCTTCATCCACATGATTGTGCAGTGTGCTTCGAGATGTTGTGCTACTTATATTGGTGCTATTTTAAATAAATGTTGAATTGAAGTTATTGTATTGCTGTCTTTTCCCATTAAGTAGTGAACAAAAATGGGACCAACCCAGACATGATGCTTGTTGCTTTGTTACAACAAACTCTGCATCACCCCCTTTATAAGTAGATGGAAGCACATATTGTTGTTGCGCCCACTCTCCCCTGGAACTGTTTATGCTTTTCATTAATCTAATGCCGCTGGTAAAATTAAGCAATGCCACTCTCAAAATTAATTAACTATTGAATCTTAGTTCAAAACTGCAACACTTGTTAGGAATGGTACTATCCTGCTTTGTAGTTCTTTCTACATGTTTAACCAAGGTATTGTTAAGATAATGTCTCTGTTAAGATGAATCAGTTGCATTGTTTTAGGAATGTTACTTTTCTGCTTTGTCGTTCTTTGTACATGTTGAAACAAGACATTGTTAAGATAATTTCTCTGTCAATATGAATGAATCACACTGATGGAGAATTGCTACTCTCCTGCTTTGTTTCCCATTAAGATAAAGTAGATCAGTAGATGCTTTTCTTCTGGGAGTACAAGTCATCAACCGTTATTTCTCAGTAACTGTTTCCCTTATACCTATTGTTGCTTACAGGGATATCAAAATTAAAGCTCGGTTTTATTCCGACTTCGATTTTAGTTGAACTTCACAAAAGGAGTCAATGTGTCCAAGGCATACTGCTGCATTACTGGGTCCAGTTGGTCGTTCCACTTTGCAGAAAGAAGCAGTCACTGTTTGCGCTACATTATAGAAGGAATGACCGAGAAGCTTTACAGAGTATTATTAGACACCGGTGACATGACTAGTCTGCAGAGACCATTGGCAATTCAAGAAGCTATGACAGGACTCCACGGTCATAGGCATTGCATATTTTGAACGGGAAAAGCTTGTCAAAGTTTAATCATTGATGTTAACAAGAAGACGTTAGTTTAATATATTGGAATTGGAAAACCTTATCAAAATTTGCTCATTGATGTTAGCCAGAAGACATGCATTTGATATTTTTGAGTGGGACGCCCTTGCTGCGAACAGCGTCGAGTGTTTTTTCCTATTCATGTGTTCAGTTTAGTAGTAAATAGTTACTCTGCTGAGATATTCCTGTGTTAAGAGTTTGTTCTGAATATTGTCTATGTAATGCCAGGCCTTGTGTTTGATTGCAAAGTTGAGCTTGGAATGTTGTGGCATGCGGCATCACGAGCTGTTCATCGTGCCTCCTGAGAATAATGCTTTGTATTGTTTTGCATGTCGATCTAATGACAATGATTTGCTTGTTAAGAAGATCATCCTCTTCTGTTGTTTCCGTGCTTAAGAAGTTCATTGTCTAATGTTTCATTCATAGCCTATACGACAAGTCGGGTAGGTTACACGTGAAACCATATGATCTTTCGACCAACTCATGATATTAGGCCGTGATTGGATCGTCGTTTTCCAACCAAAACCGCTTGTAAAACTGACGCTTGTAAATTAAAGCAGATGGTCTCGGGCGAAGGCGCTTGGTTGGTCGATTTCGACTAGTAAAATATCGGAAGTACTTCACACATGATAAAAACGCTGAACGACACTCGGACGATTGCTAACCTAGCTGTTAGCTGCTGTTTCAGCCTTGCCTATGGATGGCAAGATAGGCACATAGTGCATGTATCGTCTGGTAATGTCGTCCATATAGCAGTGCTCGTAAAATATACACTGGTCTCTCAAATTACATGCGTAACCCGCCGGTTTTACTTACAGACCTCGGGCCCGCGGTTTCATTACGCCTGTATTTTACGTGTTGTTTCTGATGACGAGTAAATTACACTTGTGTATGTTAATACAGGTTTGAAATAAACCAGAGCTCCCAAGTGCGGCCTTATCGTTTTATGCCAACTCAGTTTCTCGAAGGTGCTCATAGGTGTCCGATGATCCTGGCTTCCTGAATGAGCAGCGGGCGCTGTATCAGACCATCCGTAGGGCCCGCGAGGCCCTCTCCGTTGCCCTTCGAGTTTTTGCGCTCGCCGTGGCGCCAAGCATTGTTAACATCGTCAACGAACATGAGGATTCAGGAGTGGATGACACTAGGGACCCACTAGGGCCATAGCCGTACGTCCGCAAGTGCCTCCTTATTATGTACAACTATATTTTTTTGGCTTTCTCCTGGTTTCCTGACATCACGGTCCCACACCATTGTCAACATATGTAGTCAATATAAATGAGAGAATTGCACAAGGTGTGGCCGACAGCTGGGACCAAGCAGCTCGAGCAGTATTTGTGTTTTTGAGGCGTGAGCACTGCAGAGTTTTTTTTGGCGATGATTTTGTTGTTGTTCAGAGGAGAGCAGGGTATTAACTGGGCGGGCTGTGGCCCGTCTAGCCCAGGCCAGATATCCAGCCCAGATACATTTTTTTTCCAGATGAAAATGGCTAGCCCAGCTATACGTCTTTTTGAGGAATACCCAGGCAAGGTTAACTTGTCATTCTCCGCACGGCTGGGCTGCAGATCTTTCCTAGGAGGGATGCATTAGGCTTAACTGGAAAATGGGCTTTAAAAATAATAAATGGGATGTAATTAAAAACTGGGCAGTAACTATAAAAAATGCACCAAACACGAAATTAGTTTATAAAATATTATTGTTGCACGCACAATGTTTCGTTGGATTCAGGAGATGACTTTATTTTGACTGGATGACACTAGGGACCCACTAGGGCCATAGCCGTATGTCCGCAAGTGCCTCCTTATTATGTACAACTATATTTTTTTGGCTTTCTCCTGGTTTCCTGACATCACGGTCCCACACCATTGTCAACATATGTAGTCAATATAAATGAGAGAATTGCACAAGGTGTGGCCGACAGCTGGGACCAAGCAGCTCGAGCAGTATTTGTGTTTTTGAGGCGTGAGCACTGCAGAGTTTTTTTTGGCGATGATTTTGTTGTTGTTCAGAGGAGAGCAGGGTATTAACTGGGCGGGCTGTGGCCCGTCTAGCCCAGGCCAGATATCCAGCCCAGATACAATTTTTTTCCAGATGAAAATGGCTAGCCCAGCTATACGTCTTTTTGAGGAATACCCAGGCAAGGTTAACTTGTCATTCTCCGCGCGGCTGGGCTGCAGATCTTTCCTAGGAGGGATGCATTAGGCTTAACTGGAAAATGGGCTTTAAAAATAATAAATGGGATGTAATTAAAAACTCGGCAGTAACTATAAAAAATGCACCAAACACGAAATTAGTTTATAAAATATTATTTATGGATTTTGGAAATCTTAAATTTTCATTGTTGCGCGCGCAATGTTTCGTTGGATTTTTATGTAATACAAATTTATATTTAGTCCGACTAGAAATTTCGGGATAAAAATATTTCGGATCCCATCAAAATGTGGGAAATTTTATTGAATTCTGTCTTCAACGGTTGGTTGAAATTATTAATTTTTGTCCTAGCTAGAAAATGGGATGTACTTTTAACAAACTGTAAATGGGCTGTTGTAAATTCCATTAGAATTCAAGAATGGGCTGTACATTCTTACAGAATGCAAATGGGCTATAAGTTCTCCGCCACACACTTGTGGGCCTACTAAGTGACGCGTCCCCTAAAAAAATAAGTTGACGCGCATGCAAGGCTTTGTCAACTTATTATAGTCAACACACGGTTCTAGCAGCAGTGGCCATTCGATGTCTATCCAACGGATGTCGTGCTTCTTCTTCAATCTCGGATATTCTTAGCTTCGGCCGCCCAAAAAATGATTCCTCCCCCTGACATCTGGGGCGCACTGTTTCAGAGGCTGACCTGTGGGCCTACTAAGTTGGAGCGTAACAAGGGCTTTGTCAACTTAGTCAATAATAAATGATTCTAGCTTCAGTGACCGTACGATGTCCATCCAATGGCCGTAGTGCTTCTTCAACCTCTGGTCTTCTTGGTCCAGCCGCCCAAAGCAGTGCAAGTTGTGCCACCTGCTCCTGCCTCCCGTGGCCGGCTGTGCTGCCACGGAGGCCTCACCACCCCCATACTACTCCCACCGCTGGCCAGGCCATCCCTCCACTCACCCACACCCCCTGTTATTCTACGACGATGGCAGCTTCACACTGCAGCCGAACCAGTGAACACTCGTACTCCTCTCTGTGTGGGCTTCGACTGCTGCGTCTTCCCCGGCTCCGCATCGTCCCCTTCCTAGGCCTCATCGTCGTCCACCGCCCTGGTGCTCTGGGCGCGCCGTGGTCAATGTGGTCAACGACCGACTTCCATCGGAAGAGTACTGTACGTGGAGAAGCTGACAGTTGGGTCCACGGCGGCCGCAAGGAAGTGCCTCCTTATTACGTGCAAAATAATTATTCCTCCACCTGACAGCAGGCACCCACTAGACGGGCCACCTTATTTCGTTAAAAAACGTTTCCCCCCTGACTGCTGGGACCCACCGGACGGGCCACCGTATTTCGCGAAAAAAACGTTCCCCCCGCTGTCATCTCGGACCCACCGGAAGTGCCTCCTTATTACGCACAAAAAATGAATACTCCCCCTGCTAGCTGGGACCCACCTTGGTGGGGGGCTAACTTGTGGGCCTACTAAGTTGACGGGGCGGAGGGCTTTGTCAACTTAGTCAATATGAACGATTCTAGCTCCAGTGACCGTAATGTCCATCCAACGGCCGTAGTGCTTCTTCAACCTCTGGTCTTCTTGCTCCAGCCGCCCAAAGCAGCGCCGGTCGTGCCGCATGCTCCTGCCTCCTGTGGCGGGCTGTGCTGCCGCGGAGGCCTCATTGCCCCTACTATTCCCACCGCTGGCCAGGCCCTACGGCGACGACAGCCTCACACCGCAGCCGAACGAGTGAACCCTCATACTCCTCTCCGCGTGGGCATCCACTGCCGCGTCTTCACTGGCTCCACATCGTCCCATTCCTAGGCCTCGCCGTCGTCCACCGCCCTGGTGCTCTCGGCACGGCGTGGTCAACATGGTCAAGAAACGACTTCCATCAGACGTGGACTGTACATGGAGAAGCTGACGGCTGGGTCCACGGCCGCAGCAAGGAAGTACCTCCTTATTACGCGGAAAATAATGATTCCTCCACCTGATAGCAGGGACCCACCGGATGGGCCACCATATTTCGCGAAAAAAACGTTTCCCCTTGACTGCTGGGACCCACGAGCTACATCTTCGCACGCAAGGAAGTGCGTCCAGGCAAAAAAAACGATTCGCCCCCCTGACTGCTGGGACCCACCAGCTACATCTTTGCATGCAAGGAAGTGCTTGACAGTCGGGACCCACCTGGTCGAAGCGTACGTAGCATTGTCATTCTGGTCGTGAACGTGTAGGTACATATATACAGGTCGATGTAGAGGCGTGCACGTGTCGTAGTAGAGGCGCGCACGTAGCATGTACACGTATGTACAGCGGCCAGGGTGCAAGTTCGAAAATACAGCCACGTATCTGTACATACGGGCGGGGTCTCAAACGCCTACTCGCGCATATATACGTACAGCCAGGGCTTGTGTACATTGGGTGGGTCGGAAATGAGAAACAGCGTCGTCGTCGTGTTCATGGGGAGCCAACCGGCTGGGTCGGAACGGAATGTGTGGTCGTGTTCCTCGGGAGGGCTTGGACGGAACAGGCGATGGAAACGAGGCCTGGCATACCGCAGAACGGAGGAAACGGCCTTGTGTTTGACCAGCCACATTCGAAACGGGATCCTGTTCATCGGGAGGGGTCTGGCGTACCGCAAAATGGAGGAAACGGACCTCC
Source organism: Triticum dicoccoides (assembly GCF_002162155.2). Classification (NCBI taxonomy): domain Eukaryota; kingdom Viridiplantae; phylum Streptophyta; class Magnoliopsida; order Poales; family Poaceae; genus Triticum; species Triticum dicoccoides. The sequence continues at coordinate 135,301,701 of NC_041381.1, forward strand.
TACGGTCGAAACAGGGGTCCTGTTGATTGGGAGGGCTGTGGCGTACCGCAAAATGGACGAAACGGACTTGTGTTGGAGCGCTACGGTCGAAACGGGGGTCCTGTTCATCGGGTGGGGTGTGGCGTACCGGAAAACGGGACTCCACAGGATACTGTTCATCTCCACCGTCGACCTCCTCCAGCCTCCACGGGCTACTGTTCATCCATCGTCGACCTCCTCCAGCCTCCACCTGCGATTGTTCATCCATCGGCTCCTGTTCATCTAGCCTCCACCGCGTGCTACTCCACCGGCTACTGTTCAACCACCCCTCTCCACGGTCTCTTGTTCAATCACCCCTCCACGGGCTACTGTTCATCCACCCCTCCACCGTCTACTGTTCATCCAGCCCTCCATGGGGTCGTCCTGTTCATCCAGCCCTCCACACCACGGGGTCCTGTTCATCCAGAGGCAACGCCATGGGTCATGTTCATCCACTC
>NC_041381.1:135302416-135308962 GCF_002162155.2 Triticum dicoccoides
CCCCCCACAACGCTCACTCTTCATCCAGAGAGGCAGCATCGATCGGCTTCAGTTAGCAGCAATAGCGAAGGAATCAATCGCTTGGGTTCAGTTAACAGCCATCGATCGATCGCTCGGGTTCAGTAACGCGTAGCCTGCAGTGCAATCGCTCGGGTTCAGTTAGAGCCCAACGCCTCGCTTGGGTTCAGTTAGAGCCAACGCCTCACACACATGTGTGTACGTGTACGAGAGAAACGCGCATCGCTCGGCCCCCGACCACCCACCGTAACCGGGAACTCCCCGAAATTTTCCTCGCCCTCGCTTCTACCACAGTTTTTTCCGTCATGGACGGCCCAAAGAATGTCATGCAGCTGCGTCTCTGGCCCGCCCAGGACGAAAAGCCCATTTTCTGTCATGATTTTTTGTCATAGAAGTAGTATCCCACCACATCTATGATGATACCGGGTTTTGTCACAATTATCGTCATAGAAGTGTCATATGTATGACAGAAAAAAATTTCGTTCGGCCCAAAATATCATGGATGTGTCTTTTTTTTGCAGTGAGAGTAGCACATGGTCAGTAAATGTGCAATCAAATTTGTGAAGTTCCACTGGGATGAAGCAATGTTAGCGGTGTGAGATTTAAGTGTAACTGCAAAAACATAATTCATGGGAAATAAAGCAGGACGGAAGCACTTCATAAAATAGTGGTGGCATTGCTTCAATTTATCGACGGCACTAGACCATTACTTATAGTGACATTAGGTGGCATTGCTTAATGCTTCATGTGATTTTACATTAACGGTAGCGAAATAAGCATAGGGACATCATGGGAATAAAGTGGTGAGGCAGATGTGATTGTTGAGAGCGGCAAACACTCAGGCAGCATGTCTGCATTTGTCCCATTTTTATCTCCTCGGCGACATTTTCCTACGTGAGCACAGGAAATCTAGACCCACTCATTCGTATTTGCGTTGTCCCCCAACACCCGTCACTTTCTTTCCTTTTTCAACCAAGAGACAGGTCCACTTCCCCCCACCCTTCGCCATCCACCATGCTTTCTTTGTCTTTTCAACCAAGAGACTGATTGGGTAGCTAGTATCTACTACTTTCCCCATTTCCTCTTAGAACCAAGTCCTAGAATCATGCTACAGCTTTCCCACTTTCTTCCCTGTTTGAAGCAACTCTTAGAGTCGACTGTATGAACTAGCTTTACCTCTAATAATAGTAAAAGTCTAGGTGGCTTTGGAACAACAGAGGAAGTAGAAAAAGATCCACACGAAGCCAAGTGGGGAGCTAGGGCAGTAGAGCAAGGCAGGTTTCGAAGGAATATATACCTGAGGGTCGTCGGCATGTGGCAAAGACGGTGTCGGGAGGCTGCATCATGGCCACAATACCGCAGGGAGGAAGAAGGGGTCGGAGGCCCTCCCGAGCCGGCGCTCTCTCGGAGAGAATGGCACAGCCGCCGATCGGGACACGCGGCCAGCCGTTGGTCTCCTCCCTCGCCGCTGAAGACAGTGTGAACGATGCACCTACACCCCTGCCCCGGTCGAGGTTGTCTGACCGGATTTGTGACCAGCCGTGAGCAGAGAGAGTGTGTGTGTCGGTGTCGAAACCAGCAGATCTCGGGTAGGGGGTCCCGAACTGTGCGTCTATGGCTAATGGTGTTGGGGAACATAGCAATAATTCAAAATTTTCTACGCATCACCAAGATCAATCTAGGAGATTCTAGCAACAAGAGAGAGAGAGGATGAGCATCTTCATACCTTTGAAGATCGCTAATCGGAAGCGTTACTAGAACGCGGATGAGGGGGTCGTACTCACATCGATTCAAATCGCGGAAGATCCGATCTAACGCCAAACGGACGGCGCCTCCGCGTTCAACACGCGTACAGCCCGGGGACTTCTCCTCGTTCTTGATCCAGCAAGGGGAGAGGAGAAGTTGAGGGAGAGCTCCGGCAGAACGACGGCGTGGTGGTGGAGCTTGCAGTTCTCCGACAGGGCTTCACCAAGAACTACTATGGAGGAGGAGGTGTTGGGGAGGGAGAGGGATGCGCCAGGGGAAGGGTGCGGCAGCCCTCCCTCCTCCCCTCTATTTATAGGGGCAAGGGAGAGGGGGGCCGGCCCCCTCCAGATGGATCTAGAGGGGGGCGGCCAAGGAAGGAAGGCTTGCCCCCCAAGCCAAACGGGCACCACCTCTAGGGTTTCCCCCAAACCCTAGGCGCATGGGCCCTAGGGGGGTTTGGCTCCCAGCCCACTTATGGGCTGGTTCCCCTCCATATTCAGCCCATAGGGCCATCCGGGGCAGGTGGACCCTCACCGTGTACCCCCGGAACCCTTTCGGTGGTCCCAATACAATACTGATAAACACCTGAACACTTCTGGTGACCGAATAAAGACTTCCCATATATAAATCTTTGTCTCCGGACCATTCCGGAACTCCTCGTGACATCCAGGTTCTCATTCGGGACTCCGAACAACATTCGGTAACCGCATACTAATTCCCATAACAACTCTAGCGTCACCGAACCTTAAGTGTGTAGACCCTATGGGTTCGGGAATCATGCAGACATGACCGAGACAATTCTCTGGCCAATAACCAAAAGCGGGATCTGGATATCCATGTTAGCTCCCACATGTTTCACGATGATCTGATCAGATGAACCACGATGTCGGAGATTCAACCATTCCCGTATACAATTCCCTTTGTCAATTGGTATGTTACTCACCCGAGATTCGATTGTTGGTATCCAAATACCTCGTTCAATCTCGTTACCGGCAAGTCACTTTACTCGTTCTGTAATGCATGATCCCGTGACTACCTAATTAGTCACATGGAGCTAATTATGATGATGCATTACCGAGTGGGCCTAGAGATACCTCTCCGTCATACGGATTGACAAATCCCAGTCTCGATTCGTGCCAACCCAATAAACACTTTCCGAGATACCTGTAGTGTACCTTTATAGCCACCCAGTTACGTTGTGACCTTTGGTACACCCAAAGCATTCCTATGGTATCCGGGAGTTGCACGATCTCATGGTCTAAGGAAATGATACTTGACATTAGAAAAGATCTTAGCAAACGAGCTACACGATCTTGTGCTATGCTTAGGATTGGGCCTTGTCCATCACATCATTCTCCTAATGATGTGATCCCGTTATCAATGACATCTAATGTCAGGACCCCGACTCGATGTCACATCGATCTAGCTTGTAACACCCCATATCACTTTGCGGCCTCACGCACGGTATCCCCACGGGTGTCGCCTTACCTTTGCCCAGGACCGTTTGCGCCTTTTGGCTCACGTATATTATAGTGTCGCTAGCATCCATATGATAAAGAGCCCGGGCTGACATGACTAGTCGTAAACCCAAAGTGGCACAGTGCTTACAGGGACAGGCATCCATGACCCAGCAACGAACGTGTCGGTCATCAGCAAGTGGGTCCGGGCTGTAGCACTAGGCTAGCAGGACTCCGGTAAACCGGGCTGTACCGTGCTAACAGGACTCCGGTACTCAATGCGTGACATTTCCCCGAAGGGACAGACACAGGAACGAAGAAGGACACATGACGGCCAGCCTAAGTGTTCCAGAGCAGTAGCAAGCTACCATGGCTCAGTGCTAACACTAGGAGACATTTCCCGGTAAGAGAGGCTACTAAGGATAAACAACTAGGTAGTCAGATCCCACACATACCAAGCATTTCAATCATACACACAATATGCTCGATATGTGCAAACACAACAAGGCATCACAACATGACTCTATGACACAAGTACTTTATTTAAGGCTCAGAGAGCCATACATAACATACACAAAGGTACGGGTCACATGACCCAGCATTCAAGTCATACAGTCATACAAACCAGCAGCGGAAGTAACTTGTCTGAGTACAGACAACTAGAAAAATAAAAGAGGCTTGGAAAGCCTAGCTATACTACGTGGTCCTTCACAAGCTCAGGATCACCACCTGGGCCTTAGCCTACTCATTGATGTCAACGTCTACGTCGAACCCATCAGAAGGGGTTGCAGTGTCTTCTGTAAAAATGTAAATTATAGCAACATGAGTACAAAGGTACTCAGCAAGACTTACATCAGATCCTACATACATGCATATTATCAAGAAGGGTTGGTGGAGTTATTGCAGCAAGCTAGCTTTGACTCTTGGCTAGGCTAACCTACGAGACTCCAGCTTGAAATGGTTTTGCGTACACGAGTCCACTACTCACCAATTCAATACACTACCGAGGATCCATCTCCGTCTTCCTACGGAAGAGCCATCCTCGGCACTCACACTTATCTTGAGGCTTTTAGTAGTTTCCATTTACTTGTCTATGAACTGTATAGGCAACCAAGTAGTCCTTTATCGCGGACGCGGCTATTCGAATAGATCATGATAACCCTGCAGGGGTGTACTTCTTCATACATGTTTCCACCACTTAGCGTCTGCACACGACATGTGCTCGGCAGACTTCAAGCGAAAGCCGATGTGGGTGTAGACCACGACCTACCTAAACACTTAAGCCTCTAGTCCAGGTTTATCGCCTATCCAGGTTCCATCCGCAGGGAGTCCGGCCGAGGTTTCCCATACGGCCCCGAACGATGTGAACAGGGTTCCCGAGATACCTAACGGGTATTCGGTACACCCGGCCACGTACCTACCGCATCACAGCCCACCCCTACGGTCAGCGCTGTCCACGGCCTCTAGTAGGCTACAAACACCAGAAACTACTTGCAACTCCTGGACAGAGAGCTAGGGTGAATAAGAAGTCGAGCGGGGTCATATTTCAGGGCCCAATGCATGGTAGTAGTTGTATCTTAAATCACACATACAGATCTCAGTGCTTAAGGTCGGCCTCAATGAAACAACCCACCATGTACTCCTACATGGCCTCTCATCGATACCTTTACCAAATCGTGTTCACCACACCACTCTCATTACCGACATAATCATTTCACTCTAGCCATCACCCAGATGAACCAGACCTGATACGACTCTAAGAATAGCAGGCATAGCAAGGTAGGAACAACACATACATATGGCTCAATCAACTCCTACACATGCTAGTGGGTTTCATCTAGTTACTGTGGCAATGACAGGTCATGCAGAGGAAATGGGTTCAACTACCGTAGCACACAGCAGTTTGAAATGCGTTGTCTTAATGCAGTAAAAGAGAGCAGGAGCGAGAACATAGGATTGTATCGATATGATCAAATGGTTGGTTGCTTGCCTGATGGTTCGATGCACTGATACGGTTCTTCGTTAGGGTAATCACGATACTCCCGGGGGCAGAACCTGCCGCAAAGAACACCGATACACACCCATCACCAAACAATGTGCAACAATATGATGCATGCATGAAACATAGCAATATGAGTGTGTTGGGCTAATGCAACTAAGACCGGAAGGTTTTGTACCAATTTGAATCAAAGATTCAAATTTCAAACTCAAATATGGTCCTTTAAAGTGTTTTTCCTTGTTCTGCATTAAACATCAGGTTAACTTGTTTAATCATGCATGAAAATAGTACAGATGGATAGATTGGATTTTTCTGATCATTTTTCATATATAATTTGTCTGATTTGGAGTTACAGAATAAAAGTTATGAATTTTTGAAGTTTAAACTATATTCTGGAATTTCCTATATTAGATTAATTCCAGAAAACCAATTATTGCGTCAGTGTGACGTCAGCAGGTCAACGGAACACGTCCGGGTCAAACCTGACAGTGGGTCCCGCGTGTCAGTGTGATTAGATTAATTAAAGTTTAATTAAAACTAAACTTGGTTAATTAACAGGGCTGGGCCCCACCTGTCATTGACTCAGGGGGGTCAACCAGGGCCCACCCGTGGTCAAACCCGGGTCGGCTGCACCGGCGTTTAGCCGCCGGCGAGCCCGACGCAGCGGCGGAAGTGGTTTTGGCTGTTTCGGCCGCCAAATGGGTCGCGGAGACCACCGGAGTGGAGCTGAGGATGAGCCGCAGCTCTTGGTGGAGTCCGTTGGGGTCGGGGTGGCCGGAGTTGGCGCCGGCGACGACTTTGGCGGCCACCGGGGTTCGGCCGAAGGCGAACTTGACGCTAGAGGGGTCGGTGAGGCTCGGGAAGTGGCTAGCTAGGTGCTAAGTGACACGGTGAGCATGATGGACACCGTGGAGTGGCCGGAGGATGACCGGGAGCACGTCGGCGACGAGCTCCACGGCGGTGGGTGCGGTTGAGCTCCGGGAGGTCGCTACACGGCTCAGGAGCAATAACGGAAGGGAGGGGAAGATGGCTAAGCTCACAGTGAGTGCGACGAAGCCCTCGGTGCGGTCGGAGATGGACCGGAGCGACGACGGCGTTGAAGGGGATCTCCGGCGACGGCGGTTCGGGCGAGGTCGTTGCGGTGGACTCGGGCGTTGCGAGCGCTCGGGGCTCGGCTTGCTCGATGGAGTGGACAGTGGCGGAGCTCCTGGACACGATGAGAGGACGCACGGGTGGCGGGGAGCACGGCTACGACGAAGGCACGGTGATGGTGGCGTCGGCCATGGCGGGGGAGCGCGAGGGGGAGGAGCTGGAGAGGAGAGGGGG
>NC_041381.1:135309422-135347531 GCF_002162155.2 Triticum dicoccoides
CGACGTCACCGGGCGCGGGGAGCGGCGAGGCGGCGAGCAGGTGCGTGGCGCGCGCTGCGGTCGCCGTCGGGCACCTGCCTGCCTGCCTGGCCGGCAAGCAGCTCGCTGGAGCGGCGCTGGGCTGGGCCGGCAGGTGGGCCGGGTGCGGGGCGCCAGGTAAGTTTTTCCATTTTCTTTCTGTTTTCTGTTTTTTAATACTTCTGCAACTTTGTTGAATTAAATAAAATACTTAGGCAACTCCTAAAATCACCAAACTACTCCTGGTCCATAGTTGGATTATTTCCAACATGAAACATTTTAGTTTGGAGATATTTGAGCATTTAAATATTTTATATAATTTTAAATTCCCAAATTCAAATATTTATGGTTTAACTCAAAAACCCTAAGATGGCCTAGGAAAATGTGCACCACTTTTGGCAGAGGTTCTGAACCAAGACAAAAATGATGGGCATTTTAGAAGGGCATTTCAGGTTCATTGAAAAAGTTTTTAGTAAACCCTAGTTGGTTTCAGAGGGGACTGGGGGTTCTGTCATCCCCATTTCAGGTTTCTGGTGAAAGAATAAACATGATGCAACACTCTAATGCATGACTAGCTAGGGTGTGACATCTAATGTCCATGGTCAGGAAACCATGACCATCTGTTGATCAACGAGCTAGTCGACTAGAGGCTCACTAGGGACATGTTGTGGTCTATGTATTCAATGTATTATGGTTTCCAGTTAATACAATTATAGCATGAACAATAGACAATTATCATGAACAAGGAAATATAATAATAACAATTTTATTATTGCCTCTAGGGCATATTTCCAACAGTCTCCCACTTGCACTAGAGTCAATAATCTAGTTACATTGTGATGAATCAAACACCCATAGAGTTCTGGTGTTGATCATGTTTTGCTCGTGGAAGTGGCTTAGTCAACGGATCTGCGACATTCAGATCCGTATGCATTTTACAAATATCTATGTATCCATCTTGAACATTTTCACGAATGGAGTTGAAGCGACGCTTGATATGCTTGGTCTTCTTGTGAAACCTGGGCTCCTTGGCAAGGGCAATAGCTCCAGTGTTGTCATAGAAGCGAGTCATCGGGCCCGACGCATTGGGAATAACTCCTAGGTTGGTAATGAACTCCTTCATCCAGATTGCTTCATGTGCTGCCTCCGAGGCTGCCATGTACTCCGCTTCACTTGTAGATCCCGCCACAACGCTTTTCTTGCAACTACACCAGCTGACTGCCCCACCATTCAAAATATACACGTATCCGGTTTGTGACTTGGAGTCATCCAAATCTGTGTCGAAGCTAGCATCGACGTAACCCTTTACGGCGAGCTCTTCGTCACTTCCATAAACGAGAAACATATCCTTAGTCCTTTTCAGGTACTTCAGGATATTCTTGACCGCTGTCCAGTGTTCCATGCCGAGATTACTTTGGTATCTTCCCACCAAACTTGCGGCAAGGTTTACATCAGGTCTAGTACACAGCATGAAATACATAATAGACCCTATGGCTGAGGCATAGGGGATGACACTCATCTTTTCTCTATCTTGTGCCGAGCTCGGGCATTGAGCCGTGCTCAATTTCACACCTTGCAAAACAAAAAATAACCCCTTCTTGGATTGATCCATATTGAACTTCTTCAATATCTTATCAAGGTATGTGCTTTGTGAAAGACCGATGAGGCATCTCAATCTATCTCTGTAGATCTTGATGCCTAATATTTAAGCAGCTTCTCCAAGGTCCTTCATTAAAAAACACTTATTCAAGTAGGCCTTTATGCTATCCAAAAGTTTTATATCATTTCCCATCAATAGTATGTCATCCACATATAATATGAGAAATGCTACAGAGCTCCCACTCACTTTCTTGTAAATGCAAGCTTCTCCATAAGTATGCATAAACCCAAATGCTTTGATCATTTCATCAAAGCGAATGTTCCAACTCCGAGATGCTTGCACCAGCCCATGATGGAGAACTGGATCTTGGACACCTTGTTAGCATTCTTAGGATCGACAAAACCTTCTGGCTACATCATATACAATTCTTCCTTAAGGAAACCGTTAAGGAATGCCGTTTTGACATCCATTTGCCATATCTCATAATCATAGAATGCGGCAATTGCTAACAAGATTCGGATGGACTTCAGCTTCGCTACGGGTGAGAAGGTCTCATCGTAGTCAACCCCTTGACTTGTCAATAACCCTTAGCGACAAGCCGAGCTTTGTAGATGGTCACATTACCATCCGCGTCAGTCTTCTCGTTAAAGATCCATTTATTTTCTATGGCTCGCCGATCATCGGGCAAGTCTGTCAAAGTCCATACTTTGTTTTCTTTAAGGATCCTATCTCGGATTTCATGGCTTCAAGCCATTTATTGGAATCTGGGCCCGCCATCACTTCTTCATAGTTCGAAGGTTCACCGTTGTCTAACAACATGATTTCCAGGACAGGGTTGCCATACCATTCTGGTGTGGAACGTGTCCTTGTGGACCTACGAAGTTCATTAGCAGCTTGATCCGAAATTCCTTGATCATCATCATTAACTTCCTCTCTCATTGGTGTAGGCACCACAGAAACATCTTCCTGAGCTGCGTTACTTTCCGGTTCAAGAGGCAGTACTTCATCAAGTTCCACTTTCCTCCCACTCACTTCTTTTGAGAGAAACTCTTTCTCCAGAAAGGATCCGTTCTTGGCAACAAAGATTTTGCCTTCGGATCTGAGGTAGAAGGTATACCCTATAGTTTCCTTAGGGTATCCTATGAAGACGCATTTTTCCGACTTGGGTTCGAGCTTTTCAGGTTGAAGTTTCTTGACATAAGCATCACATCCCCAAACTTTTAGAAACGACAGCTTAGGTTTCTTCCCAAACCATATTCTTATGGTAACGTCTCAACGGATTTAGACGGTGCCCTATTTAAAGTGAAGGTGGCTATCTCTAAAGCATAACCCCAAAAAGATAGCGGTAAATTGGTAAGAGACATCATAGATCGCACCATATCCAATAGAGAGCGATTACGACATTCAGACACACCATTACGCTGAGGTATTCCAGACGGCGTGAGTTGTGAAACAATTCCACATTTCCTTAAGTGCGTACCAAACTCGTGACTCAATTATTCTCCTCCACGATCTGATCGTAAGAACTTTATTTTCCTGTCACGTTGATTTTCCACCTCACTCTGAAATTCCTTGAACTATTCAAAGGTCTCAGACTTGTGTTTCATCAAGTATACATACCCATATCTACTTAAGTCATCGGTGAGGGTGAGAACATAACAATAGCCACCGCGAGCCTCAACGCTCATTGGACTGCACACATCAGTATGTATTATTTCCAACAAGTTGGTTGCTCATTCCATTGTTCCGGAGAACAGAGTCTTGGTCATCTTGCCCATGAGGCATGGTTCGCACATGTCAAATGATTCATAATCAAGAGACTCCAAAAGTCCATCTTCATGGAGTTTCTTCATGCGTTTGACACCAATGTGACCAAGGCGGCAGTGCCACAAGTATGTGGGACTATCATTATTAACCTTAAGGCTTCAAGCTCCTTATCCCAAAGGTGGAGTACTTCTCCGAGGCCAGTTTAGCGAACTAAACTCGAGCGGATTTTAGAGACAAGACATGCTATCCGGCTATTGACCATACACTCAAGTCAAAAAAGGAGCGATAGAAAAAGACTTTGCAACGACCAAGAAGAAAACACATTTAGTATAAAATAGCTCATATAAATTTTAAGAGCCCCCAAGTGACTTGGGTAAAATAATTTTATGTACAATGATTTGTATGTACTGAAGTACTTTTATCATATATGTGTTCACCCGAACTTTAAACGCGTATTAACCGACCATCAGCTTCTCCCTCTTTGGTCAAGGGCCAAAAAGTATTATGTACTCCACCTGTCGAGAATATCGACGGTGTTTCCGATAACCAGGCAATCAGGCCATAAGGCTGTAATAGACAAAGCGCGCTCAGCAAACATATGCTATATTACTGACGAAGTGTAAGAAGCATCTTCGAAGAAAATAGTACCCCCACCGATACCTTTCTTTGGTTGCTCATTGTTACTATGAAATTTGTGCAATAGATTTTTTGTACTCATGAGTTTCATTGTGTGCCGACCATGATTGAAAACAATAAGAGCGCTAGCTTTCGGCTTCACCCAGTCTGAGGTCCGAGCTAGGATGACCCGATCGTGACAATCACAGAGGTGCTCCCTTTACTCCCTAGCCGAACAATCGGGAAAGTAGGGGTAAACACAGGAGCAAGGCAACCCAGCTTGCGGAACACTTAAGTCAACATGGTGCATATTGTGGCGTAATACACGAACAAGGAACGAAGCCATACAAGTATAATAATATGCAAGAGGAAAAGCTTCATAAAGGAAGCCCCGAGATAAACGGGGTATTTGAATTTGTGTGTCACAAACAAAGTTTTGACAAGGAACTTTGTCACAAACAACTTTTTGCCGAAAAGTATAATGCTTGGTCGAACCGAACAAAATTTAAAACTGAAAGTTATTGAGTATAAAGCGACTTAGCTGGTTAATGTGCTCGGTGTTGATGACACAATTTGGGCTTGTGGCAGGACAAAGACGCCCATTGATCTATGATAGATCCGACAAAGTTTGCAGTCCTCAGCATGGCCAAGGTCCCAGCCTCGAAGCCTGAGGTGTCCGAGCAAGGAGTTCGGCACTCTGAGGTAGTGACACGGCTCGGCCAATGCAGGCCGGCAGAGTGAAGCCGAATTCCCCGGCGTGGGTTAATGAAGTGATGATGAAGCCCCCAGTCCAGCCGAGGTGACGTGGTTTGTCAGTACGCCGGGGAGACAACATTGCCCGACTTAGATCATTTACCTGTGCACAGAAAATAGTGCAAACTAGAGATAATAGTAATAATAATAATAAATAAAAATTGTTGCATAATTAATAATTTATGCAAAGTGAGTAATAGAAGAAATATGGCTCGTGTGCGGAACACTCGATGAGGTAGAGCTCTCTCAACGATGCTGAAGTCCCCAAGGCAACCGAGCATGTCGGTATGGCAATCAGACCAACAAGGTGATCATGCGAGCTGATTTATGCCGATTGGGACGACGGCGTTGGCTTGCCGAAGTGAACACGTGACGCAGTCGAAGTCGACTACCTGCACATGTAAAATAGTGCAAGCCAACAATAATAATATGAATATATAAAAATCCTCGCGTAATTAACTTACGCAAGATAATTTATTAAAAAATATCTGGCTTGGCGCCAAAGTCAATGTCATGCAAGGCATCAGCGTGATGCGGTGAAGCCGTGGCAAAGCCTGAATTCATAGGCCAGTCCGAGTTCCGGATGCGGCATTTGCCAAACTATGTACGGAAACGGACCGAACCACCACGCGACTGTCGTTAATGTGGCCACCATTTGATAGACCTGTGTACAGATGATGGAACAAACCAGAGTAATAATTCCTTGAGAAAAATAAACCCAAATAAGAAAAAAATTGCTAGGATTAATAGCACCTGGTTTATTTGTTGTAGCAGTCCAAAGAAAAGTGACTCCCAAAATTGGGAATCGATCCGCACACCCATTGCCTGATGGGCGGTGAAGCGACGGCATGGCGATGTTGGTAAAGGTTGGCTCACCGAGGCAAAGCCCCCGGTCCAGCAAACGTGACTAAGCTGGTCGGCTGACGATGCCGAAGTCTCCGGAGTAGGTTGAAGAAGGGATGGTGAAGCCCCCAGTCTAGCCGAGGTGATAGAGCAAGTCGATAAGGAGACGTTGCAGCTGCCATGTCAGCCGAGGTATTGAAGCAGTTCGGCGTGATGGACATCGGCTTGAAGAAGCAACAGTGCAGCCTATAGGATCTTGAAGTATGTCTAGAGGGGGGTGATTAGACTACTTGACCAATTAAAAACTTAACCTTTTCCCAATTTTAGAGTTTGGCAGATTTTAACAATCTTTGGACAAGTCAAGCAATCATCACACCAATCATGCAAGCATGCAAAGAGTATATAGGCAGCGGAAATTAATGCATGCAACTTGCAAGAAAGTAAAGGGAAGGGTTTGGAGGATTCAAACGCAGTTGGAGACACAGATGTTTTTGGCGTGGTTCCGATAGGTGGTGCTATTGTACATCCACGTTGATGAAGAATTCAACCCACGAAGGGTAACGGTTGCGCGAGTCCATGGAGGGCTCCACCCAAGAAGGGTCCACGAAGAAGCAACCTTGTCTATCCCACCATGGCCGTCGCCCACGAAGGACTTGCCTCACTAGCGGTAGATCTTCACGAAGTAGGCGATCTCCTTGCCCTTACAAACTCCTTGGTTCAACTCCACAATCTTTGTCGGAGGCTCCCAAGTGACACCTAGCCAATCTAGGAGACACCACTCTCCAAGAAGTAACAAATGGTGCGTTGATGATGAACTCCTTGCTCTTGTGCTTCAAATGATAGTCTCCCCAACACTCAACTCTCTCTCATAGGATTTGGATCTGGTGGAAAGATGATTTGAGTGGAAAGCAGCTTGGGGAAGGCTAGAGATCAAGATTCATATGGTAGGAATGGAATATCTTGGCCTCAACACATGAGTAGGTGGTTCTCCCTCAGAACTGGTAAGTTGGAAGTGTAGGTTTGTTCTGATGGCTCTCTCCACGAATGAAGAGGAGGTGGAGGGGTATATATAGCCTCCACACAAAATCTAACCGTTACACACAATTTACCAATCTCGGTGGGACCGAATCAACAAACTCGGTCAGAACGATTTAGTAAACCTAGTGACCCTTAGGATTTTTGGTGGGACCAAAATGCAACTCGGTAGGACCGATATGGTTAGGGTTAGGGCATAAAGTAATCTCGGTGAGACCGATTACACAAACTCGGTGAGACCGATTTTGGTAATTAGCTAACCAAAGAGTTGGTCAGGTAAACTCGGTGGGACCGATTTGCTCTTTTCGGTGAGATCGAAATGTTACAGAAGGGAAACAGAGACTTTACATTGCAATCTCGGTGGGACCGATCGCTCACTTCGGTTAGACCGAAACGTTGCGAAGGGAAACAGAGAGATTACAATCCCATCTCGGTACCGAGATCCCTATTGGTGAGACCGATTTGCCTAGGGTTTGTGGCAGTCGCTATGACATCTGAACTCGGTGTCGCCGAATATAAAGAATCGGTGTGACTGGTTTTGGCTTTAGGTTAGGTCATATCTGGATGTGAGAAAGTAGTTGAGGGTTTTGGAGCATATCACGAAGCACATGAAGTAAGAGGCTCATTAAGCAACACCTCATCCCTCCTTAATTGTATTGGCTTTTCCTATAGACTCAGTGTGATCTTGGATCACTGAAATATAAAATGTACAGTCTTGAGCTTTTGAGCTTCAGCCAATCCTTTGTCCTTGATATTTTGAGGGATCCACCTTCATCATCCATGCCATACCATTCATTGAGCTTCCTGAAATAATAGTCTTGGAATAGCATTAGCTCAATGAGCTATATGTTGTTATGAATTACCAAAACCACCTAGGGATAGTTGCACTTTCAATCTACCCCTTTTTGGTAATTGATGACAACATATAGATCAAAGCTTCGACAATAAATTTTAAGATTGACAAACATCGTCGCTTTGAGAAGTATGTGATAAGCAAGAGCTCCCCCTAAATTTGTGCATAGTTTAAGATTTGCTTTGGACTGCAAATGCACAAGGAATTAGGCTCATGGGTTACTCTTCCATGTCACATACATCTTGGTGGAGCGCTCAAAATAATAAAGATTGAATACATGCACTCATCACCAAACAAAGTGAATGATCATATAAGGATAGGTAAGATAATAACATATAATCAAGCATAAGTGTATCTTATGATCAAACACATGATCATCAATGTCTCACAGGTAATGCATAGTATCTCAATCAATCAAAAGCAAACACGTTCAACTAAGAAGACAAGAGAGAACAAAAACAGCAAATCTCTCTCTCGAAGCCTATGATCTATACATTTTTCTCCCCCTTTGGCAACAAGTTACCAAAAATTTCATAGAAAATGCATAAGACTATATCGTCTCTCAGGCTTGGTCTTCAGGTGGTGGTGGAGTACGGATTACTCCAAGAATGAAGGCTTCAGTTGATGTAGACGGAGCTGGAGGAGTTGGTGCTGGAGCTGGTTGCCCTGGAGCTGTAGGAGCTGTAGCTGGTGCAGATGATGTGGCTCTTGTGTCTGTTACAGGCACTGCAGCTGACCTCTGAGCTCTAGGCACTCTGGCAAATGCATCTGTGGTTGTCCTGCCCTTCCTCTCCTGCATGTCATCGTGCAGCTATTCCGCAACTGACTGAATCTCAGTTACTTTGACATCAAGATCATAGAATTTTTGTTCCATGATTCTTTCCAAGCTCTCCTGGTTTTGAGTTAGGGTGGCCAACCCCTTCTCGATCCTCAGTGTTGATGCTATCAAGTAACCAAGATGCTCCTGTTTGTTCTTCAAGAAATACTCAGATGCCTCCTCTTGAGTTGGCATCTTGGCAGCCTTCTCTTTCCTTGCCTTCTCCCTCTTCTCTTGAGCTTGCACTGATGATGGATCATTCTCATTCATGAAAACTTGATTATCCTTAAAGTTTGGATAGAGAGAAAAATGTTCTTTATCCAACTGATATTTTCCTGTGCCCATCTTTGAGTTAATCAACTCCTGAATCTGTGGGGCATATCTACAACTTCTCTTCTGATCTGCTGCAGTCCTCTTAATGGTTTCTACCATAAGGCTCATGACTTTGAATTTCTGGGGCACATCAAAAATGTGGAGCATGTTAATTGCATGCCCTCTTATCATGTTCTGGTCACCTGATTTGGGCAAAAGAGTGTGCCTTAAGATCCAATTGATCGTAGGCAGCCCTGCCAGAAGAAAATGGACTAACCCAAACGAGAAAGTCTCAAGGGCTTTGTCTGGGATCTCTTTGTACATATGTGACATAGAATTGTGTCCCATATTCTTCTTGGCATATACATCCAAGTCATCTTCACTCTCCTTTGGGGCTTTGATCAGGCTTGCCCATTCCTCTATGGTTGACTGGTATCTTGTTCCTTCAGACATCCAAACTATCCTGCCATCTGGATAGAAATGTGTTGTGGAGTAGAATTGCATAATGAGTTCATCATTCCAGTTGGTGAGCTTCTGCCCAACAAAAATCTGCAACTCCACAAGCAATGAAACTGTCTTGTACTCCAAGATAGTGTTCTTCATTTTCCTTCATGTAGGTCCAGTCGACCCACCTCATATCACACACTATGGGCTTCTTGTCCAACAAGATTGTCTCATAGAAGTCCTGCTGCTCCTTGGTGTGGAACCTGTAATCCACAGCAGTCCTCCTCCTGGTGGCATATGGATCAGACAATCTCCATAGCCTCAACCCTGGGTCTTTCCTGATCTTCATGTTCTCAGCCACAGGATGAGCATCATTGTGGTCTGAAATCTTGGGTTTGAGCTTTCTTAGGATATGCCCTTCTTCATCTTCCTCAGAAGCAACCTCAGGCATTGGGGCTTTGTTCTTCTCAGCTGCTGGTATACTCCTAGTATTTCTCTTTGGTGCAATCTTGGGCTTGGAGACAGCTTTGGGTGCTTCTTTGGGCTTGGATGTTGCAGCCCCTGACTTTATAGCATCACCCATAAGCTTCTGTGCCTTTGGTGCTGGTGCAGCAACCTCTTCTTCCTCTTCCATCATGGAAGGTTGACCAACAACTCTAGCTATGGTCTTCTTGACCCTTTCCTTCCTTTTCTTACCTTCTGCAGCTGGCTCTTCAGGCATTTCAGATACTTGAGTTGATGCTCTGGCTTTAGACATTGGCTGTCTTCCTGCTGGCCTTTCGATCTTCATGCCTGGCTTTATGTTCTTTGCTGAGCCATACTCCTTCTTGAGCACTACCTTCTTGGAAGTAGCCTCATCTTCTGCTTCCACATAGTGCTCATCCTCTGAGTCTGAGGTTCTCTTCCTTCTTGCTCTTGTGGCTGCTTTGGGCAAGTTGCTAGGAGTACTTCTGCTGCCTTCATCTGAAGAACTTGAGGGACTAGTGCCCTCACTCATGTGAATCTGCTCTGTTGACTTGTTCTGACTATCACTTTGGTCTGACATGCTGCAAATCACTGACTGCTGACCCTGTGAATAGTTATAGATGAGACAGAGTGGATGAGCATCACAAAATGCAGAGATTTTTGCAAAAGAATGATTCAAAAACTTAGTTTTAGTTTCCACAGAAAGCATTTCGGATCTACCGATTTTCAAACTCGGTGATACCGAAGCAGTTTTGGAACCTAAACTAGTGAACTCGGTCAGACCGAGTCACAGTTCGGTGGAACCAACACTGCTAGGGTTTCACAAAGTTCTAAAATCGGTCACACCGATTTGTAATTCTCGGTCAGACCGAGACTTACTAGTGCAATGGCGTTAGCCAAATCGGTGAGACCGAGTTTTTCAACTCGGTGGGTCCGAGATGGTTTCGGCGGAAACCTAACCCTAAATTTTCGAATCACATCTATTCTAAGGATCACATTGACTGGATAGGAGTGTTTCAATCATGGCAAGATGCATTACAAACACAATGTGATGAGAATCAGATGAGGAAAGCACTGTGATCGAGTTCATACCCTAGTTCGGCGGTGAACTCGCTATGGCAGCAACGGTGGAGAAGAAATCTGTTGACGGCGGTGGAGACCAGTGACAGGAGGCGGCTGGCGACGAAGTCGACGATCCGTAGACCTAGTAGGCAGAGCGAGCTACGCGCGGGCGAAGGGTTTCGGAGGAATTTCCAAAATTTTGCCCGTGACTATATATAGCCCGACACTGTCGGTGTGACCGAGTTGAACAACTCGGTGGCACCGAGATGCATAACTGTTAACAGTTACAGCAACTCGGTGTGACCGAAAAGTTCATATCGGTTCCACCGAGATTGAAAACCTAGATCGACTTAGTGATATCGGTGGGACTGAAATGGAGGAATCGGTCAGACCGAGAGTCACAAAGAAGTTTTGGAAGTTTAAGTCTATGACGAATCGGGGACTCCAAGTGCTCCTCACACAAAGTGGTTCGAATCTGACTTGATCAAATTTTGTGATGTAGCATGAATAGAGTTTGAGACGAGAAAATCATAGATAGCTAGAGAAGGTTCTTAGGCATTCTTGTCCATCCACTTGGCCAAAGAAAAAGAATCCAATCAATCAAAACAACAAGTGGATGTCCTCGAATGAGTAAAATATGCAACCAGCATGCTCACACAATAAAGTGACAAATGAAATATGTGGCAAAGCATGCACAACCAAAACTAGCATCTATCAAACAATTGGCGATGACTAGGTCATCTATATATGAGTATATTGACTTAGGAGTCAAATGACAACATTTGATCATAGGTCATACTCATCGTTTAAGCTCAAGTGGGGTTACCACTTTTACATAATGCATTGATGTGTTCACACCATTAGAGTTGCTTTGACTCAATTCTTTGGAGTTAAGCTCCCCCTAGATGTGAGATCCCTCCTTAGAGGGATGAACTAACCTTGGGTTTTGTCGATGATGACTTCACTTAGGTGTTGAAGATGTGAATGCTCAAAGTTGATGTAGATCATTTGGAGCAATCTTTTGGAGTGAGTTGCACTTTCAACATACCTACATGGGTTAGTCCCACAAGGAACAAAACAAGAATATCCATAGACATAGAGTGATGCACACACAAAATGATGTCCATGAAATCATTTGGTTACCTTGTCCTTTGCCTTACCAACATGAGGGTTTGTGACTCCTTGAACTAGTGCAAGATGTGGAAGTTGATTGCACTTGCTCTTGCCATAAAGATATGATTGAAGAATGTTGGCGGAGTCACCCTCAAGAACTCTCTAGTTCTTCTTTTTCGGGATCCACATCATCTTGATGGGAATCCTTGGAGTTGTGGTTGTACTTGATGAAGTAGAACTTGACGTAGTCTTGGGAACCCACTTGACCAAGGCCTTAGGTGCTTCTTCAAATGCATTAATCTCCTCTTGAAGCTTCTCCTTGCCTTTATGGTCTAGTGGTGGAAGATCATCTTGAGTTTGTGTTCCCTTGAAAGAAGTAGGATCATACTTCTCTTGTTGAGGAACAAACTTCGTCTTGGGGTATTGATCTTCTTCCCACTCAATTCCATTGGCATTGAACTTTCATTCAAAACCAACACCTTGAGTCTTCTAGTGCCTTCCTTGCTTGCGTACAATTTCCTCGAATTGCTTACTCCCGGCAAGGCTCTTGTATACACCTTTATCTATAATTCCCTTCAATAAGCTATTTTCTTGCTCAAGTGTAACTTGGCTAAGAGAATCATTAGTGGAATCAAGAGAACTACTAGAAGCAACAATATTTGATTTAGCATTGTTATTGTTACTACTAGAGAAAGAATCTTTCTTGTTCTTGTTACTAGACTTGACTTGAGGCATGTAAGTTGATAAGAGTAAACGCTTGGCAATATAAGAAGAACTTTTCTTGCGAAGATCATCATTGATTGCCTTTAAGAACTCATGCTCTTGCTCAAGATTGAGCTTTTCAAAGCGTAACTTCTCATGAGCCCTTAAAAGTTCTCGATGATTTTCGAAGATAGTTTCATGAGCTAACTTAAGAGTGTTTAGTTCTTTAGTTAGAAGCTCAATCTTCTCCTTATCATTGTCATTCGTTTTATCTTGTTTAGCATGATTAATTGATGTTCCATCATAGTATTCATCACTAGAGTTGTCAATAAGTAAATGATCATCACCTAGCAAGTCATCTTCATCACTATTGAAATCAACATACTCGGGATGTGTTACCTTTGGACCTTTGGCCATGAAGCATCTTACGATTCCTTCATTTGGTGAGTCAAATATGTCGTAGGAGTTGGTTGTCACGAGTGCTAGACCGGCAACACCTTGATCTTGAGTATGTTCGGAGTCGGAGTGAAAGCTTCTCTCGGAGTGATGTTCAGAGTCGGAACCGGATACCCATTCACCAACATGAGCTTGATGTCTTCGTTTTGTGTAGCTCTTTGATGACTGGTCCTTCCTTTCCGAATCTTTGCTTCTCTGTGAGGGTCTTCGTTCATAACGATCATCTCTACTCCTTCTCTCTCTTGGTGGTGATTCTTCTCTTCTACTTCTTCTTTTTGGAGAATCTTCTCTTCTTTTGTAGGGTGCTGTACACTCATTGGAATAGTGTCCGGGTCTCCCACAATTGTAGCAGTTGCGCTCTCGACTGGAAGATCTCTTGTCATTGTAGGACCTTGACTTAGAGCTTCTTTCTGTACTTCTACTCTTGTAGAATTTGTTGAAATTCTTCACCATTAAGCTCAATTCTTCATTGAAGGTTTGTTTCTCACTTGATGATGTGGGAGCTTCACATGAGGCTTTGTAAGCACCACTTGACTTGTTGTGAAGTTCCTCCTTCTCCTTGAGTGACATCTCATGAGCAACAATTCTACCAGTGACTTCCGTTGGCTTTAGATTCTTGTAATTGGGCATCATTTGAATCAATGTGCACACAGTATCATATTTTACATCCAATGCTCTTAGGATCTTCTTGATGATGAATCTGTCGGTCATCTCTTCACTCCCTAAGTCGGCAATCTCATTTGTGATAAGAGCAAACCTAGAGTACATTTAGCGACACCTTAACCATCCTTCATTTTGAACTTGTCAAGCTGACTTTGGAGCACGTCCAACTTGGATTCCTTGACGGAGTCGGTACCTTCATGCATATCAATCAAAGTGTCCCAAATTTCCTTTGCATTCTCAAGACAGCTGCTTTTGTTGAATTCTTCGGGGCACAATCCGTTGAAGATGATATCACAAGCTTAAGCGTTGTATTGCAGCATCTTCAATTCTTCCGCATTAGCTTCACAGTTCGGCTCTCTCCCATCAAAGAATTCACCATGCAAGCCAATACAAATAATAGCCCAAACGGTGGGGTTATGTCCAAGAATATGCATTTTCATCTTATGCTTCCAACTAGCAAAATTAGTTCCATCAAAGTAAGGACCTCTATGGTGATAATTTCCCTTGCTAGACGCCATACTCTCCTAGGTTGTGAAACCAAGGCTATGACCACCAAAAGCTATGGAAATCACAAGCTTGAAGTATGTCTAGAGGGGGGGTGATTAGACTACTTGACCAATTAAAAACTTAACCTTTTCCCAATTTTAGAGTTTGGCAGATTTTAACAATCTTTGGACAAGTCAAGCAATCATCATACCAATCAAGCAAGCATGCAAAGAGTATATAGGCAGCGGAAATTAATGCATGCAACTTGCAAGAAAGTAAAGGGAAGGGTTTGGAGGATTCAAACGCAGTTGGAGACACGGATGTTTTTGGCGTGGTTCCGATAGGTGGTGCTATCGTACATCCACGTTGATGGAGACTTCAACCCACGAAGGGTAACGGTTGCGCGAGTCCACAGAGGGCTCCACCCAAGAAGGGTCCACGAAGAAGCAACCTTGTCTATCCCACCATGGCCGTCGCCCACGAAGGACTTGCCTCACTAGCGGTAGATCTTCACGAAGTAGGCGATCTCCTTGCCCTTACAAACTCCTTGGTTCAACTCCACAATCTTTGTCGGAGGCTCCCAAGTGACACCTAGCCAATCTAGGAGACACCACTCTCCAAGAAGTAACAAATGGTGCGTTGATGATGAAATCCTTGCTCTTGTGCTTCAAATGACAGTCTCCCCAACACTCAACTCTCTCTCATAGGATTTAGATCTGGTGGAAAGATGATTTGAGTGGAAAGCAACTTGGGGAAGGCTATAGATCAAGATTCATATGGTAGGAATGGAATATCTTGGCCTCAATACATGAGTAGGTGGTTCTCTCTCAGAACTGGTAAGTTGGAAGTGTAAGTTTGTTCTGATGGCTCTCTCCATGAATCAAGAGGAGGTGGAGGGGTATATATAGCCTCCACACAAAATCTAACCGTTACACACAATTTACCAATCTTGGTGGGAACGAATCAACAAACTCGGTCAGACCGATTTAGTAAACCTAGTGACCGTTAGGATTTTCGGTGGGACCGAAATGCAACTCGGTAGGACTGATATGGTTAGGGTTAGGGCATAACGTAATCTCGGTGAGACCGATTAACCAACTCGGTGAGACCGATTTTGGTAATTAGCTAACCAGAGAGTTGGTCAGGTAAACTCGGTGGGACCAATTTACTCTTTTCCGTGAGACCGAAATGTTACAAAAGGGAAACAGAGAGTTTACAATGCAATCTCGGTGGGACCGATCGCTCACTTCGGTTAGACCGAAACGTTACGAAGGAAAACGGAGAGATTACAATCCCATCTTGGTGAGACCGAGATCCCTATCGGTGAGACCAATTTGCCTAGGGTTTGTGGCAGTGGCTATGACATCTGAACTCGATGGCGCCGGATATAAAGAATCGATGTGACCGATTTTGCCTTTAGGTTTAGGTCATATGTGGATGTGAGAAAGTAGTTGAGGGTTTTGGAGCATATCACTAAGCACATGAAGCAAGAGGCTCATTAAGCAACACCTCATCCCTCCTTGATAGTATTGGCTTTTCCTATAGACTCAATGTGATCTTGGATCACTGAAATATAAAATGTAGAGTCTTGAGCTTTTGAGCTTGAGCCAATCCTTTGTCCTTGATATTTTGAGGGATCTACTTTCATCATCCAAGCCATGCCATTCATTGAGCTTCCTGAAATAATAGTCTTGGAATAGCATTAGCTCAATGAGCAATATGTTGTTATGAATTACCAAAACCACCTAGGGATAGTTGCACTTTCACGGCCATGCCGGCGCAGGTCGTAACTTGTGACATGGTCAATGCCGGCTTGATGAAGTGACCGTGCGGCAATCCCGGTGTGACCGCTCCGTGTAATTCGTGGGGCGGCGATGTTGGTGATGATTTATCCTTCGCGATATCGAACTCTTGTTCAGCTTGCCGAGATGATGATCCGAAGTTGAGATCGGCTCAACAAAGCGACGACGTGTCTAGCGCAGGTTGGCAGCCGTGGAGCAACGTTGTCGGGCTGGTTTGACACATGTGCATTGAAGATCATATTGGAAAAACTTTAAAATTAGTGGGATGTGTTTGGGAACAAAACGCAATACCCCATACAAAACTTCCTTCAAAAAGGATGTCCGAAATCCCGTTCATAAAAAAGATGAACTTGGATCAGATTTGTTCTCGCGTAGAAAATATATCAGAAAATTGATACACTCATCAGAAGGTTCCCGGAGTTTGAACCGTCGGATCGAGCTGAAATTTTGAGGGGTGGTAGATATGAGAATTCCACAGCAGATGAACGGTTGGATCTTCCAAAGGACCTCCGAGCTTGGCTCTGGAGACCACGCCCTAAACTCGTCCAGATTTCCGTCCAGATTTGACACGACTCCGGTATATCGTAGATTGCCGGAGATTCCTCCATCGAAACTTGACAAAATTTTGCATGGTTGTTGTAGACTTAATTCCACACAATTCCACTGAAGTAATCGTCAAAGCAATGCTCGAGGAGGTGGTGGCAGTGCATACAAGTTCATTGTCCGAAAAAATAGAACGGTCGCCCGAGGGCAATGTTGATGTTGAGCCCCCGAGGATAATTCCTCCATGATCATGATAGAGATCGGAGTTGATGTTGATGAAGGCCCTCGTCCGAACATGACTATCGGAGGCAGGGCACAGTTTAGGTCAAGCCGAGGTAACCAGTCGAGCCGGTGACGAAGATGTCGACGTCGCAGTTAATCTGCAGACGAGTCATCGATCATTTATCGATCACACAATGGAACTCTTAATGAAAGCACCAATATCGGTGTCAAATCCGGCGGATCTCGGGTAGGGGGTCCCTAACTGTGCATCTAAGGTCGATGGTAATAGGAGACAAGGGACACAATGTTTACCCAAGTTCGGGCCCTCTCTAAGGAGGTAATACCCTACTTCTTGCTTGATTGATCTTTATGAATATGCGTATTATAAGATTTGATCTACCATGAGATCGTAATGCCTAAACCCTAGAAGTCCAGCTTGTATGATTGTCATAATAATCTATCGACTAGCCTAGCCTTGGCTTATATAATGCACCTGAGGCCTAGGATAACAAGAGTCCTAGCCGAATACATTGGTGGAGAGGAGTCCTTGTCTTGTGGAATACTCCTTGTATGCGGCATGGGCTGCCCGAAGTGGCCCATGAGTGAACCGCCATGGGGGTCCTAGGCCCGATCCACCTGGTTGGGAGACGATTTGGTGAGTACCCCCTAGTCCAGGACACCGTCAGAGACCTTCTCACCCGTAGCGATGCTTAAATCAGTCCGAATCATGTTAGCAATTGCCGCATTTTATAATTATGAAATCTAGCAAATGGACATCAAAACTGCATTCCTTAATGGATTTCTTGAAGAAGAGTTGTATATGATGCAACCAGAAGGTTCTGTTGATCCTAAAGGTGCTGACAAAGTGTGCAAGCTCCAGCGATTCATCTATGGACCGGTGCAAGCATCTCGGAGTTGGAATATATGCTTTGATGAGGTGACTAAAGCATATAGTTTTATACAGACTTACGATGAAACCTATGTGTACAAGAAGTGAGTGGGAACTCTGTAGCATTTCTGATATTATATGTGGATGACATATTATTGATTGGAAATGATACAGAATTTCTGGATAGCATAAAAGGATACTTGAATAAAAAAATTCAATGAAAGACCTCAGTGAAGCTGCTTATATATTGGGCATCAAGATCTATAGGGATAGATCAAGACACTTAATAGGATAAATATTTATTATTCATGCTAGAATTGTATTGATCGGAAACTTAAATACATGTGTGAATACATAAACAAATACCGTGTCCCTAGTAAGCCTCTACTAGACTAGCTCGTTGATCAAAGATGGTTAAGGTTTCCTAACCACAGACATGTGTTTCCATTTGTTAACATGATCACATCATTAGGGGAATGATGTGAAGCACAAGACCCATCCGTTAGCTTAACATATTGATTGTTCATTTTATTGCTATTGCTTTATTAATGTCAAATACATATTCCTTCGACTATGAGATTATGCAACTCCCGGATACTGGAGGAATACCTTGTGTGCTATCAAACATCACAACATAATTGGGTGGTCATAAATATGCTCTACAGGTATCTCCGAAGGTGTTTGTTGAGTTGGCATAGTCGAGATTAGGAGTTGTCACTCCGAGTATCAGAGAGGTATCTTTGGGCCCTCTTGGTAATACACATCATAATAAGCCTTGCAAGCAAATGACTAATGGGTTAGTTATGAGATGATGTATTATGGAATGAGTAAAGAGACTTGCCGGTAACGAGATTGAACTAGGTATGAAGATACCGAAGATGGAATCTCGGGTAAGTGGAGGATAGGGGTGTGCTAGGGGTGCCCTCACATATATATAGGTAGGAGGGGGAGGGGAGAGGCCAGGAGGCACCCCAAGTAGGACCGAATCCTACTTGGGCTCCTCCCAAGCCACCCCCTGCCATATATATCGGAGGGGGAAGGAAGAGGGGGGAGGGGGAAGGAAGGGGGAATCCTATTCCCTTTCTTTCCTTCCCTCCTTCCCCTTTCCTTCTCCACCTTGGCAGGCCCATATGGGGGGCGCACCAGCCCCCTCTGGCTGGTGCATTTCCCTTCCTAGCCCATAAGGCCCATATCTTTTGTCGGGGGTGCCCGGAACCACCTTCGGTGATCCGATATGTACCCGGTACCCTCCGGAACACTTCCGGTGTCCAAATACCATCATCCTATATATAATCATTACCTCTCGACCATTTTGAGACTCCTCTTCATGTCCATGATCTCACTCGGGACTCCAAGCAACATTCGGACACCAAATCACATAACTCATATAATACTATATCGTCATCGAATGTTAAGCGTGTGGACCCTATGGGTTTGAGAACTATGTAGACATTACCGAGACCCCTCTCCGGTCAATAACCAATAGCGGAACCTGGATGCTCATATTGGCTCTTACCTATTCTACAAAGATCTTTATCGGTCAAACCGTTATGGCAACATATGCAACTTCCTTTGTCCATCGGTAAGTTAGTTTCCCGAGATTCGATCGTTGGTATCTTCATACCTAGTTCAATCTTGTTACCGGCAAGTCGCTTTACTCGTTGCTTAATACATCATCTCGTGACTAACTCCTTAGTCGTTTGCTTGCAAGCTTATGATGTGTATTACCGAGAGGGCCTAGAGATACCTCTCCGATACTCAGAGTGACAAATCCTAATCTCTATCAATGCTAACTCAACAAAAACCTTTGGACATACCTGTAGAGAATCTTTATAATCACCCAGTTACGTTGTGATGTTTGATAGCACAAAAGGCATTCCTTAGGTATCCGGGAGTTGCATAATCTCATATTCAAAGGAATATGTATTTGACATGAAGAAAGCAATAGCAATAAAACTCAATGATCATTATGCTAAGCTAATGGATAGGTCTTGTCCATCATATCATTCTCCTAATGATGTGATCCTGTTATCAAATGATAACACATGTCCATGGTTAAGAAACCTTAACCATCTTTGATCAACGAGCTAGTCTAGTAGAGGCTCACTAGGGACACAGTATTTCTTTATGTATTCACACATGTATTTAAGTTTCTGATCAATACAATTCTAGCATCAATAATAAACCTTTATCATGAATAAGGAAATATAAAATAACAACTTTTTTGTTGCCTCTAGGGCATATTTCCTTCAAACGCTTCTGCTTAGGGCCTACGAGGGTACATAGGCACACTCTCCCCTCTCATTGATATGCATCTCCTTGATAGATCTTGCGTGTGCGTAGAATTTTTTTGTTTTCCATGCAACGTTTTCCAGCACAAATTGCTTTGGTAGGTGATCCAATGCAAGAGCGGTGTCCTCATACACAGATGTTCCTCTCTGTCTATTTGGAATCATTGAGTTCCAGCAGTTTTTTTGCAAAGTTGTAGTCCCATAGCAAATGCATAGTGGTCTCCTCTGCCTTCTGATTGTAGTTGGGGCAGTAAGGGTCATTTAAATGCAGTCCTTTTCTCTTGAGAAGTGCCCTGGTATTGATTCTACAATGTGCTACTAACCAGAAGAAGATCTTGTGTTTTAGTCTGATGGAGTTATTCCATATAATGTTGAATATGGGGTTTTCCTCCTTATGTTCAAGCATGTGTTGATAAATGTAGATAGCTGAGAACTTGCCTGCTAACCCATTAATGGTCCATTTATCCTTTCTATCTAGATGCAGTTGAGGGGTAATTTCCCCTAGTTGATTGAATTGATCATATGCTTCAATTGACAATGGCAGGTGGAAGTGTTCAGTCCAATCTTGTACTTCGTTAAGTTTTGAATTGTTTGGACGTCATCAATTGCAAATGAATGAAGTTGTGGGAATGATTGTTGTAGTGTTTGCTCTTGCCATTTGTCTTTCTAGAATAACATAGTTTGTCATGATCCAAATGTGCATTTGCTCAATAATTTGAATCTGTCTAGCAGTGCAATGTGTTTCTTCCACCATAAAGAGCCTTCTGCTTTTCCCATGGGTGCTTCTGTGTGGTAATACTTCTCCCATACTAAATTGATCCAATGGATGTCTTCTTTGTTAAGAAACTTATATAGGTTTTTCATAAGCAGAACTTTGTTGTGAATTGCAATATCCATAATTCCAAGCCCTCCATGCTTCTTTGGTTGACATACTTTGGACCATGCAATCAGTGTTGTCCCCTTGTCCTCCATTCCAAATTTTCTCCACGAGAAGTTTCTCAAGTATTTATTTATCCTACATAAAACTTGCAACCATATTAAGCTTCAGCTAGCCACTCTCCCGGCAGCTCCGGGTAGAAGATTTGTTACCCTGACGTTCGTGGCGAGAGTTTCCTCTAGGAACACCGCCACATCCAAATCGCCTCCACCCTCTCTGATGAGCTGAAAGTCTGAACATATTTTTGTAGGAATGGCAACAATGTCGAGACCTATGCTTTCCCGTTGCCAAAGATTATATTGTTTCTCAAGTGCCACGCTCTCCACTACGCGCTTGGGTCTCTACATTGACAATGCTTAGGAGAACAAGCAATCTTTGCATGAGGAACATCAGGTGTGTAACTGCATTGACTATTAGTCATTCCTAATTAACTACTAGAATAGTAATCTTAGAGTATGTACATCCGTTCGTTTAAACCCGGCCCTGCCACTATCAGCCTATAACTAATTAGATTTGGAATAGATTATCCCACGAGGTACAAGTGACATGAAATATCCATTTCAATCAACTATAAAAGATAAAGGGCTAATTGAATTCCTTTTTGAGGTTGAGCTCATTTTAAATGGCATTTTCTCCCTAATTAAACTAAGAATGAATTAGAGAATTAAAATAAATGAAGACTCCACAGAACGCGGATGAATTCAGGTACATCACATGGTTAATGCTTTTAGAAAAATGATATACTTTTTGTCAAAGTTAAGTAAATTTAGTCTATTTATATGGCAGTTCTTATAGAAAACAAATACAAATCAAGTCATTCAGTTTCAGAGTTAATTTGTGCACCATATGCGGGTGCGTCTATGTGCCGCCCGCAGCAGCTCCTACCCACTACTCGCCTGCAGAGAGACGGTACCGAGCCAGCTCAGTAACCACGCACCACGTCTTGCTTATACCACACCTGTTTTTTTTTTCATTCCATTTCTTCACCTTTCTTTTCTTGTTTTTTGCTTTATTTTTTTAATATCATGTATATTCTAAATGCATATATTGCAAAAACAATTCACATAATCTTTTTTAAAAAATAATCGTGTACCAAAAATGTTTCTTACATTTTATAAATGTCACACAATTATCAAAAATAATGTACATGCCATTTTTTTAAAATGTTTGTGTATTTCAAACAATGTTCGGGAGTTTAAAGAATGTGTTAGTTACATTTCTAAAAATGTGTGTTCAATGTTAACCATGTTTGCATAGTTCAAAAAAATGTTTTTTATCATTAAAAAAATGTTCCAACGTTTATTTGATTTTTTTAACATGTATTAATAAAAAATGTTCAAAACACGTTTTTATAAGAATATTAATAATTTATTTGATAAATGTGAAAACATATAAAAATATTTTATTTGTATTCGAAAAATGTACAACATATATGAAAAAAGTTGACATTAAACATGACAATAATATTAATCATGTATTTCAAAAATGTTAACCTGTATAAAGAGTTACTGATGTATATGAAAAATTTACAATGTATATAAAAAAGCAGAAATTAAAACATATATTAGAAAATGTAATCATGAATTTGAAAATATATAATATGTATAAAAATAGTACTCATGTATACGAAAAATGTACATTGTGCATGAAAAAATGTAGACACATGTTGAAGAAAAGAGAGAAAAATTAATGAAAAACAGATGAAAACCAAAATGGAAAAGAGGAAACCTAAGAAAACCAACAAAAGAACAAAGAAATTCAAAAAGAAACCAGAGAAAGAAAAAAGGAAAAATAAGATAAAAGGGTAATAGTAAAACCGAAAAAAAACCAAGAAAAACTTGTTGCAAAGGTGGACAAAAATTAAGCAATAGAAATAAAACTAACACTACAGTTTTGGGTCCGCCCGATAGCGGCCGCCCATAGATGATTCCCCCCCTAATAGGAACCGATACGGGCCAGATATAGCTACCGTGCTGAGATGGGCCCGGAACACACTTCTTCCTCCAGAGTTAATTTGTGTGGGCTTTTGGTAGCCGACTTTCGTACGAGCAGCAGCCCATGGATCAGAGACCATATGACATATTTATCCTCAAAAAGGAAAAATTAATCACTAGTTAGGCTATATTCCCTTTTTCTTTTCTCGACAAAAGGTGATTTTTATTGCTCATAATGAAGCAACAAGGTGATGCAAACACAACGAGTGCACAACCGACCACTACTTGAGTAGAGTGCAGACATCAACGCATACACACAAATGATCACGCCGACAAAGAATAGAGGCATGAAGCTATGCCAAGACAGGAAAAGATAGTTAGGCTATATTTGTTAGCACAGCAAATCTAAGATGGAACTGGCAAAAAGATATAATATATCATCATCAAATCCTCTTTTGTGGAAATTGTTCGGGGGAACATCCCAACCCAAATTTTAGTGCTCGACTACATTCATGACATCAGCCAGTAAGGAAAGAACAGTACCTTGTTGGCTAATCTTGCTAAGATCAAAATGGCCAGAACTCATGCAACTCATCCATGAAACTATTAAAAAGAAACAGTACCTTGCAGGCTACTCTAGATCGGGACAAAGGTTAATAGTAATTAATATGATTATTATATATTGCATAGAAGAGATTTATTTATTTATTTTGCGAGTGATAGAAGATCAAGATTTGGACGTGGTAAAAAGTTAACCCTGGTTTAACAGCGTTGTTAATACTGCAGTGCTGATCTAGGGTGTGTGGGCCTGATGCATATAGCATTTTGCCAAGATTCAATGACGTTGGTGGCCAACGAATTAGCAAAGTGTAAACCGCGTATGGCTACTTTTCTACCAGCAGCCTTTGGAGAATAGTAGATGCATCTATCAAACTACTGATATGATATAATGTAACGTTTGGTAGGTCTAAAAGGTAAACGAAAACGAAAGGAACACCTAATGCATTTCATATCGATCATCTAAATCCACACGACTTTGCCCAAGTCATACATAGCAAAGAGATCCTGTCAATTGTTTATCTCACAATCTGACTCATCTGTTTAAGAATTCCACAAGTAACATTCACACATTCCTTTACCGTTAGCTGATAATAAGACTGTTTCTACAACGAAAGTGCTCTTCTGAGATCGAGCTCACACGCACCCTTGCTACAGTAAAATTTTAAAAAATGCTAAAAACATTCAAATAGATCTGAATTTTTTTTTACAACAAGCATTGATGTTTGTTTCACGTGCGTGTAAAATTTCCTGATGAAATAATATTTATAGAGGTCTCGGTAAAAACAATTGATGCTCCAAAATGCTTCCAAAAACAGTCTTATTGGAGCATCAATTTTTTTGCCCAGACCTCTACGAATGTCATTCCATCGCAAAAGTTTGCACGCATGTGAAACACACATCCATGTTCCTTACCAAAAATTCAGATTTTTTTTTAAAAAAATAGTATTTTTCTTCAGAATTTACTGTAGCAAAGATGCATATGATGTCAAACTCAGAAACTCCATGTCCTTTCTACAAGTCATTGCGTAGCAAAATACAATGTTTGGGTAACACAAAGCTGCATAAACCATTTACTGATTGAATTTGAATATCAAAAGTTCAAAACCAGAAGACCATACTTTAACAACACTCCATGTATATTTTGGAATAGCACAATGCCGAAGAACATTGTTCACAATTCAGTTCTCATCACGAAATTAGCATCTATAATTGCCTACCCCAACTCTTCTACTCAAATTGTCTCTAGTTAGTATGCTATTTCTTAACATAGGCCAGAAAATACATTTTATCGTTTAAAGGCAACTTCATAAACCACATCCTATATACCTAAGGGCATGAGCACCGGAAGCAGCAGTATACTAGTGCTTCACTCTCCACACAAGAAAAAATTGTTTAAGGCAGCACCCAATCCTTTATTCACCCATTGCATGGCTGCCTCACAGGCTCCACAATGTCAGTTTGCTCAGCCTCTTTTTTCTTTCCTTCGTTAACATGCACGCACGGCAGAAGCAGCTACTCTCTTGCATTTTTCCTCTCTCCTGCTTTTGTCAGGGAGGAGACGGGATCTTCTGCAAGAGCTAGCTTTAGTCTGCAAGCTGCAGTTTGGTGCTAGGTGGACTGTTGTAGCTGAAGTGGAATGCTAAAGCACCTGTCCAACATGGAGCGTTGGTCATGCCCTAAGAAGTTCATCCCAACTATCTTATTTATCTTAACATGCAACCTATACACTTCATCACATATGTCCCACACATGTTACCTCTCATTTAAATGCACATGCAAGCTATCCACATCATCAAGCGCATGCAATCCATCAGCTTTTCACTTTCCACCACATGCGCACCCTCCACATGATCAAGCGCCCATGCAACCGTTCAACTTTCAACTTTCCACTTTCTACCACATGCAAGCCCTCCACATCATCAAAGAACACGAAAAGCCATCCACACTATTAATTTTTACTTTTATGTTTCAACAATATAAAAATGTACTTGAATGTCACAAGCAATATAACATGCATCTGCCCTTCATTTATCTCTAGGTTAAAATATGATGTGGTACTATTATTATATATTGTAACTTTATTTCTGATAAGTTCATTGCTAAATATTTCAGTAACAATGGCGTGGGGCGTTATCGATCTAGTTCTCTTAAAAGGACATCACACTTGATTAGCCTTTATACTACATGCAAGGATTTTACAGTAAAGACACCTGAAGAGGTCAACATCCATCTACATCTATCTGATAGAAGATAGGCTAGGGGTTGCAATGCATCACACACATTCGTATTCATCCACAGTGGGGTAATATATAATAGAGTACATGAGAGAGAGGGAGAGAGATACACACGCACGTAAACAGACTAACCATCGATCCTAGATGGATGGAAAGATAAGTGCGGCTAACAGCCTTGCATGCGCCATGCAAGGGCGGTGGATGCATGGAGCGTGCGACTAGCTCGGACTAGTAACACAAGTCCAACAGTAGACCAAATCATAGTCTAACAGCCCCCCGCAGTGTCAACGTGGGCTTGCCGGACGTTGAGACTGGATCGAAATTCAGCAAAGAGCGTGGTTGGCAGCCCTTTGGTGAAAATGTCAGCATACTGTGAAGAAGTGGGAACATGCAGAACCCGAACCTCGCCAAGCGAAACCTTGTCACGCACAAAGTGAATGTCAATCTCGATATGCTTCGTACGACGGTGCTGCACAGGGTTAGCAGACATGTAGACAGCAGACACGTTGTCACAGTAGACAACAGTGGATCTGGACACTGGCTGGTGAAGCTCCTGCAGAAGTTGCCGCAGCCATGTAGTTTCGGCAACAGCATGAGCGACGGCGCGATACTCAGCCTCCGCACTGGACCTAGAAACAGTTAGCTGTCGCTTGGATGACCATGAAACCAAATTATCCCCAAAATAAACGCAGTAACCAGACGTGGAACGACGAGTGTCGGGACAGCCAGCCCAGTCGGCATCGGAGTACGCAACAAGAGAGGTGGAGGTAGAAGGTGTAATGTGCATACCGAAATCTAAAGTGCCCTTAACGTACTGAACTATGCGTTTGACAAGGCTAAGGTGGGAGGTGCGAGGCGCATGCATGAACAAACACGCCTGCTGAACGGAGTAAGATAGATCGGGGCGAGTGATAGTGAGATACTGCAAAGCACCGGTGAGACTACGGTAGGTGGTAGCGTCAGCAGCGTCAAGAAGGTCACCAGTGTTAACGGAAAGCTTTGCGCTGGAATCGATGGGGGTACGAGTAATATGACACTCGGACATGCCGGCACACTGGATAATGTCGAGCGTGTATTGCCGTTGCGAGAGAAAAAGGGAGGAGGAAGAGCGGGTAACAGAGACTCCGAGAAAGTGCGAGAGAGATCCCAGATCAGTCATGGCAAACTCCTGTCGAAGACGAGAAATGGCATACTGAAGGAAACTGGAGGATGACACAGTTAGTATGATATCATCGACATATAAGAGGAGATAGGCAGTGTGACTCGAGGAACGGTAGATAAACAAGGAGGTGTCGCATCTGGAGGCGCTGAATCCTATAGTCACTAGGAAGGCGGCGAAGCGAGTGAACCAGGCGCGCGGGGCCTGCTTAAGACCGTAGAGAGACTTACGAAGGAGACACACGTGCGAAGGCACAGTAGGATCCTCGAACCCGAGAGGCTGCTGACAGTAGACAGTCTCGGCTAAGTGACCGTGGAGGAAGGCGTTCTTGACATCGAGTTGGTGAACGGGCCAAGAGGCTGAGATGGCGAGAGTGAGAACGACACGGATGGTGCTAGGCTTAACGACTGGTGAGAAGGTCTCATCGTAGTCGATCCCCTTGGTCTGAGAGAAACCACGGACAACCCGACGTGCTTTGTAGCGCGCAAGGGTTCCATCGGAATGATACTTGACACGAAAAACCCACTTCCCGCTGACGACGTGAGAGCCAGCAGGACGGGGAACAAGTGTCCAAGTGTCATTCTGAAGGAGTGCCTGGTACTCATCAGTCATGGCAGCAGCCCAGTTAGGGTCGGCAAGGGCAGCACGATAAGTGCGAGGTAGGGGCGAAATGTTAGGAGCGTCGACAAGAAAGTTAAGTTTGCGAGAGGGAAGGGTAAACCCGGATTTAGCACGCGTACGCATGGGATGTGGGTTAGCGGGGGGTTGAACAGCGACTGCATGGGGCGGCAGTGGTCGTGGAGGCGTGCTAGGTTGGGAAGGATTAGCGCTAGCTGGCGCGGGAGTTGACGAGGCGGCCGGTCCTACAGAACTCGCCGAGACAGGGCTGGGTGCAGTAGACATTGGGTTGGGTTCGCTAGATGAACTAGACTGGGAGCAAGGGCTGGGCGTAGTGGCTGGTGTGGCAACGTCCGTAGAGGAGACGGGAGAGGACGGGATGGCCGCTCGCGTGGACGAAGCGGGACTGACTGGTTTTGCTACCGGGCTAGGAAGAAATGGTGGGAGGGGACTAGCTGGGAAACTAGGGCCGGTTGGTAGATCGGGAAAAAGATCAGCAATAGAGGGTTTCGCAGGAGGGCGACTAGCGAACGGGAAAACGGTCTCGTCGAAAACAACGTGCCTAGAGATATGAACCCGGTGTGTAGAGAGATCAAGGCAGCGGTAGCCTTTGTGATCCGTAGGATATCCAAGAAAGAGACACGCCGTCGACCGCGGTGCCAACTTGTGGGCAGCAGTGGCGGACATGTTGGGAAAACAAAGACATCCGAAAACCCTAAGGTGATCATACGTAGGAGGTTGAGAGAAAAGAGCCTCGTGAGGAGTAGATCGGAGTAGGGTTTTGGTTAGCCGAAGATTGAGAAGATGGGTGGCAGTAGAGAGGGCGTCAGCCCAATACTTAGGCGGCATGTTGGCTTGAATTAGAAGGGTCCGTACAACGTCGTTAGTGGAGCGAATAGCGCGCTCAGCAGTGCCATTTTGTGAAGACATGTAAGGACATGAGAAACGCATGGTCGTACCAAAAGGAAGGAAGAAGTCGCGATTACTAGCGTTGTCAAACTCTCGGCCATTGTCGCATTGGAATGTGGCGATAGTGCGATGAAAATGGGTGCGAACAAGAGCATGGAACGAACGAAAAATAGCATGCACGTCGGACTTAAGGACAAGAGGAAACGTCCACCGGTATTTAGTGTAATCGTCGATGATGATAAGGTAGTATTTGTTGCCAGAAACACTGGAGATGGGAGCTGTCCAGAGATCACAATGCATTATTTCGAAAGCAGCACTAGTAGAGCTACGTGATGGATAAAAAGGCAAACGAACGTGCTTGCCCAACTGGCAGGCATGACAAAGTGGTACACAAGCAGAGTTTTTATT
Source organism: Triticum dicoccoides (assembly GCF_002162155.2). Taxonomy (NCBI): domain Eukaryota; kingdom Viridiplantae; phylum Streptophyta; class Magnoliopsida; order Poales; family Poaceae; genus Triticum; species Triticum dicoccoides. The sequence goes on from NC_041381.1 coordinate 135,337,934, forward strand.
ACATGAAGGAAACCCTTTATTGAAAAAGTATGGGCGCTGGGGTGGCCGAGCCGGCGATGCCACAGATCCGTGAGCCGGGAGACGGTGGCGCTGAAGGCAACGGCGGCGTCACTCGAAGCGTTGTTAGCGAAGATTGGGTAGAGCTTGCTGCTACTGTTGCATCGGTGCAGCGCCGCCTTGGTGATGTAATCCTTCACAGTCAGACCAAAAGGATCAAACTCTACGGCAAGATTATTGTCAGTAGTAAGGCGACGAATGGAAAGAAGGTTTTTGACGATATTAGGAGTGACCAAAACGTTCTGAAGATAGAGAGGACGGGAGGGAGTAGCAAGTGCGGCTGATCCTATGTGCGTGACGTGCATGGGTTGTCCATTTCCAATGTATACAGGGGGATAATTGGTGATCGGGGTAACCGGCGAGAGCATACCTGGGTCCGAGGTAATGTGAGAAGAAGCGCCTGAGTCCGCGATCCACCCGTTGGTGGAGTTCTGCAGCGTCAGGTTGTGGAGAGCCCCCATTAGCGCCGCCTGATCCACTCCATCCGAAGCCTGCGTGGTGTGGTGCTGCTGCGGCTGCGGAGGTGCAGCCAGAAGGGGCGGCGACTGCTGCATCAGAGGGGCCGCTGGGTACGGTACCGAACCATACGACGCCCCCCCATAGCCCGTCGGTCCGTACGGCACACCGCCGTACTGGAGCGGCGCGTAGGCCGTGTAGGCCTGAGCTGGGCGCGGCCCGAGGATCCCCTGCGGACGAGGCGGAGGCGGTAGCGAGACGGGGTATGCGTACACGTGCCCAGTCCAGGGCGGCGGCGAGTTGGCAGCGCCTTGGTAGCCGCCGTTGTTGGTGTAGCGGCGCCGCTTGTTGTTCCCCTGGTTTGGCGAAGGAGTACCAGGCTTGGGGCCGCCCTGCCCAGGCTCAGGAGGCCTGGCATGCCCGCCAGAGGAGGAGGCAGGGGCAGGTGGACGCTGCTGGACGGCGAGGGCGGTGTGGGAGACGCCCGAGGGGGAGAAGTCAGCGCCGATCTCGTCCTGGAGGAGCATACCAACTGCAACATCAAAGGGAACGGGAGTTTGAGATTTCTCGATGATTTTTGCAGTCATCTCATGACGGTCCTTGTTGACGCCGCGGAGGAGCTGAACAACGAGTTCATCGTCGTCCAGCACCTTGCCGGCGTTCCGCAGCCCGTCCGCGACGGCCTTAAGGCGTGCGCAGAAGGAGGCGCTCTCGGCGCCTCGGCGTCCATGGCGGAAGCAGTGGAAAGATCTAAGCTGATACCATGATAGAAGATAGGCTAGGGGTTGCAATGCATCACACACATTCATATTCATCCACAGTGGGGTAATATATAATAGAGTACATGAGAGAGAGGGAGAGAGATACACACGCACGTAAACAGACTAACCATCGATCCTAGATGGATGGAAAGATAAGTGCGGCTAACAGCCTTGCATGCGCCATGCAAGGGCGGTGGATGCATGGAGCGTGCGACTAGCTCGGACTAGTAACACAAGTCCAACAGTAGACCAAATCATAGTCTAACACTATCTTCTTCTTCACTTAAAGTCAATTAGTACATACTCCTTCTACATCCTGCCAGATGGCAGGGGTCTCATCTCTCAAATCTTATGTACAAAAAGAAGTTCATATATCTCATTGTGCTCTTTTTTTTAAGTTCACATGTAAAAGGTGTTTACTATCTAATTTTGTGTATATATTGTCTCTGTCTCAAGAAAAGCTACAGTATATTGTGACCAAATCCTCTTTTGTGTTCTAAAATGACAAAATTCCTATTTTACTGAAATTGTTTGGAACATCCTGACCCCAACTTGTGCTTATTAGCGGTGTTGGTGGCGTCTTGTCATATTTTCTTTCTTCTTTTGAATCAACTTGTATGAGGATTGCATCAACACCTTGTATCGTTCAGCCGTGTTGCTCTTTCATGGTGTTGAGGGCAAAAAGACTCTTTCAAGAACAAGGATTTGGTAAAAAGTTTGACCCTGGTTTAACAGTGTTGTTAATTTGTAGTGTTGATCCAGTGTATGTAGGGTGATGTACATAATTCTTGGCAATATTCAATCACGTTGGTGCATCCGGCAACAACGAATTAACAAAGTGTAAACCGCGTATGGCTACTTTTAGCGGCAGCCTTTGGAGAATAGTACATGCATCTATCAACTAGTACTACTAATGATATGATATGGTAGTATAATATTCAATCACGTTAGTACTGTATAAACGAAAACGAAAGCAAGTCTTAAAGCATTGCATATAGATCATACAAACCCACACGACTCTGGCCAAGTCCTACGTACATTGCAGAGACCCTGTCAATGGTTTGTCTCATAATCTGACTCATCTGCCTAATATTTCCACAAGTAACCTTCACACATCCCTTTTCTTGTTAGCTGTTAATACGACTGTTTCGCGAATGATTGTGTTGCAAATGCAAAATTTGGTCGGATAGATAGTGACACACGCGTAATGTCGGCCACCATATACTTATATTTCGCCCATCTTATATTGATCAATCGATATCCCTTCCTCGCTATGGAGTACGGACAACTGGGAAGAAAAGACGTTGATTTGCTCCACCATGCATGATTTGTGCATCGTGCACCGTCCATCGGTGCCTTGAGATACGTGCAGCTTGTCGTGATGCATGCTTGCGTGGACTAGGAGCAGGGTTTCCGCTGCATGAGTAGAGAGTACGGAAGAAAATTTCGTGGACACCGGCTGCAAAGCCCATTCTGTGCGTACCCCTGCCCAGATTCGTCCACGTGTCCCCTCCTTACATCCGACCGTTGCCGTTCGTTCTGATCCGTTCGCTCCTTCCGTCGGCTCGGGAGCGCTCGCTCGGCTCCAAATACGTGCGATCCCGGCTCCCTGGGCTCCGCTCGGCTGCAAAAACTGCAGGCAATCAACTCCCGTCGTTATGCCTTTTCAATCAGATACGCATACTTTTGATTGATAGCATCTGCTTCCCTTGAATAGCGGCGATCTGATCATGGCAGATGAGACTGGTGGCAGCCGCGGGAACCCTGGTCCGGCACTCAATCTGTCGGGGGAGAGCACAACCATGTTTGCCTCACGCCCAAACGCATCGTCATCCTCTCCTTCGCATGGCCGCATCAGCCTAGAAGGATATTCATGGCCGCCGCAGTTTGAAGCTGCAGTACCATCGAGAAGGACGGGAGCGGCCATGACGAACCACGGTGGCACTGCCGACGACTTGTCCCGCATAAACCTTGCGGATAAGAATGGTTGTGCGCACGCCATGAACTTGCAGGCCCCACGCTTCATGTCAGGAGGAGGATTCCGGGAGGATACGACCACCGCCATGATAGGAGAAGGAGCTCAGCAGGACGACGGGGTCGCCGGTGTAGAGCAAAGAATGCAGGTACGGGTTGAAAAGCGATATCCTATTCAGACAGTCGGCATAAGATCATCGTACTCTAGTACTGTACTATGCACTGATTACTTGGCAAATGACTGCTCAAAATTAATATGTGTTCTTCAGTAAGCTTAGGAAAATAAATTCATAAAGTGCATGAGAAAAACATTTTCCCACATCACATTATGGTAATATAAATTTAACTCTGGACTCATTGTACGGCAGGCTATTGATAAAGTTGGACAAACGTTGATTGTTCCAAAAGTTGGATTGGCTTTCGATTCAGAGGACAGCGCTTATGATATGTACAACGCATATGCCGTCAAGGTTGGGTTCAGTGTCAGAAAAAGTCACACAAAGCGACGAGGTGATAAAAGTATATCTCAAAAATATATAGTTTGCAGTAACGAAGGCCATCGAGAAATCCAATCATCTAAGGACACTACAAGGACAGGTTGTGAGGCTCGTATTCAGTTTAGTGTCAACAAGGATGGTATTTGGACAGTGCAAAAGCTTATAACAGAGCACAATCACTATCTTGCTAGTCCCAATAAGGTGCACAAGCTGAGGTCCCAAAGACGTGTTATAGAAGCGGATAGGCATCTAATTGGCCAGATACGGGAAGCCGGGATGAAGCCATCCCAGGTATATGACTTTATGGTAGCATTTTACGGAGGACCCGACAAAGTACCATTCTCAAAGATGGACTGCAATAATGAGATTGGTCCCGAGCGCAAGAAGTATTTAGAATCAAATTATGCACAGACACTGTTGGAATACTTGAAAAATAAGCAAAGAGAGGATCCTACATTTTTTATGCCATTCAGATAGATCAAGTTGATGGCCAGATAGCTAATTTCTTTTGGGCAGATGGTCAGTCTATCATGGATTACGCATGTTTTGGGGATGCTGTATCATTTGATACCACTTTTCAGACTAACAAGTTTGAAATGCCTTTTGCTCCATTCGTTGGTACCAACCATCACAAGTAGACAGTAATTTTTGGGGCCGCGCTGATATTTAATGAGAGTATCGATTCATTTGTTTGGCTCTTTGAAACATTTTTAACAGCGATGTCAGGCAAGCATCCGAGCACTATTTTCACTGATCAGGACAAGGCCATGGACGGAGCAATTGCATATGTGTTCCCAAATACAAGTCATCGGCTTTGTTTGTGGCACATTTATCTTAATGTTGCAAAACATCTTGGGCATGTAATTCATGAGCATCCTGAGAAGTTTTTACCTAATTTTAAGATATGTGTCTATGAAGATAGGTCAGAATTTTACTTCAATAAAAAATGGTTTGAATTGTTGGATCAATACAACCTTGAGGACAATGAATGGATGAAAAATCCAGCGAGGTTCCGCTAGTTTCGGCTGAGTGTACTACAAACACAATAAATGGTACAATATCATTCAGAGTTCCTCAGGTGGTGAAAGGCGCAAAGCGTAAACGGGCAACCATCTCCCTCGAAAAAAAGAAAGGGAAGAAAAATAAAAGTGCTAAAAAGAAAGGTACCGATCCTACCCATTCTAGCAAGCCTTTTTCCATTCTATACTTCTATTGTTAATCCTTTTAGTTTTCTTTCAATTCTTATGTCTGACTTTAGGAGAAAATCGAAAAAATGTAGTACAGAATAGGGATGACGGCATTGATCCGAAGGAAATGATGGTAAGCCATTTGACTCAGAGTCAGTATCCCCTTTTCATATTTAACTTGCATGTTTTATGAACAATTTCATATTCTATGATACAGGATGTGAATGCTGGTAGTATTGACATTACTAATACCATGCCAAAATTTTCAAATGATGTCTATGGGCGATCTTCGATCATGGCTGCACCGTTGATCCAAGGCAGATACGCTAATGCCACAATGCTAACCTTTGCAAATGATTTGTATGGGCAACCTTCAACCATGTCTGCTCCATCTATCCAAGGCGGATTTACAAGTCTTTTACTTGGGGTTGAGCAGGATGCCACATTGTCCTCAGCTGCTAGAAAGTTACCTTTTGATGATTAGTATTACGGGCACCCTATAAGGAGTACAACTTTTTTGATGTCATTTGGTGTATCTATGAATTATAATTGATGCACTGTAGTAGACTGAATTTTGTCTTCATTTAGAATGTTTTGGTATAACTTTGTACTACACTGAGTATGGTTTTTCATCATTTCTGGATTTCTGTGAGATTGCATTGATTATGCGACAGAATGTGTTAAGTGTTAAATCTTGATCAAGGCCGAGCACCTGCGATAGTTTCAGATTTTCAGACCTCTGATTTAAATCTTCGAGGCCAAGCACCTCATTCATATATATCTTAGATGAAAAAAGATAGAGTGTACAACTGTACATTATAGTTGGAAATTGTCAAAGAGAGCAATCAGCTATATACTAGTACACGATTTGTCATGAAGTCTACTCCAGATTTGTAATATCTCAAAATCCTACTTTTAAGTCTACTCATCAGGAATTATTGATGTTGTTTCCATGGCGTCAGTTGTCTTGTTCCAGCGGTGTACTTCGGGGTCTTCGTCCAGTAGAATGATGGCGAAGCATGACTGCTGCATGAGTAGGTGACCTCCTGTTTGCTCTTTGTTCCCTTTTCTACCATCTTAGCTAGTTGGACCAGGGGAAATCCTTGCCAATTTGAAAACTTCTCTTTCACGACTGCAAAGACATGCACAAATCGCATTGAATTATTAGCATGTGAGTTTGGTCAGATAGTTGTCAGACGTATAGCAAAATAATGTACAGTTCGTCCTCCTGTAAGATAAACACCCTTCAGTCTGAAACTACACTTTATTTACTCTGAAACTAGTGATGCAATTGATTTTGTAACTCGACTGAGCGACTCAAACGATCCGATCAAGTACGAGCTTGCTAGGTTGCACTTCGTTCGTCCCAGTTTAATCAAACCTCTTATCTGAAGGAGCTAATTGCATGCTAACAGCCTAAAGGAAACACAAACTTTCAGACTTGCAAGGAAGGGGGTCATCAGTTCTGAACTGGGCGAGATGGAGGTGCGCGTGGGGGAGTGAGAAGACGGCGCCGGAGACGGGATCACCTTGGATTGGGCACACCGTGCCCTCCATCAGCGGCGGCGGCGGCGGCGGCGGACGAAAGACGCGGAGGCTTGGAACGGGGCGACTGCGAGACAAAAGGGCCGACTATGTGGGCCTCCGCCTCAGCCGGCCTTGGCTCGTGAGGGAGCCGGGATCGCACGTATTTGGAGCCGAGCGAGCGCTCCCGAGCCGACGGAAGGAGCGAACCGATCTAAACGAACGGCGGCGGTCGGATGTAAGGAGAGGACACGTGGACGAATCTGGGCAGGGGTACGCACAGGATGGGCTTTGCAGCCGGTGTCCACAAAATTTTCTTCTAGAGAGTACGTATGACACGCTTAAGAAAAGGCCCGGTTTGATTATTTGCCGTTAGGTGAAAAGAAGCAAACTTTATTAAAGCCATGCAGCGACGATCTGGTCTTGTTGACACGGTACACACAACACGCGGTGCCATTTTTCCCAACAAGTACAAAATGTATGCATATATAAACACCAACGCATATACTCATTTGGCCGTCAACTCATCTCCACATCAACCATCAATTCCATCACGCAATTCCGATCAATCTCTTCTCAAGCTGAATTAGCTTTCCAGAGCTACAGGCGATCGAACTCAGCCTAGCTAGCGAGCACCTGCCATCAAACCGGCCATTAGTGAACCTTCGGCCATGAGGTCGTCCCCATGGATGGTGTTCGCGTCGGCAGCGGTTGTGCTGCTCGCCTTGGCCGCCTCGTCGGCGGTGGTGGATGCGTCGCCACCGTCGAAGTCTTTGGAGGTCGGTTTCTACAAGCACACGTGCCCGCAGGCCGAGGACATCGTGCGCGACGCCGTCCGCCGCGCTTTCGGCCGGAACCCCGGCCTGGCCGCCGGACTCATCCGGATGCACTTCCATGACTGCTTCGTCAGGGTAAGCAAGAAATCCTAACACTCCTATACAGTACACCGTTAATCCATTCAACCTCTGATCTAACAGTTGATTCCTCTATTTGATCACACGTGTAGGGCTGCGATGCTTCGGTGCTGATCAACTCGACGCCGGGGAACACGGCGGAGAGGGACTCGCCGGCGAACAACCCCAGCCTACGTGGCTTCGAGATCATCAACGAGGCCAAGGCCGCACTGGAGGCGTCCTGCCCGCGCACCGTCTCCTGCGCCGACGTGCTCGCTTTCGCGGCGCGTGACGGGGCCTACCTTGCTGGCGGCATCGAGTACGGCGTCCCCGCCGGCCGCCGCGACGGCCGCGTGTCCATCGCCGACGAGGTGCTCGTCAACAACGTGCCGTTCCCTACCGACGGGGTCGATGAGCTCGTGGCTAGCTTCAGACGCAAGGGGCTCTCCGCCGACGACATGGTCACGCTCTCGGGCGCGCACACCATCGGCCGCTCCCACTGCTCCTCCTTCACGCAGCGGATCCATAACTTCTCCGGCGAGGCCGGCCGGACCGACCCGTCCATCGACATGTCGTACGCGGCGGAGCTCAGGCAGCAGTGCCCGCCGTCCACAAACAACATGAGCGACCGCACCACGGTGCCGCTGGACCCGGTGACACCGGGGGAGTTCGACAATCAGTACTTCAAGAACGTACTGGCGCGCAAGGTGCCGCTCATCTCTGACCAGACGCTGCTTACGAGCCCCTGGACCGCTGGCATCGTTGCGTTCCACGCCGCCGTGGAGAGGGTGTGGCAGGCCAAGTTTGCTGCGGCCATGGTCAAGATGGGCAACGTCGAGGTACTCACCGGCGATGAAGGGGAGATCAGGGAGAAGTGCTTCATCGTCAACCACTACTAGACCATCACCACAAATTTATTCATTTGATGGGAGACTAGCAGTTAATGTTTTTTTTTCTTTTTTTTTTGCGATGGACTGGCAGTTAATTTTGGTGCTTCAATATCTTGTAATTTAAGTTCGCGAGGTGATTTTTTTCGTTGTTCTTACTTCTTAGTGTATGTCAAAAGCATGAGTGTATAAATCAGAAGAACAAAATGTACATGGATACTATTTCTTGCTTTTCTAAAGCTGAAAAGAATTTTCTGGTTCTTTCATTTGCACGAGCGGGAAATATTTAAGAACATCATAAGAGAAAAAAAATAGTTATCTGTTTAGAAACCCCTACCACTCGGCGCCAAGATGGCATCCGGAGTAAGAGGACAAAGTTTCTCCTCCAGCGGCGTCAATTCCTTCCAAACACGTCTTGGAAACGCTAGTTGGGCCTGATATATGAAGGTGTGTTTACCAAGGGCGTGTAGAAATTTCACTTATAGAATGCTTACAAAATATTACCTCCATTCAGAATTATCTATCCCTGAAATTGGTGTATCTATTCTAGACCCATTTCAGCATCTAGATACACTCATTTTAGTGATAGTTAATTCCAAATGGAGGGAGTAATAAATAAGCATATATATGACATAAAAGTGTTTTTTTTACATACCGTAGGCGCCTCGTCGTCGACCGGAACGTCTCCTCCCCACTGAATGCGCATCGTCGGAAATCCTGAAATAAATCCAGGAATAAATGCGAGCACCAGGATTTGAACCCTGGTGGGCTGGGGATACCACAATCTCTCTAACCATCAAACCACAGGTTGGTTCGCTATGACATAAAAGTGTTGCGCAAGGCAAGTAGAAATATGCCAATCTTAGGATAAGTCTGTGTACTTTCACAGATTACACAAACTTATATGCATTACTATATTATATTATGGAATAGGGGTGTAATCTGTCAACACCGGTTCGATAGAAGCAATGTCACCTCCCTTATAGCGTTGCCTTAGTTCTCCTCAATTATGTGCAATCTTTGTAATGTCGATGCTATTGCACACTAAATCCATACCTAATGCTCTCTCCAGATCAGAGCGTAGAGGGCTAAAAAGCCTCCAACCATTCACGTTCAACCATGATGGCTAATGATACATTCAACCAATATGAATGATGGCATGGTGGTACAAGTAGTGACGCGTGAGTGCAATATGTGATCTTCGGTCCGGTTGTTCTTGCCTTGTATTTTTGCGAAACTATGGCATTACGGAAAGGATCCTTGCAGCCTAGCACTTCGATGATGCTAGTTACCCTAGTGTATTGTCCTTGTAAGCCGGAAAAGGCACCGGCAGACTAACTAAGTGACCATGGGCGACCTTTA
>NC_041381.1:135347854-135377428 GCF_002162155.2 Triticum dicoccoides
TGCCATCTACTACATGACGATCTCCATGACTAACACCATCAAGAAACAATAAGAGAAAACCATGATGCCGTGCGTCGAGGGCGCGAGTCTTACCGTCTCTCAAAGGCACCTATGTATTACTGCTTAAGCCCAATAAACCAGTGTGACCACTGACAAGTCTATAAATCTCATCTACCCATAATATATATAGTGTCTCTTTTCCTTTAGGAACAGTAATGATAACGCACACACATGTTGAAGGAAATATGCCCTAGAGGCAATAATAAAGTTATTATTTATTTGGTCATATCATGATAAATGTTTATTATTCATGCTATAATTGTATTAACCGGCAACATAACACATGTGTGAATACATAGACAAACTTAAAGTCACTAGTATGCCTCTACTTGACTAGCTCATTAATCAAAGATGGTTATGTTTCCTAACCATAGACATGAGTTATCATTTGATTAACGGGATCACATCATTAGGAGAATGATATGATTGACATGACCCATTCTGTTAGCTTAGCACTTGATTGTTTAGTATGTTGCTATTGCTTTCTTCATGACTTATACATATTCCTACAACTATGAGATTATGCAACTCCCGTTTACGGGAGGAACACTTTGTGTGCTACCAAACGTCACAACGTAACTGGGTGATTATAAAGGAGCTCTACAGGTGTGTCTGAAGGTACATGTTGGGTTGGCGTATTTCGAGATTAGGATTTGTCACTCCGATTGTCGGAGAGGTATCTCTGGGCCCTCTCGGTAATGCACATCACTATAAGCCTTGCAAGCAATGTAGCTAATGAGTTAGTTACGGAATGATGCATTACGTAACGAGTAAAGAGACTTGCCGGTAACAAGATTGAACTAGGTATTGAGATACCGACGATCAAATCTCGGGCAAGTAACATACCGATGGCAAAGGGAACAACGTATGTTGTTATGCGGTTTGACCGATAAAGATCTTCGTAGAATATGTAGGAGCCAATATGAGCATCCAGGTTCCGCTATTGGTTATTGACCGGAAACGGTTCTCGGTCATGTCTACATAGTTCTCGAACCCGTAGGGTCCGCACGCTTAAGGTTTCGATGACAGTTATATTATGAGTTTATGAGTTTTGATGTACCGAAATTTGTTCGGAGTCCCGAATGTGATTACGGACATGACGAGGAGTCTCGAAATGGTCGAGACATGAAGATTGGTATATTGGACGACTATACTCGGACACCAGAATGAGTTTCGGAGGTTATCGGATATATACCGAAGTACCGGGGGGTTACCGGAACCCCCCGGGGGGTTAATGGGCCACTTGGGCCCAAAGTGGAGAAGAGGAGGGGCGGCCAGGGCAGGCCGCGTGCCCCCTCCCCCTCTAGTCCGAATTGGACAAGGAGGGGGGGCGGCGCCCCCCCTTTCCTTCCTCCCCTCTCTCCCTTCCTTCCCCCTTTCCTAGTTGGACAAGGAAAGGAGGGAGTCCTACTCCCGGTGGGAGTAGGACGCCCCTTGGCGCGCCTCCTCCCTGGCCGGCCGCCCCTTCTCCTTGCTCCTTTATATACGTGGGCAGGGGGCACCTCTAGACACAACAATTGATCTCTTGATCTCTTAGCCGTGTGTGGTGCCCCCTCCACCATAGTCCTCCTCGATAATATTGTAGCAGTGCTTAGGCGAAGCCCTGCAACGGTAGAACATCAAGATCGTCACCACGCCGTCGTGCTAACGGAACTCTCCTTGGACACTCGGCTAGATCGGAGTTCGAGGGACGTCATCGAGCTGAACGTGTGCAAGAACTCGGAGGTGCCGTAGTTTCGGTGCTTGATCGGTCGGGCCGTGAAGACGTACGACTACATCAACCGCGTTGTTCTAACGCTTCCGCTTTCGGTGTACGAGGGTACGTGTACGCACTCTCCCCACTCGTTGCTATGCATCACCATGATCTTGCGTGTGCGTAGGATTTTTTTTGAAATTACTACGTTCCCCAACAGTGGTATCAGAGCCTAGGTTTTATGCGTAGATGTTATATGCATGAGTAGAACACAAGCGAGTTGTGGACGATACAAATCATACTGCTTACCAGCATGTCATACTTTGGTTCGGCGGTATTGTTGGATGAAGCGGCCCGGACCGACATTGCGCGTATGCTTACGCGAGACTGGTTCTACCAATGTGCTTTGCACACAGGTGGCTGGCGGGTGTCAGTTTCTCCAACTTTAGTTGAACCGAGTGTGGCTATGCCTGGTCCTTGCGAAGGTTAAAACAACACTAACTTGACAAACTATCGTTGTGGTTTTGATGCGTAGGTAAGAACGGTTCTTGCTCAGCCCATAGCAGCCACGTAAAATTTGCAACAACAAAATAGAGGACGTCTAACTTGTTTTTGCAGGGCATGTTGTGATGTGATATGGTCAAGACGTGATGCTATATTTTATTGTATGAGATGATCATGCTTTGTAACCGAAGTTATCGGCAACTGGTAGGAGCCATATGGTTGTCGCTTTATTGTATGAAATGCAAACACCCTGTAATTGCTTTACTTTATCACTAAGCGGTAGCGATAATCGTAGAAGCAATAGATGGCGTACCGACAACGATGCTACGATGGAGATCAAGGTGTCGCGCCGGTGACGATGGTGATCACGACGGTGCTCCGGAGATGGAGATCACAAGCACAAGATGATGATGGCCATATCATATCACTTATATTGATTGCATGTGATGTTTATCCTTTATGCATCTTATCTTGCTTTGATTGATGGTAGCATTTTAAGATGATCTCTCACTAATTATCAAGAAGTGTTCTCCCTGAGTATGCACCGTTGCGGAAGTTCTGCGCGCTGAGACACCACGTGATGATCGGGTGTGATAGGCTCTACGTTCAAATACAACGGGTGCAAAACAGTTGGACACGCGGAATACTCAGGTTAAACTTGACGAGCCTAGCATATACAAATATGGCCTCGGAACACAGAGACCGAAAGGTCGAACGTGAATCATATAGTAGATATGATCAACATAGTGATGTTCACCATTGAAAACTACTCCATCTCACGTGATGATCGGACATGGTTTAGTTGATTTGGATCACGTGATCACTTAGATGACTAGAGAGATGTCTGTCTAAGTGGGAGTTCTTTAGTAATATGATTAATTGAACTTAAATTTATCATGAACTTAGTACCTGATAGTATTTTGCATGTCTATGTTTGTTGTAGATAGATGGCTCCTGCTGTTGTTCTGTTGAATTTTAATGCATTCCTTGAGAAAGCAAAGTTGAAAGATGATGGTAGCAATTACACGGAGTGTGTCCGTAACTTGAGGATTATCCTCATTGCTGCACAGAAGAATTACGTCCTGGAAGCACCGCTGGGTGCCAGGCCTGCTGCAGATGCAACTGACGACATTAAGAACGTCTGGCAGAGCAAAGCTGATGACTACTCGATAGTTCAGTGTGCCATGCTTTACGGCTTAGAACCGTGACTTAAATGACGTGTTGAACGTCATGGAGCATATGAGATGTTCCAGGAGTTGAAGTTAATATTTCAAGCAAATGCCCGGATTGAGAGATATGAAGTCTCCAATAAGTTCTATAGCTGCAAGATGGAGGAGAATAGTTCTGTCAGTGAACACATACTCAAAATGTTTGGGTATAATAATCACTTGATTCAACTGGGAGTTAATCTTCCTGATGATAGTGTCATTGATAGAATTCTTCAATCACTGCCACCAAGCTACAAGAGCTTCATGATGAACTATAATATGCAAGGGATGGACAAGACTATTCCCGAGCTCTTCGCAATGCTAAAGGTTGCGGAGCTAGAAATCAAGAAGGAGCATCAAGTGTTGATGGTCAATAAGACCACTAGTTTCAAGAAAAAGGGTAAAGGGAAGAAGAAGGGGAACTTCAAGAAGAACAGCAAACAAGTTGCTGCTCAAGAGAAGAAACCCAAGTCTGGACCTAAGCCTGAGACTGAGTGCTCCTACTGCAAGCAGAAAGGTCACTGGAAGCGGAACTGCCCCAAGTATTTGGCGGATAAGAAGGATGGCAAGGTGAACAAAGGTATATGTGATATACATGTTATTGATGTGTACCTTACTAATGCTCGCAGCAGCACCTGGGTATTTGATACTGGTTCTGTTGCTAATATTTGCAACTCGAAATAGGGACTACGGATTAAGCGAAGATTGGCTAAGGGCGAGGTGACGATGCATGTGGGAAATGGTTCCAAAGTCGATGTGATCGCGGTTAGGATGCTACCTCTACATCTACCTTCGAGATTAGTGTTGAACCTAAATAAATGTTATTTGGTGTTTGCGTTGAGCATAAATATGATTAGATCATGTTTATTGTGATACGATTATTCATCTAAGACAGAGAATAAATTGTTATTCTGTTTACATGAATAAAACCTTCTATGGTCATACACCCAATGTTGATGGTTTATTGAATATTGATCATGGTGAAACACATATTCATAATATTGATGCCAAAAGATGCAAAGTTGATAATGATAGTGCAACTTATTTGTGGCACTTCCGTTTGGGTCATATCGGTGTAAAGCGCATGAAGAAACTCCATGCTGATGGGTTTTTGGAATCACTTGATTATGAATCATTTGATGCTTGCGAACCGTGCCTTGTGGGCAAGATGACTAAAACTGCGTTCTTCGGAACAATGGAATGAGCTACTGATTTATTGGAAATAATACATACCGATGTATGCGATCCAATGAGTGTTGATGCTCATGGCGAGTATCTTTATTTTCTGACCTTCACAGATGATTTGAGCAGATATAGGTATATCTACTTAATGAAACACAAGTCTGAAACATTTGAAATTTTCAAAGAAATTCAGAGTGATGTGAAGAATCATCGTAACAAGAAAATAAAGTTTCTACGATCTGATTGTGGAGAAGAATGTTTGAGTTACGAGTTTGGCCTTCATATAAAACAATGTGGAATAGTTTCACAACTCGCGCCACATGGAACACCATAGCGTAATGGTGTGTCCAAACGTCATAACCATACTTTATTGGATATAGTACAATCTATGATGTCTCTTACCGATTTACCACTATCGTTTTGGGGTTATGCTTTAGAGACGGCCGCATTCACGTTAAATAGGGCACCATCAAAATCCGTTGAGATGACGCCTTATGAACTGTGGTTTGGCAAGAAACCAAAGTTGTCGTTTCTTAAAGTTTGGGGCTGCAATGCTTATGTGAACAAACTTCAACCAGATAAGCTCGAACCCAAATAAGAGAAATGTGTCTTCATAGGATACCCAAAAGAGACTATTGGGTACACCTTCTATCACAGATCTGAGGGCAAGATTTTTGTTGCTAATTTTGGATCCTTTCTAGAGAAGGAGTTTCTCTCGAAAGAAGAGAGTGGGAGGAAAGTAGAACTTGATGAGGTAACCATACCTGCTCCCTTATTGGAAAGTAGTTCATCACAAGAAACCGTTCCTGTGACAACTACACCAATCAGTGAGGAAGCTAATGATATTGATCACGAAACTTCAGATCAAGTTACTACCGAACCTCGTAGGTCAAGCAGAGTAAGATCCGCACCAGAGTGGTACGGTAATCCTATTCTGGAAGTCATGTTACTTGACCATGACGAACCTACGAACTATGAGGAAGCGATGATGAGCCCAGATTCCGCAAAATGGCTTGCGGCCATGAAATCAGAGATGGGATCCATGTATGAGAACAAAGTATGGACTTTGGTTGACTTGCCCGATGATCGGCAAGCCATCAAGAATAAATGGATCTTCAAGAAGAAGACTGACGCTGATGGTAATGTAACTGTCTACAAAGCTCGACTTGTTGCAAAAGGTTTTCGACAAGTTCAAGGGGTTGACTACGATGAGACTTTCTCACCCGTAGTGATGCTTAAGTCCGTCCGAATCATGTTAGCGATTGCCGCATTTTATGATTATGAAATATGGCAAATGGATGTCAAAACTGCGTTCCTGAATGGATTTCTGGAAGAAGAGTTGTATATGATGCAACCAGAAGGTTTTGTCGATCCAAAAGGTGCTAACAAAGTGTGCAAGCTCCAGCGATCCATTTATGGACTGGTGCAAGCATCTCGGAGTTGGAATAAACGCTTTGATAGTGTGATCAAAGCATATGGTTTTATACAGACTTTTGGAGAAGCCTGTATTTACAAGAAAGTGAGTGGGCGCTCTGTAGCATTTCTGATATTATATGTAAACGACATATTGTTAATTGGAAATGATATAGAATTTCTAGATAGCATAAAGGGATACTTGAATAAAAGTTTTTCAATGAAAGACCTCGGTGAAGCTGCTTACATATTGGGCATCAAGATCTATAGAGATAGATCAATATGCTTAATTGGACTTTCACAAAGCACATACCTTGATAAAATTTTGAAAAGGTTCAAAATGGATTAGGCAAAGAAAGGGTTCTTGCCTGTCTTACAAGGTGTAAAGTTGAGTCAAACTCAATGCCCGACCACGGCATAAGATAGAGAGAAAATGAAAGATGTTCCCTATGCTTCAACCATAGGCTCTATCATATATGCAATGCTGTGTACCAGACCTGACGTATGCTTAGCAATAAGTTTGGCAGGGAGGTACCAAACTAATCCAGGAGTGGATCACTGGACAGCGGTCAAGAACATCCTGAAATACCTGAAAAGGACTAAGGATATGTTTCTCGTTTGTGGAGGTGACAAAGAGCTAGTCGTAAATCATTACGTCGATGCAAGATTTGACACTGATCCGGACGATTCTAAATGCAAACCGGATACGTGTTTATATTAAACGGTGGAGCTGTCAGTTGGTGCAGTTTTAAACAAAGCGTCGTGGCAGGATCTACATGCGAAGCGGAGTACATAGCAGCTTCGGAAGCAGCAAATGAAGGAGTCTGGATGAAGGAGTTCATTTCCGATCTAGGTGTCATACCTAGTGCATCGGGACCAATGAAGATCTTCTGTGACAATACTGATGCAATTGCCTTGGCAAAGGAATCCAGATTTCACAAGAGGACCAAGCACATCAAGAGACGCTCGCTTCAATTCCATCCGGGACCAAGTCCAGGTGGGAGACATAGAGATTTGCAAGATACATACGGATCTGAATGTTGCAGACCCGTCGACTGAGCCTCTTCCACGAGCAAACATGATCAGCACCAAGACTCCATGGGTGTTAGAATCATTACTGTGTAATCTAGATTATTGACTCTAGTGCAAGTGGAAGACTGAAGGAAATATGCCCTAGAGGCAATAATAAAGTTATTATTTATTTCCTCATATCATGATAAATGTTTATTATTCATGCTATAATTGTATTAACCGGAAACATAATACATGTGTGAATACATAGACAAACTTAAAGTCACTAGTATGCCTCTACTTGACTAGCTCATTAATCAAAGATGGTTATGTTTCCTAACCATAGACATGAGTTGTCATTTGATTAACGGGATCACATCATTAGGAGAATGATATGATTGACATGACTCATTCCGTTAGCTTAGCACTTGATCGTTTAGTATGTTGCTATTGCTTTCTTCATGACTTATACATGTTCCTACAACTATGAGATTATACAACTCCCGTTTACCGGAGGAACACTTACTGTGCTACCAAACGTCACAACGTAACTGGGTGATTATAAAGGAGCTCTACAGGTGTCTCCAAACGTACATGTTGGGTTGGCGTATTTCGATATTAGGATTTGTCACTCCGATTGTCGGAGAGGTATCTCTGGGCCCTCTCGGTAATGCACATCACTATAAGCCTTGCAAGCAATGTAGCTAATGAGTTAGTTTCGGAATGATGCATTACGTAACGAGTAAAGAGACTTGCCAGTAACGAGATTGAACTAGGTATTGAGATATCGACAATCAAATCTCGGGCAAGTAACACACCGATGACAAAGGGAACAACATATGTTGTTATGCGGTTTGACCAATAAAGATCTTCGTAGAATATGTAGGAGCCAATATGAGCATCCAGGTTCCGCTATTTGTTATTGACCGGAAACGGTTCTCGGTCATGTCTACATAGTTCTCGAACCCGTACGGTCCGCATGCTTAAGGTTTCGATGACAGTTATAATATGAGTTTATGAGTTTTGATGTACAGAAGTTTGTTCGGAGTCCCGAATGTGATTACGGACATGACGAGTAGTCTCGAAACGGAACTCTTCCTCGACACTCGGCTGGATCGGAGTTCAAGGGACGTCATCGAGCTGAATGTGTGCAAGAACTCAGAGGTGCCATAGTTTCGGTGCTTGATCGGTCGGGCCGTGAAGACGTACGACTACATCAACCGCGTTGTTCTAACGCTTCCGCTTTCGGTCTACGAGGTTACGTGGACACACTCTCCCCACTCGTTGCTATGCATCACCATGATCTTGCGTGTGCGTAGGAATTTTTTTGAAATTACTACGTTCCCCAACACATGTAACACAGGACAAACCTTTATTGAACAATAAGATGGGGTACAAACAGAAAATACGCAAGTCAAATAACACAAACAGGGAAGACAATTGGTGCCACAAAGCACGCGCGCACACACACACAATGGTTCATATCCTCGAGCATCATATTCACTATACTTTGTAGGTCGTCGTCCTCAAAACACTAGTAGAAAACAGGGCTTTGGTCCAGGCCAGATAAGCCTATTAATCCCGGTTCAGTCACGAACCGAGACCCATGGGGGCATAGGTCTCGGTTCGTGAGGACAGGGGGGGCGGCCGGGCCTCGTGGGGCATTGGTCCCAGTTCGTCTGGCCCCACTAGTCCCGGTTCCAGACACGAACCAGGACCAATGGGCCTTGCTCCTGGCCCACAACCTTTAGTCCCGGTTCATGACTGGAACCGGGACCAAATGTGGTCCTTTAGTCCCAGGTTCTAGCCACGAACGGGGACCAATGAGATGCCTATATATACCCCTTTGCCCGTGAGCAGAGTAGTGGAGTGCTCTATTATTTTGGCCGGCCGTGGGAGAGCTTTGTGGTCTGTAGCTCATCTCCTATGCACATGAGGTGTTCGATGAAATGCCCGAGCCACACTTAAGCTTTCTCCTCTCAAAGCTCCTTGTCCAAAGTCCATTTTTCTCTAGATGTGTCTAGGTTTGGCGGTCCATCATGTTCCGTCCCCGTCCTCATCGTCGTCGACCTCCCGTGTCGATCTCGTCACCGGCACCACCGTGGTGAGCCTCTTGATCTTATCTTATTTCTAAAAGAAAAAATTTCTTACTTGTATGATTTATATAGATACTTGTGTAATTTCTTACTTTTATTATTCTTTGTTATTACGTAGTGCAATGGTTTTGGTATCCGCCTCCGTTGGCCCTCGTCCTATCTATGATTCGGATATGGTATATATTATCTTTTATAACTATTTGGTTCATTTAGTGTTTATGACAATTATGTCGACCAACGTGACATAGTTTTTTTATCGAGGGGGTATGTGAACCGAAAATTCCAACCGACCCTATTGTTGAGAGGTCAAATTTAGTTGAAGAAGAAAACATTTACTTGAAAGAAAAATTGAAAAAAAATTAAGGAGGAGAAGATGATATTGGAGTTGCATGTTGGGATGTCGTCGATGATCGCAAGATCAAGATGGATGCAATGCGCTCAAAGATTAGAAAGATTAGAAAATATGCCATTCATACTGAGGCTTGGTATCATTATGCCATTGGATCAATTGTTACCTTAGTTGAGATTATGATCGCATTTGTTGTTGCATTGAAATGTTTTATATAGTTTCAATGTATGGTTTAATTAGATGCTCCGGAGAGCTATATGTTGTTCAATGAGAACTATGTGTGTACTTTAGTTTTAATGTGATGATGAACTTCTATTAATTTGGTCACTTATCTATTCATGATGTGCGCAGATGAACCGACAATGGGTGTACGGTAACAGACGCACCTCCGAGTACATTAAGGGTGCACATAATTTTCTCGCAGTGGCTGAGGTAAACAAGCAGAATGGTTTTATGTGTTGTCCATGCCCTATATGTGGGAATACGAAGTCTTACTCTGACTCGAAAACCCTTCACACCCACCTGCTTTATAAGGGTTTCATGCCACACTATAATGTTTGTACCAAGCATGGGGAAAAGGGGGTTATGATGGAAGACAATGACGAATAAGAGGATGATGACAACTATGTGCCCCCTGAATACGGTGATGCTGCAACAGGGGAAGCTGAAGATCAAGAGGAACCAGATGATGTGCTCGACGATGATCTTCGTGGGGTCATTGTTGATGCAAAGAGACAGTGCGAAAGAGTAAAGGAGAAGCTGAAGTTCGATCGCATGTTAGAGGATCACAAAAAAGGGTTGTATCCCAATTGTGAAGATGGCAACACAAAGCTCGGTACCACACTGGAATTGCTTTAGTGGAAGGCAGAGAATGGTGTACTTGAAAAGGATGTGAGAAGCTACTAAAAATATTGAAGAAGAAGCTTCCAAAGGATAACGAATTGCGTGACAGTACGTATGCAACAAAGAAGGTTGTATGCCCTCTAGGATTGGAGATGCAGAAGATACATGCATGCCCCAATGACTGCATCCTCTACCGTGGTGCGTACGAGGATTTGAACGCATGCCCGGTATGCGGTGCATTGCGGTATAAGATTAGACAAGATGGCCCTGGTGATGTTGACGGCGAGCGCCCCAGGAAGAGGGTTCCTGCCAAGGAGATGTGGTATGCTCCTATAATACCACGGTTGAAACGTATGTTTAGAAACATGCCAAGTTGGTGCGATGGCACAGAGAGGACCGTAAGAAAGACGGGAAGTTGAGAGCACCCGCTGACAGATCGAAGTGGAGAAAAATTGAGAGAAAATACTGGGAGGACTTTGCAGGTGACGCAAGGAACGTATGGTTTGGTTTAAGCGTGGATGGCATTAATCCTTTTGGAGAGCAGAGCAGCAATCACAACACCTGGCATGTGACTCTATGTATCTATAACCTTCCTCCTTGGCTGTGCATGAAGCGGAAGTTCATTATGATGATAGTTCTCATCCAAGGCCCTAAGCGACCCGGCAACGACATTGATGTGTACCTAAGGCCATTAGTTGAAAAACTTTTATAGCTGTGGAATGGAAACGATGTACATGTGTGGGATGAGCACAAACAGCGGGAATTTGACCTACATGCATTATTGTTTGTAACAATCAATGATTGGCCTGCTCTCAGCAACCTTTCAGGACAGACAAACAAGGGATACCACACATGCACGAACTATATAGATGACACCGAAAGTATATACTTGGACAAATGCAGGAACAATGTGTACCTGGAGCATCGTCGATTTCTTCCAACCAACCATCAATGTCGAAAGAAAGGCAAGCATTTCAAAGGCGAGGCAGATCACCGGAAGAAGCCCGCCTTCCGTACCGGTGATCACATACTTGCTATGGTCAATGATTTACAAGTAATCTTTGGAAAGGGTCCCGGCGGACTATCTGTTCCGAATGACGCCGAGGGACGCGCACCCATGTGGAAGAAGAAATATATATTTTGGGACCCACCCTACTGGAAAGACCTAGAGGTCCGTTGTTCAATCGACATGATGCACGTGACGAAGAATCTTTGCGTGAACCTGCTAGGCTCCTTGGGCGTGTATGGGAAGACAAAAGATACATCAGAGGCACGGGAGGACCAGCAACATGTGCATGTAAAATACGGCATGCCTTCAAAACAGTAGGAAGGTCCTGCCAGCTACGCTCTTACCAAACAAGAGAAGGAAATCTTCTTTCAATGCCTGCTCAGTATGAAGGCCCCGTCTGGCTTCTCACTGAATATAAAGGGAATAATAAATATGCCAGAGAAAAAGTTCTAGAACCTAAAGTCTCATGTCTGCCACATGATTATGACGCAATTGCTTCCGGTTGCATTGAGGGGGCTTCTACCGAAAAACGTTCGATTAGCCATTGTGAAGCTATGTTCATTCTTCAATGCAATCTCTTAGAAGGTGATAGATCCAGAAATCCTACCAAGGTTAAGGAGTGATGGGGCGCAATGTCTTGTTAGTTTCGAGCTGGTGTTCCCACCATCCTTCTTCAATATCATGACGCACGTCCTAGTTCATCTAGTCGACGAGATTTTCATTCTAGTCCCTATATTTCTACACAATATGTTCCCCTTTGAGAGGGTTCATGGGAGTCCTAAAGAAATATGTCCGTAACTGCGCTAGGCCAGAAGGAAGCATCTCCACGGACCATCAAACACACGATGTCATTGGGTTTTGTGTTGACTTCATTCCTGACCTTAAGAAGATTGGTCTCCCTCAATCGCGGTATGAGGGGAGACTGAGTGGAAAAGGCACGCTTGGAGGGGACTCAATAATATGTAGGGATGGGCATTCTTGGTCTCAAGCACACTACACAGTTCTACAGAATTCTACCTTGGTGACCCCGTATGTCGATGAACACAAGAACATTCTGCGCTCCAAACACCCAGAGCAGTGTGACGACTAGATTACATGTGAACACATCAGGACTTTCGGCAGTTGGTTGCAAACACGTCTCAGGGGTGACAACACTATTTCTGATGAGCTGTACTCGTTGGCCAGGGAACCATCTTCGACTGCATTGTCTTACAAAGGGTACGAGATAAATGGGAATAAATTTTACACGATCGCCCAAGATGCTTTGATGCAACAACCAAGAGGGAAAAGGACACATATTATGGTTACATAGTGGACATATGGGAACTTGACTATGGACATGATTTTAAGGTCCCTTTGTTTCAGTGCAAATGGGTCAATCTGTCAGGAGGCGGGGATAGGTAGACCCATAGTACAGAATGACAACAGTGGATCTGGACAATCTTGGGTACACAGACGAACCATTCGTCCTAGCCTATGATGTGGCACAGGTTTTCTATGTGAAGGACATATCTACCAAACCAAGAAAAAAAGGAAGCGAATACATCATACGATGAGCCAAAGCGCCACATAGTTCTTTCAGGAAAAAGAGACATCGTGGGATTGAAGGGCAAGACAGACATGTTTGAAGATTATGAAAAGTTTCATGAAATTCCTCCCTTCGAAGTCAAGGCTGACCCAAGCACCTTGTTAAACAATGAAGATTATCCATGGTTATGGCGCAATAAGCAAAGGACACAAGCGAAGAAAAAGTGAAGACTTTCTCTCCACAATTATTATGATGATGCCTTTGATCTATAATATCCCTGTAGTTACATGTGAGAAAATGAAATGTCTTTTGTAACAGATGAGTTTCCGTCCGAAACCTTGATACTTCGAAAGAGATTGTCCGTTTTGTACACAAAGTGCATCCAGTTTTTGCCGTAACCCTCTCAACTATTTAGCACATGCTATGTGGGTGAAATGATGATACCATGCCAACTTTAAACCTTTTCAGAGTTCATTTGTAGTGCTTTTCAATTTCAAGGTCATTTAGCTAAAAAATCAGTAAATGCATGAAAAATACCAAATGAAGTTAGAAAGGGTTGAAAATTGATGATGTGGCTTTGAATGGTGCATTTTAAACACACAAAAAGTCTGAAGTTCAAATAAGTTCAAACAAAAATGAAATCACTTTGTAACAGATGAGTTTCCGTCGAAACCCTGATACTTCAAAGGAGATTATCCATTTTGTACACGAAATGCATCCAGTTTTTGTCGTACCCCTCTCAACTTTTTAGCACATGCTATGTGGATGAAATGATGATACCATGCCAATTTTCAACCTTTTCGGAGTTCATTTGTAGTGCTTTTCAATTTCATAGTCATTTAGCTCAAAAAATTAGTAAATGCATGAAAAGTAACAAATGAAGTCAGAAAGGGTTGAAAATTGATTATGTGGCTTTCAATTGTGCATTTGAACACACAAAAAGTCTCGAGTTCAAATAAGTTCAAAAAAAGAAATCCCTTTGTAACAGATGTGCAACATCCCAAATTTTCAATTTGGAATGTTATACATTAGATCACCATTGCGTATCATATTTTATTGCATTTTGGCTTGATCCTAGAAATTTTACGCAACTCAAGGACCCACAGAGAGAGTTGGGGATTTCGTTATTTTCATATTTGAGTTTTCTCAAATTTTGAAAATAGGATCATTTGATTTTATTTATTTTATCTTCAATTATTTCTATTATGAAAATAAGAGAGAGGGAATAAAATGACTTTCCCAAAATAAAGAAATATTGAGGACTTAATAAAAAAATCAAATAAGATTTTATTTCAGAGTTTTTGGCTATTTTATTTGAATTAGGAAAAATGCGCATTTTTAAAAATTGCATTTAGGCCCCAAATAAATGTTCATCTTGTCCGGCTCAATTTTAGAGGACGGGGAAAATTTATTTCGGGATTTTTGCAGTTTGTTTAGTATTTCTATTATTCGTTTTCTGTGCATAATTATTTAAAAAAAAGTCAACCGACCTAGCCGGGCCGTACCCGACCCGGACACCGCCCGCGTGCGCTTTATAAGCCGGACCCCCTACCCCCGAAGCCCACCGCCTCCCCAGCCCAGCCCGTGCCGCCGCCAAACCGTAGCACCGCCGCCGCCCTTGATCCGCGCCGCCGCCGCCGCCGCCGCCCGCTGCTCTGGCCGCCGCCGCCCATTCCGCCGCCACCGCCGGACCCCGCCGCCGCCGGAGCCACCCGCCGCTGCCACCGTTGACCCGCCGCCGCCGCCGCCTCGGTTCTCGTGAGAAAAACCGTTTGTTTTTTTTACAAAAACCCTAGATCCATTTTTTTATATAGATCGGTTTTTAGTTTTTTTTCTGGTTTAGTTATTTAGCGAACGCCCGTTCGGTCGTTCATTTTAACGAACGATTTTCGTCTTTTAGTTGCAGACAACGAACCTTCGTTTGTTAGCCTGTTCGTCCGTTTTTCTTTTTCTCGGATTTTCCACGATTATTTCTGATCATGATTTCTGATCCGATTTTCGTTCTAGTATAACTTTTTGTTCATTTATCGGAATCAGGCAATTCAAGCATTTAGAGTTTCATCTTGAAACCCTCTTTTCGTTTAACCAACTCAAACAAGTTTTTGCTACTGTAAAATTTGAATTAGGTCAGATTAGTAAGCGAAGCTTATTTCTTTCGTCGTTGGACCTTCGTTGCTTCGTTTGATTTGATTCTTTTTGCAAACCGGAGTTCTTAAGTTGAAATTTCTGGTTAGATCTCTTATTTGAGTTTTACCTGTGCATTAGATGAGTGCTCATTGTATGCTTGTTTTTTTGTGATAGAGTACCCGGAGTGCGTCACTTGCTACTACGAGTCTCTAGGTTTCACGGATCATCAGCAAGGCAAGTAACACTTTGATCATACCTCTTTATTACCCAGTTTTATTGCATTAGATCAATCCTCAAAAAAAGGCATGGTTAGGATATGATTAATATGTGGGATTTGGGGAGTAGATGAGGTAGTACCTATTACCTGTTTTATTATCAAACCTCTGGGAGTTACTTCTATGTTTGCTTTTATTGCCATGCTATGCTAGTAGACGTGGATTGGGTGAGTGTATTCATGACAGATGTGAGAGTGATATTTAATGGTTTACTTAAGGTGGCAACTTAAACTCACATCTGGGTGGATTGAGACACCTGGGGAACCCAGTGTTTCCTGTATTTTTGGAAATCCCGGGGTACCGTGTGATTCTCCTATGGACCGCCACCCAGGATCAAAGGGATCATGAGATTATTCATGCTATAAACTTCCGTGTGCAGCCACAAGCTACTATGGGCTCTAGCATAGTTGATTAATTTGTGTGAACTCTTGAAGAGGTAGACTAGCAGATGTAGGGGAAAGTAGGTGTAACTGTCTACCTGGAGTAGGGAGTTTATGCTTCTAAAAGACTATGTTTCGGTCATCCGTTTCTCAAACACCATGTAGTGCAAGAAATCCAGCGGAGGAGATCAAGTCTTATGGGGAAAAGTGCGCAAACCTCTGCAGAGTGTATAAACTAATCGTGGTTAGCCGTGTCCCTGGTTATGGACGTTTTGAGTATCTAGTACCTGGATTATCATGTGAATCTCATCATGTTACTTTAAATTAATTTGTTGGGTTTAATGATGATGCTTAATTGGGATTGAGTTGGAGGAACCTTCTCAATGTTTAACAACCACCGTGATAGTTAAACAAAATGTATTCCTTTGTAGTACGGAAAAATTGGCTTTATGCAAAACTGTAACCATAGAGCTTTGTACCAGCCAAATATGCATGTAGTATAGCATTATTCTGTTCATTACTCTCTATGTGTTACATTGCCAGCATATTCCATGTGCTAACCCATTTTTGGGCTGCAACATTCATGTTGTAGACTTTTCAGACGACGAGTAAGGTGCCTTAGGTCGTGGTCTTATACTCAGTGATGCCGTTGGAGTTGATGGACTCGCTTATCTTCCAAGCCTTCCGCTGTTATCGTTATTAGATGGCCTTAAGCTATATTTATTGTAATAAGTTCTCTTTTGAGACATTCGATGTAATAAGTGTGTGATTGCTACTCTATTATAAATCCTTCAAGTACTGTGTGTGTCAGCATTACCGATCCAGGGATGACACTGATGCATAGAGATCAGACTGTTTTAGGTCTGGTCGCTACAAGATGGTATCAGAGCACACGCTGACTGTAGGACACAGCCACTAAGCTAAAGCCCTAGATCATTACTCTCTCTCTTCTCATTTCTGACTCCTCATCTTTTCTACTCTTTTAGGAATGGCGGATGCAAGGAACAAGTTCACGCAACCGGATGAAGATACATCTTTTGGATGCCACTTGAAGGAAGTCACTAAGTACCTGAACATCGGAGTACCATGTTTCACCGGGACCTACATCGCCACTTTACCAGAAGAGAAGCGTTGGATGATTCAAGTTCAAGTTCCAGGAAGGATGTTCATGCCCGTCACTGAGCCCATAGAGTTTTCCTTTGATGCACCAACCTGGAGTCTAGGAAAGAGCATGGCAGCCCACATCACAATGGGACGCATTGGAGAAGTTTACCACAAGGACCTTAAGGATACTATCTATCAGATTTGTGGGCGCCGAGATGAGCAATGGGAAATGATCAGCACCAGGAAGGATAGATCAATTGCAGCCTTCATCCAGGAGTTAAATCAGCACATTCGTCGCCAGGAGAACCAGATGTGCGCAGGCACGATAGATCTGAAGAAGGCAATGACCAAGATCTTGGAGCTGGAGGAAGAACTTAAGTCTACACGCGATGGATATGAGGAGGTAATGACGACACTCGTGGAGAAGAATGAAGATCTGAAGAAGAAGCTAAAGGTGTTTATGGGATTTCCCGTGACTGGAGGAGAAGACAAAGATTGCACTTGCCCGGAGAACTACATCATCATCGACGACACCGACTCGGACCCAGATGATAGCGATGATGACTTTGTTGATGAAGCTGGAGCAGATATCATGGAGTCTTCGACCGATCAGTTTTTATAGTCGACCACCATAACAGTAGTAGTATTCCCCCCCCCCCCATGTATATAGTATAGTCCGAGCACTTTTGTAACGATAGTTAGACCGTTGTATGCCCAGTTTGAATTGATTGAAGTGAAATAGTTTGTTTTTGTCTCATGTGCATATGGGTAGTGTTTTCCCTCTAGACCTCATTCTATTCTGTACTCTCATCTTTTCTAAACCCTCAGATGCTTCCGAGACGTGACAATGGATTTGTTTTCGCACCGAAGCTCACTCAGTTGATCCAACAGCAGAATGCATTGATGCAGATGCTAGTCCAGAATCAGAATCAGGGGAACAACAACAACAACAACAACCCACCACCACCACCACCTATTGATCACTTAGCCCGTTTCTTGAGGCTTAATGCGCCGGTGTTCTCCAGTAGCACCGAGCCGATAGTTGCAGATGATTGGCTCCGCAAGATGGGAAGGGAATTAACCACTGCAGAATGCACAGATGCGGAGAAGGTGTGTTTTGCCGCACATCAGCTTGATGGACCCGCAACATCATGGTGGGAGAATTTCACAACCACTTATCCTATCGACACTGTCACATGGGATCAGTTTCAGCAGGCTTTCCATACTGCCCATGTTTCGGCAGGAGCTATGGCCATGAAGAAGCGTGAGTTTCGTAACTTGCGCCAAGGAGGACGTACTGTTGGCCAGTATGTGGATGACTTTAGTAAGCTAGCACGTAATGCCCCAGATGACGTTGCTACAGATGCAACTAAGCAGGAGAAGTTTCTGGAAGGACTGAATTATGAACTAAGCATGCAGTTGATGGTAGCAACCTTCAACAACTACTAGGAGTTGGTAGATCGTGCTCTCATGATTGAAGGGAAGCAGCAGCAGATTGACAGCTGCAAGAGGAAGTATGGACAAGGGAAGTACTATTCTGGAGCTCAGCAAAAGCCTCGTTTTACCCCAAACATGGGAGGACCTTTTCAGCATACCCATGGAGGAGGTAGTTCGCACAACCATAGTGGCCCCAAGAATGGCAATGGGAATAACTACAAAAAAATACACTTCCGTGATGATACGTGTTTGTCACAGTAGGTCGCGTTTTCTGTCATGCATGTACATCCATGACAAATTTATGACAGAATCAAAATAGTCATACTTGTGCTATCGTAGAAGTGTTCCATGACATTACCAAAATTATCATTACGGAAGTGTCCACTTCCATGACGATAAATCGCGCGTCACAGAAGTGCTTTCGTCAAGGGTGACCGACACGTGGCATCCACCGTAACGGACCGTCGTTAAGCTATCGGGTCGTATTTTGGATCCGATAACCCGTTAACAGCCATGACCAATGCTGATTTTCCATGTGTAAAATTCTCATTGGCTGACGGATCTACGTGTCAGCTCCGCGTTGGCACAGGTGTCACTCATCCAACGGTCGAGATGGGCCTATGATATGTTGACACGTGGACCGGCCCAAAAGTGGCCAACAAAGTTTAAATGGGCCGGCCCAACTGAAGGCCCATAAGATTTAGCGAGCCATAATGGGCCGGCCCAGCTAAAGGCCCACAAAATTTAGCGGACCATAATGGGCCGGCCCAGCTAAAGGCTCACACGAATTTGCAGACCATAATGGGCCGGCCCAGCTAAAGGCCCACAAGATTTTGCGGTCCACAATGGGCCGGCCCAGCTAAAGGCCCACAAGATTCTGCAGACCATAATGGGCCGGCCTAGCTAAAGGCCCAACATTCTCTGTCAAATCGGCCCGTCAATGGCCTGTCCTAAACTTGTCATCAACGCGGCCCATGGTCACTTCTGGCCCGTTAACTGTCCGCTAAGTAACTGGGCCGAATTACAGCCCGGTGTATTCCCAGCCTGTTAAAGGTCCGGCTTCATTTGGGCCCATTTACAGGCCATGAAAACTTTCGGCCCATAAACGACCGTAAAGGATTTGGGTCATATTCGGCCATGTCTGACATTCGGCCTGTTAGAGGCCCACTATTGATTTGGGCCACTTTCGGCCTATTGTCATTTCCGGCCTGTTAACGCCGGACATAAACCATGGGCCATATGTGGCCCAACATCATATTGGGCCCATTAACGGCCCATATAAAAATGATGATAATCTAGCCCGGCCGAAGTTCCGGCCCGTTAAAGGCCCGTGTATTAGGTCGAGGCATTTACGGCCCGTCCGAATTTCGGCCTGTCAAAGATCCGCATCGTAAATGGGCCACCATTTCGGCCTGCTAAGTCCAATGGGTTATTTGGCACAATCAAGGCCCAATCTCACTTTCGTCTATTAAAGGCCCATGTTTTTTATGGGCTCGAGATATTTACATCTGTAAACAGCCTAATTTTACTGAGGGCCCAAATTATGTTTAGGCCTGTTAAAGGCCCACTGTGGGCACAGGCCTACCAGAAAAATATGAAAGCTTATGCTGATTTAGGCCCAGATATTTTTAGTGGGCTACATGCCAATTTCGGCCCGTAATTGTTTTTAGCCCAATTTGAATGGGCCCGACGAATGTTGGCATGTTGGGATCCTACGAAGCTTTCGGCGGAATACATTACTAAGATAAACCTACACTGTACAAAAATAGCGTCATAATTACTACAACCTGTGGCAGCATCATAAATGTTGTATCACAACAAAATAAATTCCAACCATACAACAAAAGGCCTGTTGGCATAAAGTTTACAGTCCTTCCAGATAAAAGCACCATCAGATGTATAGAAGCACAAATATTTGACCTGAGTGCTAATGTTTCAGGCTGTAGAATCTGATGGAGCAGCACGATCTCCACCTTTTTTCCGCCATTGCTCTTGAACAATGGAGCGAATGTCTGATAGTCTGGTTTCAAAACCATTCATATCTTGACGACATTTCTCAACCACTATTCTTATTTCCGAAACAACGTCCATTAGGGATTGGACTTGTGTCTGGAGCACAGATATATCACTCTGTCTAGCAGGAAGATTTTGTTCAGAAGGCGATTTGGACGAGGTTACCTTGACAACCAACCCAGAATTACGCATGAAGGTGCTTTTTGCACTGTTAGTGGAGAGATACTGACGCACTGCATCAAGAGGTGACATTGTGCCTGTAGTAGCCTCGTCACCTTCAAGTGGTTGTGGCTGTTCAATCATTTGTTCCATAGCTTCCTGAAAGTTTGAACTTGTAGATTAGTGTACCAGATAATTTACTAATGAGACAAAAACAAACAAAGTAGGTTAAATGTTTATACATAACTTATTTTGGTGAACTACTGTAATACATTAGCATGTATTGTAGTGCCAACTACATAATAAAATCACTTTCAGAACATATGTCCATGTAGCATGCCTATTGTATTGTCTATTTCCTCACATTCTTTGACATCTAAGGATAAAGAGACATGGTTTAAAGTAGGATGAACATAGTATGACATCATTCATATCATGGGAAAACAGATATAAAACAAACAGGCTATTTTATCATTGTGTGCGCACGTGAACATAACAACTAGATTACAAATCAAGACCAAAAGAATATCCTTCATCTGTTTTAAAACATGTAAGGTAAAATGATATGTTAAGACAACTGTGTATAAAAGTGAACAGAGTAACTGACATTGGCTGCAAACCAAGTAGTTAAATGAAACATCACAGTACCAATCAGTTCAAGGCAGGAGGAGTAAGGACTTACAACAGCGGCTTGAACTGGTGTGCTCATGCCCTTCATCTTGCTGGTGTGGCAATCCTTGAAGATTTGCACTGCATTCGGTTCAGGTTCTTTTTGGTCTGCACGGGCTTTCCTATGTATTTGGAATAAGTCAATATAGATACGATAATATGGCACACAAAAAAGAAGGAAGTAGCAGCTATTTACAAGAGCCTCGCAGTGTGTAATATAGCTACGAGATCCTGTTGTCTGTTGGAATTTCACTTTAGAACGGTTGGTTTTGTTCTTCAAACAGTTAGCCTAGAACAAGATACACTTGTAAGGCACATACATAAATACAAGTTCAATATGTGGTCTGATCAAATACATATAGCCTACCTGATACTTTGGATCAGACCAGAGTTTAACGAGGGCTGTCTAGTCTTCATATGTAATATATTCCACTGGAGATGTTTGGGTGATTTCATTGTTAGCCTTGCCTTCAAAGTGAGATTTTCTAAGGTGGCATCGATACTGTCGCAGAGCAGACTGAAAAACATGAGTGCATGCTTGTTTAGTTGCATCATCTTTTGGATCCAACTTGAACCTCATCTGTTGAAAAAAGAATGTGAGTCTTATTAGGAGGAAGCTAGAAAGTATGGGACAGAGCAAGACAATATTACTAATTGCGATGAATAACATTACTTACGGATAAATGGTCAAGGAAGGTGTTAAACTGGGTATTGTCTTTCTCATTCCTGTACTGGATCCACGTTGGGAGGATACATGCATGACACCTAACAGCAATGGTTGCCTCTGATACTAACTTGGCTGACTCTGTAGCATCAGGTGGCCTTTTTAAACCTGCCTCAAAATGGATCTCCATTCTTCCTCCTTTAGATTTTGTTAATCTGTCAAGCATTATCCCTGATGTCTGTTTCCGCTTGTGCTGTGGTGCTAGTTCAACAACGAATATGGAAAGTGTTAGTGTACATAAAACTGTGAGAGTACATATAAAGGAGCATGCAACTGCAACTTGACTCGGTCAGGTACCGTCTTGGTGTTGATGCTCATGAGGTTCATCTGATCTTGCCAAGTCCTGTTGTGTCAGTAGTGCTTCAGAAGTAGTGTTAGGTGTGAAGGCAGCTTGGGAACTGGCCAGTTCTGGAGCAAATGAACGAGTAACTGGTTGAGATGCTGGTACAATTGAAGCGGATCCTGCAACTGGTGGAGCAGGTGATACTGTGTTTGTAGATTTAGCCGGTGGACTTGGACCTTCTACTGCACTATAAGTACCAGCAGAATGTCGATGGCAGATCCTTTTCTGTTTCACCCGACGAGTAACAACACTCCCTACTATATTATTTTGCTAGCTCTTTTTTGACTTTGCCATGTCAAGCTGTACCCACAACACAAAAGAATAAAATCACTCTTCAGAACTCATTGATGCATGATACAGACACGCAATACTTTGATGTAAGACAACCATATGAGGATGGAATATGTAAGTAAAATAGGATGGCATGGCATATTCATAGCTACGATGTGCAAACTAAGCAGAAGGATTTTCAAGAAAATATAAGTAATGCAAGCTAGACACCATATGAAAGATGCAACCAATATTACTTTGCCAAGTTAAAAGTGTCTTGTCATAAGTAGAAATTCAAAAAATTAGAAGCAGTACAACGTAGAAATCAATGCAAGATGCAACCACTATCAAACTGCCATGTTAAAAGCGTCCAATCATGAGTGACTGATGCAGGATACACAACAGCAGTACTTTGATGTAAGAACATGGTATGATAGATAGATGCAGTGTATTCTAGACACAGAAAGCCATGTCATATGCACATGTATAATGTATAAACTCAGAAAGTGCAATTTAATCAAAATAGAAGAAATACATGCTAGACAACATATGCAACATGAAACCAATTATCACAGTATCAACTTAGAGCAAGCACCTACGATGGTGGAGTACGGGAGATGAACTCATCATGTAGACTTGGGACTTCAACTTCATTAGCAGTAGCAGTGGCAAATCTAGAGAGTCTCTGTTTGCGTCGGTGCGGAGGACCACCAACATCCCCTAACTTACTCTTTTCCTTCCTATTTTCTGATATTGCCTTATGAAGTCAAAACCACGAGAAGATGAATAAAATTAGCTCTGCATAACTGGTTGATGCATGATACAGACGAACACTACTTTGATGTAAGGCAAGCGCAGGATAGGTGGATGGGATATATACAAAAAAAGACAATGATTCATATTCACACGTACGATAGGAGGATGGAATATGTATGAAAAAACAGTAAGCAGAAGGCATTTCAACAAAATTAGAAGAAACGAAAGCTAGGCACCATATGAACATGCAACCAATATCACTCTATCAGGTAAAAAGTGTCTCATTGTAAGTGCCATTTCAAGAAATTAGAAGCAGTACAAGCTAGAATACAATGCAAGATGCAACCTACATCATAGTCCCAAGTTAAATGTGTCTTATGGGTAAGTTATCGTTGCAGGTATAAGTTGTAAGCTACACAGATGCAATTCAACATAATCAGAAGAAATACAAACTAGACATCATACGGAAAACGCAACCACATATAACAGTTCCAAGTAAGAGCAAGCACCTGTGATGGTGGAGTAGGGGAGATGTGCTCATCATGTACACATATGTTCTAGAAACAGGAACACGTGTCATATTCACAGGCATTATGTGTAAAGTAAGCAGATGCAATTCAAGTTAGAAGCAATACAAGCTAGACATCATACGCAACATGCAACCACATATAATAGTGCCAAGTTAGAGCAAGCACCTGTGATGGTGGAGTAGGGGAGATGTGCTCATCATCTACACAGCTACGTTGAATGTCCAGCCTTGTGTTGTCTTGCGAATCTTGTTGGGAGGATGGCGGAGTAGAATCTGTAGAGACCCCCTGTTATAGTTGCTCTGAAGGACCACCATCATCCACTGCCGGACTAATTTCCTTCATTTGTAAAGATTTTGAATTGTGAAGTCAAACCGATAAGAAAAAGGAATAAAATTCGCTCTTCAAAACTCATTCATGCATGATACTGAAGAACACTACTCGGATGAAAGGCAAACACATGATGCGAGGATGGAATATGTATGAAAAACAGGATGGTGTGACATATTCACACCTATGATGTGGTAACTAAGCATAAGGCATTTCAACAAATTAGAAGCACTGCAAGCTAGACACCATATGAAAGATGCAACCAATATCACCCTGCCAAGTTCAAACTGTCTCGTCATAGGTGGCGTTCATCAAACTAGACGCAATACATGCTAGAAATCATATTCAAGACGCAACCCAATATCACACTGCCAACTTAAAGGTGTCCCATCATAAGTGACTGATGCAGGATACACAAGAAGAGTAGTTTCATGTAAGAACATGGTGTGATAGACAGATATATTATGTACCGAAAATAGGAAAGCGTGTCATATTCACATGTATCATGTGTAAGCTAAGCAGATGCAGTTTACACTAATTAGGAGCAATACGAGCTAGACACCATATGCAACATGCAACCAGATATCACACTGCCAAGTTAGAGCAAGCACCTTGGATGGTGGAGTAGGGGAGCGGAGACTTGGACCTTGTAATGCACTATCAGTACAAGGAGAATCGGTATAGATGCTCCGTTTACGTTGCTGCAAAGGACCACCATCATTGCCTTCCTTACTCTTTTCCTTCCTCTTTCTTAATTTTGCCTTGTCAAGTAAAACACACAAGAAAAAGGAATAAAATTTGCTCTTCAGAACTCATTGATGCATGATACTGACGAACACTACTTTCATGTAAGGCAGCCGCATGATAGGAGGATGGAATATGTATGAAAATCAGGACAGCATGACATATTGACATGTATGATGTATAAAGTGTAAACTAAGAACAAGGTGCTTGAACTTGTTAGAATCGATGCAAGCTAGAAACCATATGAAAGATGAAACCAATATCACTCTGCCAAATTAAAAGGGTGCCCTAACAAATGTATTTTACCAAATTAGAAGCAATACATGCCAACAGGCTAGAAATAATATGCAATATGCAACGAATAAAGGTGACTCATCGTAAGTGATTGATGCAGGATACAGAAGAGAGGTAGTTTCATGTAAGAACAAGGTTAACACATAGATGTAGTGTGTACCAAAAATAGGCAGGCATGTCATATTCACAGGTATAGTGTGTAAACTAAGCAGATGCAATTTACCCTAATTAGAAGCATTACAAGCTATACACCGTATGCAACATGCAACCACATATCACACTACGAAGTTAGAGCAAGCACCTGTGATGGTGGTGTAGGGGAAGTGCGGTCTTCAGGTATAGAGCTACATTCAATATCTTCATTTAGGCTTGCTATTTCTTGAGAATCATGTGGATAGGATGAAATTGCATTCTTTATAAGAGTATTGCGTCTCATATTAACCCACGCGCGTGACTGTCTCATCATAAGTGATAGATGCAGGATACACAAGAATAGTAGTTTGATGTAAGAACATGGTGTGATAGGCAGATGTAGCATGTACGAAAAACAGGAAGGCGTGTCATATTCACATGTATAATGTGTAAGCTAAGGAGATGCAATTTAACAAATTAGGAGCATTGATGAGGGATACACAAGAAAAGTAGTTTGATGTAAGAACGTGGTTAATAGAAAGACGTAGTATGTACCAAAAACAGGAAGGCATGTCATATTCACAGGTATAATGTGTTAACTAAGCAGATGCAATTTACCCTAATTAGAAGCATTACAAGGTAGACACCATATGCAACATGCAACCACATATCACACTGCCAAGTAAGAGCAAGCACCTACGATGGTGGTGTGGGGGAATTACGGTGGCCAACTAGAGAGCTACGTTGAGTATCTTCATTTAGCCTTGCTGTTTCTTGAGAATCATGTGGGAAGGATGACACTGCACTCTTTAAACGAGTAGGGCGTCTCACAGTAACCCACTCGGGTGACTGCCTCATCATAAGTGATTGACGAGGGATACAAAAGAGCATTAGTTTGATGTACGAACATGGTTAATAGACATATGTAGTATGTATCAACAACAGGAAGGCATGTCATTATCAAAGGTATAATGTGTAAAGTAAGCAGATGCAATTTAACCAAATTGGAAGCAATACAAGCTAGACACCATATGCAACATGCAACCACATTTGATAGCGCGAAGTTAAAGCAAGCACCTGGGATGGTTGTGTGTGGCAATTGAGATCATCAACTACAGAGCTACGTTTACTGTCTCCAACTGCTGACACTGCACCCATTAGAGCGCTGAAACGCTTAGTGCTTATCTTCAAATTACACTGGAGCGACTTCTGTCTTTTCTTTTCTGCATTCATCAGCACTGCGTCAGATTCTGAAATACCCATGCATAAAAAAACAATAGTGTGAGTGGTTCTGGTACGGCGCATGTCGGCGTCGGCATCGTGGAGGCCGCTCTGCCTCGGCTTCAGCTGCTAAGTCCTTGAGGGTGTTGCGGTTGCGGTTGTGTTGGACGACGACGTCGGGGTACCGGCTCCGGCATGGTGGAGGAAGGCGGCGGTGGAGGACGAAGGAGGCTGGGGTTTTGCGGCTGGTGGAGAGGGCATTTTCGCGCCCACGGAGTATGAATGGGGAAACGGAAGGAGGCGGGGAACTAAGGGGGAACAATGTTTCGGTTTGAGATGCGCTTGTTTGAAATTTGGGGAAAGTTACAAACTTTTCCCGCATCTAAAATTTCGGACATATTGCGGGTTGGGG
The DNA here is from genome assembly GCF_002162155.2 of Triticum dicoccoides. Lineage (NCBI taxonomy): Eukaryota > Viridiplantae > Streptophyta > Magnoliopsida > Poales > Poaceae > Triticum > Triticum dicoccoides. The sequence goes on from NC_041381.1 coordinate 135,374,668, forward strand.
GTAGGATAGTCATGTCAGGTGTCCCAAATGTGGGCGGGATAGATTTCTGCCGAGCGCATGGGTGTTTTGGCGCCCATGGTGCATGAATGCTTCTCGGAGGCGGTTGAGACTGGCGTCTTGGTGAAGTTACAAACCTACCCCGGTTTAGACCTTTGGACATTGGGCCAATAGGCTACACAGGCCAGAGTCAGGACAGTAATTTCCTACCACCAAACATTAGTCTCTCGCGGTTTCGGGTGACCATAGGACTATTCGGCGCTTCGTTCAATATTTGGGAGCAGAAGCATTAACGTTTTCGGTTTTCTTGAATTGAACTTTCAGGATTTGTCAAACTTCACAAATCTGTACTCTTGAAAATCCTAAAGCAACGATTATTTTGGAATGGTGGGGGTACATTTGAATATACATTGTACATGAGTATATATTAAAAAATATGCAACTTACCCCAGTTCATGCATGGTTCCAGATATAATCTCCTTGGTTGCAAAAAATAAAAAGTTAGATATGCGTATGAATATATATAGCATGTTCAAACTCACAACAAAGATTGATTCCCCCTTTTACATCTGATTTACAAATGCCATTATCTCTGGTTCAAATAGATGAATGCACTTCCTATGAATTCGAATCTTCGAAACCCCCTTTATGTTGAATTCGACATGTATTCTATTACGTAGCTAGCAATTTGGAATGTATCCATGCAAGTGACAAATGTATAAAGTGCTTCACACTAACAACATGGAGTGCACTAATTAATGTTTATATATGAATTGCAAAAGCATCCATTGCTTGTATTTCAAACCGCTCTCACTCTATGGATCGATAATATGAAATAAACACATGCACATGCTAGAATTCAATAGAGTATGGGTGTCTGATAGACCGATTTTCGTCCATACGCAATTTGCAAAATTCATGATGTCATCCAAAAATAATAATGCCATTTATACTTTAATTTAATGCGTAGAACCGCCTTTTACATGTAGATGCACTATGCCTCGCCCCATTCTCACGAACGCGTTATATCTCTCTCTATCTAACGCATAAGTGCACACACTTTATATGCATCGGCATTTCTCTTTCACACATGCTCACAATCTCTCTCAGGGTGTCGAGGTGTCTCACGCACATGCTCTCTTTGTTTCTCTCTCTCTCTCTCTCTTTCTGACTACTATGTACCACTCTTTTCACTAATCTCAGTTGCAAAACACTATTTCTCTCGCATGCATATATACACACGCACGGTCTCTACTAGCCCTCTATACGCACATATATGTGCCTACGTGTCTCCCGCATGCACATTATCTTTAGGCCTCTCTCGCACACATCGCCCCCCCCGACACACCTCTCTCGTAGTAGTTGGCAGATATGATTTCATCATATCATTCGGTAGGATATCCCTGGCTGTTAGGCTGGATGGTAATACGAGGCAAAGTTTTACCCTAGTTCGGATCGGACCCTTGCAGTTGAAGAAAGAGCCTACTCCTGGTACTGTATATTAGTGATAGAGGTGTGTACAAAGTACACGTGAATACCAGGAATTGTGCATGTGTGTATACTATCGACGAACTAGCCCCCAAGCTTGTATAACATACTAAGGGCCTAGGGTTACAAATCATATATAGTCGGCTTATCACCAGTGGGGATAGAGTCCTCTGCGACTCTGGTAGCTTCGTGTTGTACGCCGAGTCCTCCACATGGGTCTTCGTATAACGCGTCTCGGTCCAACCTATATGTGGCGCAGGATGGAACCGACCCATGAGTCTTCATGTGGACCCACCACAACTAGAAATGATGTGTCCACCACACCACACATGCAATCGGCCACTAAGAAAATAAGCATATACAATAGTACAACAGTATCTTGCTCACGATACGTCTCCATATTTTGTTGATGACACTGACGGATTTTGCATTTGATGCGAGCTCCATATTTTGTTGACGACACTTACGATCATTGTATTTGAAGCGAAAGCACGATATGGTCACTGGACATCAAAATAAGCTCATCACGGTCACCACATACATGCTAACCAACATGTGGTTGGATGGTTAGGAGGACAGTGGCTTCTCGAGCCCACCAAGGTTAAAGTCCCGGTGCTCGCATTTATCTTGTGTTAATTTCAGTATTTTTCGGCGATGCACGTTCAGTGGGAGGAGATGTTCCACTCAACTACGAGGCACCTATGGCGACTTCCTAAAATCTCAAGATCATATATGCTGGCCCACTCTCTCGAAGGTGCTCATAGGGGTAGGGTTCGCGTGTGTGCGCTTATAGCGGTGAGTGCTTGCGCGTATATATGAGCCCTTGTGTCTATACCGTGTTAAACAAATACATGTCATGATTATACGGTCACTGGCTCACCCGTACAACTCCGTATTTTGTTGATGACACAATCAATTGACCAGTCAAACATTCCATGCGGCGCAACTAGTGTTGCACCATCGGGGCGCGTAACCGTGGGGCCCACCTGTCAGCCCGTATATGAAAGAAAGAAATGGTAGTTTGAGTCTGTACTGTGTTAATAAAATAGGAGTACATTTTAGGGTGATCATACGGTCACTGGCTCACCATACAGCTCCGTAATTTATTGATAACACGATCAATTGACCAGTCAAACGGTCCACATTCAGTAGCGCACAGTACCATAGGGCCCACCCGTCAGTGCATATATGAAGGGCAGAAATGGTAATAAATTAGTGGTTGGTGGGTATTCGGAGTCGTGAGACCCCTGGTTGGCAGTCACCGGCAGTTGGGGTG
>NC_041381.1:135377601-135416163 GCF_002162155.2 Triticum dicoccoides
CGGCAGCAGACCGGCGGTGGGGAGTGGTTTCGGGGAGGGCGGCCGGCGTGGCGGCATGGGCCAGCCGCGGGCGGCGGGGGCTGGCGGTTCGGCCGGTGGTGGCTGGCAGCTCAGGGGGGTGGAGTTTGATGATAAACTGGAGGCCCTTGATTTCGTATCCAACGGCTGGAAAATCTAATGACCAGAGATGAAAAAGTCAGTCGACTGACGTGTAACTAGCCTCACCCCGCACGTACACATGTACGCACGCATGCAGGAATGCAACACTGACACATACACATAACGTACACATGCATGCATGCAAGACACGCACACATGCAGTCGTGCAACACTGACACGTACACACACACACGCATGCTGGCGTGCAACACTGACACGTACACATGCACTCACGAACACACACACGTACGCACCCATGCATGCAACACTAAAACGTACCCTTGCACGCACGCAACAGCCGCACGCCTGCATGCACACAACACACAACGCAAGACAGACACTCAACCTATACGTGCATGCACCCTTTGTTAAGGACATGGATTGTTACGGGTATTAATCAATCTTATCTGTGATAAGCAGAACATTGATGTTTGCAGCGGTCTTTATGAAACACAATGTATCGAATGGGCTATCAACATATTAGGCTTATCTACATGAAAAATATGACGTCACACTCAATGAACAATCATCGGTTTATGAAATGCCCGCTTCTGACCGCCCTGGCCCACCAAAGGTTCCTCTGCTGTGCGCTGCCTGCATTGGGTCACTGACATGCAGGCCATGCACCCAAAGAGCCCACACGTCAGTGGAAGAACGGCGCGGTGTCCTAGGTCAGAGTCGAGGGCGCCACTTGTTGCACGCCCGGCTGAACACGCCTCCGTGCCGCATTGAAACGCCTCCATGAAACCCGCCCGTGTGCAAGCCGAGAAACCCACTCTGGACACACGTCCGTTCATGACCGGGCCGGTGTTAAACGCAACGCCGGCCGAGCTCCTCCCGTCCGCCGTCTATTTAATCTTCTATTTAAACGAGGCCAAACGTCGGCCAAGAATCGCACACCTCTGCCGCTCCCCTATGTCCTCCACCATTTTGTCCACTCTTACAATGGCTTATGAAGAGTAGCTATTCCGCATCCAAGCCGGCTGGGTAGCCCGCCGGATACGAGCTATGCAGCTTGCTGATCCACCTCCCTCCCCTCGCTGGACGGAGCCAGTTGCCGCCCCAAGCCAGCACACGCTTCAGCAACTCGCTGCTCCAGCCCAGCTCGACGAGGAGCGGCGCACGGGCGTCGTTGCTGCCGTCCATGCCGCCGCCTCGTACCGCGTCTCCCGTTTCTGTGGCCGAGACTCCCATGCCGGCGGCCGCGCCATGCAAGCAGCGACAGAAGCCGGGTGCGCGGAGAGTGACGAGTCGGTGGCCAGCGCCTCCGCGTCCGCCGCCATCATCGAGGAGAAGTAGAACACAGGAAGCCGCCGCCGCTTGGGTCCCATGAAGGCCACCGCGGCGGCGACGCCGGCGTACACAGCAGGTGTCTTGCCGGATCTTTTTGTGGCGAGGACCTTCGTCGACCCCGCATGGGCTCCACAAAAGAGGGGAATGTTAGGATGAACTCGAGCCGGTGCCGGCCATGGCGAAGTAGTGGCCGGTGATGAACTCGAACCGGTGCCGGCCAGCATCATCTTCGGCACCAGCCAATGATATCAGTTGGGCAGTGGGGAAGCGAGCCGTCCTTTGCGCTGAAGCATATACCTCCGGGGCTCCCGGCAGTCCGGTGATCGTGCTGCCGGACATGAGGAACACAAATCGATTGGCGGGTGACCATTTAGGCCAGGTATTATATACTTGTGCTGTCCAGAACTAGCACCGCGTAGTTCATTTGAATGTAATGAAATCCATCATGTTTGTATGAAAATCTGGTATTTTATATGATTTCCGTCATTGTTTATATGAAATATCAGTTTGTCTACGTGTTTGTGTGAATTTCTTCCAGTTGGATGACATAATTTGTGGTCGCCGGTCGGTCTACGGGCGGCTCGGGCGGCGTCGTGGGACAAAAAAACACAGCTCGTGCGAGCTCATCTCCAACGTGCGCGCTGGAGGATGCATGACAGCATGAGCACCCGAGCCATTCCTCGTTCATTGGTGGCAAAGGCACCGCTAGACAAAAGGGTCGCCAATATTTTGGCTACCCCGGGCAAGATCCAAATAGCCCCTCCCAACAGATTCATATCCCTCGTTCGCTGTGGAATTTTGCCATGTTTGTTTTCATGGACTAGCAAGATGCCCGTGCATTGCACGAAACATCAAGATGCATTTTTTTACAAACTCCCGCATGCATGCAAGGGATAATTAATGTCCTCCTTTGCTAGTACCACGAGGCAAACACCATTAATATTGCATCGATTAGTGTTAGTGGCCTTGTATATCTGCAAATTGTAATTTTGATAGTGGCCCCTTGTATATAAAAATGGAGGGAGAAAGATGAAAGATAAGGTGAGGAGGAGTGGGGCGTGGTGGTGACTGGTGGTCGGACTAGGTAGAGGCATGGGGATGGACGGCGCATTATGTCTAGGTTTGTATCTCTCTCACACACACTACGTAGGTGGGGGACGTGCACGAAGAGAAGATGCGCACGCACGGTGCATGTACTCCCGTCTCTTTCCCAACCACACCCGCGCGGGTACACGGTGGAGCTCATTTCTGTACGAAAAAGGCAGCCCACTGGTTGTCCACTTGGTGGAGGGAGGATCGTCTACCACGGGTGAACAAACAAATAGCGACTTGACGCGTTATGTTAAATTAAAAAAATAGGCAAACCATGTGGGGCCTACCTTAGAGGCAAGGCTCTATACACTGGAGTAATTTTGATGTGTCTCGTCAACTCGCAGAACGAGGAGAAGCTTGCTTAGTACACCGTCTCCCCCGCCCACAGGCGCGGTGGCTCGCAGGATGAGGTGAAGCTTGCTTATGAGTAGTAGTAGTAGTACTCCTACTACTGTATGCCTTACGCCCGCTCCCTCGCCCACGCGCGCGGTGGCTCGCAGCACGAGGAGAAAATTTTACTCCACTACTCCCTCCGTTTACTCCTCGTCCCTACTACGTACCTTGGTTAGTACTCCCTCCATTTACTTATACAAGGCCACTATAAAAAATACATTTTGCATCTATACAAGGCCACAAATAGTAATCGAGACAAAAGTTACTACTCCCTCCTTTCCAGTTTATGGCTCAATTTCAAAATCTCTCCAACCAAGGTAGATGGTGAGTGGTCGAATTAATTTCGTAGTTTGCACAAGTAATTAGTACACTCGTTTTTCTCAAGAAGTTATGTTTACCGAGGCATTAATTAGAACGAATGCATGAATGACCACTAAATTTCCATGAACATGTACATGCATTGGTTAGTTTCCTCTTGACACTGTTTGCGTTGGGTGATCTAATGCACCTAGAAATCCAACATGTAATGGTACTACTACTAGTATAGTAGAGCTGAGACTTATCAAACGGAAAAGCGAATGTTTTTTAGATGAGCCCTATAAACCCTAGTGGGTACATACTCCATAAAAACAGATTTTTCCAAAACTAAGTCGCTCCCTTTCATGAATTCTGTAGTATACTCCTCCGTCGATGCTCCCTTCCATGAATTTTGTACTTCCTGTCGCCAACATGTGGGACATATAGCAACCGGGTCAACGTGTCAAGCACCAAATAACAATGCAGAACAGCAGGGGCTGAGGGAGTCCTGGATAAGGGGGTATCCGGACAGCCGGACTATATACATCGTCCGAACTATAGAAGCGTTAAGATACACGACTCAAGACTTCGGCTCGTGTCCGGATGGGACTCTCCTTTGCGTGGAAGACAAGCTTGGCGATCTGGATATTATGTTTCCTTCCTTGTAAACCGACTCCATGTAAACCCTAGCTCTCCGGTGTCTATATAAACCGGAGAGCATGGTCCTTAGAAGGCCGGTCACTATTACAATACCATCATAGGCTAGCTCTTAGGGTTTAGCCTCTACGATCTCGTGGTAGATATACTCTTGTATTCCACATATCTTCAATATTAATCAAGAAGGAAGTAGGGTTTTACCTCCATCGAGAGGGCCCAAACCTGGGTAAACATTGTGTCCCTTGCTTCCTGTTACCATCAGCCTAAGACGCACAGATCGGGACCCCCTACCCGAGATCCGTCGGTTTTGACACCGACATTGGTGCTTTCATTGAGAGTTCCTCTGTGTCGTCGCTTCGAGGCTTGATGGCATCTTCAATCGTCAACAACATGGTCCAGGGTAAGACTTTCGTCCCCGGATAGATTTTTGTGTTCGGCGGCTTCGCACTGTGGGCCAATTCGCTTGGCCAGTTGGAGCAGATCGACAGCTTTGCCCCTGGCCACCAGATCAGGTTCGGAAACTTGAACTACATGGCAGATGTTCGCGGAGACTTGACCTTCGACGGATTCGAGCCGGCGCCAGGAGCGCCAGACAGCTACGATGAGCACGGCCTAGACCTGTTGTCGGACAATGCCCGGTACATTCTCCCCGAGGCAACCCCGGATCTAAATCCAGGGCAGGTTGCGTTGCCTACGGATGGAGGGGTGGACCCCGCCCCGCAGGCCGCACACTTATCAGCGGTGGAGCCAAACACGGGTCCCACCTCTATGGAGGCCTGTAACCCCGGACCCCCGGACTCATATCCGGTTGTTGGTCCTGTTCCGCCCACTCTCGAGCCAGCCGAGCCAGGTTGGGCTCCGGTAATGAAGTTTACCGCTGCGGACATCTTTCAGCACTCGCCCTTTGGCGACATGCTGAGCTCCTTGAAGTCTCTCTCTTTGTCAGGAGACTCTGGGCTGAACTATGTCCGGCCCGAGTGGGAAGCAGGCAACAAAGGAATTTGGCGCCCACCCACCACCCACTTCATTGCCACGATCGAAGAATTAACCGACATGCTTGACTCCGAAGACATCAATGGTATGGACGACGATGCAGGAGAGGCTCCAGAATCCCTGGAGCGCGGGACTACTACCTTGTCACACGATATATACATGGTAGATATGCCCAATAAGGATGGCAGCCCGGACGATAAAACACCCGGGCAAAAGCCAAAGAGGCGACGCAGACGCCGCTCAAAGTCCAGCAATGGCAAAAACAGCGACAAGAGCGCAAGAAGGGTTGATATACCCGCAAACTCCGAAAGCAATAATGACCACATGGACCCAGCAATGGAGCAGGACGAGCCAGGTCATGCCAAATCAAGTTCGGAGCAAATACCCGATCAACATGATCCGGAGGGACAAGCTCAGGATGCCGCCCCAGAACAGGAAGACAGTCCGGACGACGATGCATTCATCATCCCGGACGAACAAGTGGAACGAGACAACCTCCATAGAAAGCTTATGGCCACCGCAAGAAGTCTAGAAAAGCAGAAGCAACGGCTTAAGGCCGCGCAGGAAAAGCTAAGTCGCAGATGGAATAAGGTGCTAGACATTGAAGAAAGATATGGCGACGACCGCCATACGAAAAGCTATCCGAAGCGCAAGCTACTGCCAGAATTCGACGACGCGCCCGTTCCACCAAAAGAAAATTCGACCAAGAAACCAGACGTACTGTTGGGGGACGTTGCAGAAAATTAAAATTTTTCCTACGGTTTCACCAAGATCCATCTATGAGTTCATCTAAGCAACGAGTCAAGGGAGAGAGTTTGCATCTACATACCACTTGTAGATCGCGTGCGGAAGCTTGCAAGGTGATGATGTAGTCGTACTCGACGTGATCCAAATCACCGATGACCAGCGCCGAACGGACGGCACCTCCGCGTTCAACACACGTATGGGACGGGAGACGTCTCCTCCTTCTTGATCCAGCAAGGGGGAAGGAGAGGTTGATGAAGATCCAGCAGCACGACGGCGTGGTGGTGGATGCAGGGCGTCACAGCAGCAGGGCTTCGCCGAGACTACGAGGGAGAGACGTAACGGGGGGAGGTGGAGGCGCCAGGGGCTGGTGTATGAAGTCCCTCCTCTCCCCCACTATATATAGGGGTGCCAGGGGGGGCGCCGGCCCTAGTAGATGAGATCTACTAGGGGGGGCGGCGGCCTAGGGGAGGTTTCCCTCCCCCCCAAGGCACCTAGGGGTGCCTTCCACCACTAGGACTCCTCCTAGGGGGAAACCCTAGGCGCATGGGCCTATAGGGGCTTGTGCCCTTGGCCCATGAAGGCCAAGGCGCACCCCCTACAGCCCATGTGGCCCCCTGGGACAGGTGGCCCCACCCGGTGGACCCCCGGGACCCTTCCGGTGGTCCCGGTACAATACCGATAACCCCGAAACTTGTCCTGATGCCCGAAATAGCACTTCCTATATATAATTCTTTACCTCCGGACCATTCCGGAACTCCTTGTGACGTCCGGGATCTCATCCGGGACTCCGAACAACATTCGGGTTTCTGCATATACATATCTTCATAACCCTAGCGTCACCGAACCTTAAGTGTGTAGACCCTACGGGTTCGGGAGACATGCAGACATGACCGAGACGCTCTCAGTCAATAACCATCAACAGGATCTGGATACCCATGATGGCTCCCACATGCTCCTCGATGTTGTCATCGGATGAACCACGATGTCGAGGATTCGATCAAACCCTGTATGCAATTCCCTTTGTCAATCGGTACGTTACTTGCCCGAGACTCGATCGTCGGTATCCCAATACCTTGTTCAGTCTCGTTACTGGCAAGTCACTTTACTCGTACCGTAATGCATGATCCCGTGTCCAACACCTTGGTCACATTGAGCTCAATACGATGATGCATTACCGAGTGGGCCCAGAGATACCTCTCCATCATACAGAGTGACAAATCCCAGTCTCGATCCGTGTCAACCCAACAGCTACTTTCGGAGATACCTATAATGCACCTTTATAGTCACCCAGTTACGTTGTGACGTTTGATACACCCAAGGCACTCCTACGGTATCCGGGAGTTACACGATCTCATGGTCTAAGGAAGAGATATTCGACATTGGCAAAGATGTAGCAAAATGAACTACACGATCTTTTATGCTATGCTTAGGATTGGGTCTTGTCCATCACATCATTCTCCTAATGATGTGATCCCGTTATCAACGACATCCAATGTCCATAGTCAGGAAACCATGACTATCTGTTGATCACAACGAGCTGGTCAACTAGAGGCTTACCAAGGACATATTGTGGTCTAAGTATTCACACGTGTATTACGATTTCCGGATAATACAGTTATAGCATGAATAAAAGACAATTATCATGAACAATGAAATATAATAATACTTTTATTATTGCCTCTAGGGCATATTTCCAACAGTCTCCCACTTGCACTAGAGTCACCAATCTAGTTACATTGTGATGAATCGAACACCCATAGAGTTCTGGTGTTGATCATGTTTTGCACGCGAGAGAGGTTTAGTCAGCTGATCTGCGACATCCAGATCCGTGTGCACTTTGCAAATCTCTATGTCTCCATCTTGAACATTTTCACGGATGGAGTTGAAACGACGCTTGATGTGCCTGGTCTTCTTGTGAAACCTGGGCTCCTTGGCGAGGGCAATAGCTCCAGTGTTGTCACAGAAGAGTTTGATCGGCCCCGACGCATTGGGTATGACTCCTAGGTCGGTGATGAACTCCTTCACCCAAATCGCTTCATGTGCTGCCTCCGAGGCTGCCATGTACTCCGCTTCACACGTAGATCCCGCCACGACGCTCTGCTTGCAGCTGCACCAGCTTACTGCTCCACCATTCAACATATACACGTATCCGGTTTGTGACTTAGAGTCATCCAGATCTGAGTCGAAGCTAGCGTCGACGTAACCCTTTACGACGAGCTCTTCGTCTCCTCCATAAACGAGAAACATGTCCTTCGTCCTTTTCAGGTACTTCAGGATATTCTTGACCGCTGTCCAGTGTTCCTTGCCGGGATTACTTTGGTATCTAGCTACCAAACTTATGGCAAGGTTTACATCGGGTCTGGTACACAGCATGGCATACATAATAGATCCTATGGCTGAAGCATAGGGGATGACACTCATCTCTTCTTTATCTTTTGCCGTGGTCAGTGACTGAGCTGAGCTCAGTCTCACACCTTGTAACATAGGCAAGAACCCCTTCTTGGACTGATCCATTCTGAATCTCTTCAAAATCTTATCAAGGTATGTGCTTTGTGAAAGACCTATGAGGCGTCTCGATCTATCTCTATAGATCTTGATGCCTAATATATAAGCAGCTTCTCCAAGGTCCTTCATTGAAAAACACTTATTCAAGTAGGCCTTAATGCTGTCCAGAAATTCTATATTATTTCCCATCAGGAGTATGTCATCTACATATAATATGAGAAATGCTACAGAGCTCCCACTCACTTTCTTGTAAACGCAGGCTTCTCCATAAGTCTGCATAAACCCAAACGCTTTGATCATCTCATCAAAGCGAATGTTCCAACTCCGAGATGCTTGCACCAGTCCATAAATGGATCGCTGGAGCTTGCATACTTTGTCAGCATTCCGTGGATCGACAAAACCTTCCGGCTGCATCATATACAATTTTTCCTTAAGATGCCCGTTAAGGAATGCTGTTTTGACGTCCATCTGCCATATCTCATAATCATAGTATGCGGCAATTGCTAACATGATTCGGACGGACTTTAGCTTCGCTACGGGAGAGAATGTCTCATCGTAGGCAATCCCTTGAACCTGTCGATAACCCTTAGCGACAAGTCGAGCTTTATAGATGGTAATATTACCATCCGCGTCCGTCTTCTTCTTGAAGATCCATTTGTTTTCTATCGCTCGCCGATCATCGGGCAAGTCTGTCAAAGTCCATACTTTGTTTTCATACATGGATTCTATCTCAGATTTCATGGCTTCAAGCCATTTGTTGGAATCCGGGCCCGCCATTGCTTCTTCATAGTTCGAAGGTTCATTGTTGTCTAACAACATGATTTCCAGGACAGGGTTGCCGTACCACTCTGGTGCGGAACGTGTCCTTGTGGACCTACGAAGTTCAGCAGTAACTTGATCCGAAGTACCTTGATCATTATCATTGTTTTCCACTTCAGTTGGTGTGGGCATCACAGGAACGGTTTCCTGCGCTGCGCCACTTTCCCGCTCAAGAGGTAGTACTTTATCGAGTTCTACTTTCCTCCCACTTACTTCTTTCGAGAGAAACTCTTTTTCCAGAAAGCATCCGTTCTTGGCAACAAAGATCTTGCCTTCGGATCTTAAGTAGAAGGTATACCCTACAGTTTCCTTAGGGTATCCTATGAATACACATTTTTCCGACTTGGGTTCGAGCTTTTCAGGTTGAAGTTTCTTGACATAAGCATCGCATCCCCAAACTTTCAGAAACGACAGCTTAGGTTTCTTTCCAAACCATAATTCATACGGTGTCGTCTCACCGGATTTAGAAGGTGCCCTATTTAAAGTGAATGTAGCTATCTCTAGAGCGTATCCCCAAAATGATAGCGGTAAATCGGTAAGGGACATCATAGACCGCACCATATCCAATAGGGTGCGATTACGACGTTCGGACACACCGTTTCGCTGAGGTGTTCCAGGCGGCGTGAGCTGTGAAACGATTCCACATTTCCTTAAGTGTGTACCAAATTCGAGACTTAAGTATTCTCCTCCACGATCTGATCGTAAGAATTTTATCTTTCGGTCACGTTGATTCTCTACCTCATTCTGAAATTCCTTGAACTTTTCAAAGGTCTCAGACTTGTGTTTCATTAAGTAGACATACCCACATCTACTTAAGTCATCTGTGAGAGTGAGAACATAACGATATCCTCCGCGAGCCTCAACGCTCATTGGACCGCACACATCGGTATGTATGATTTCCAACAAGTTGGTTGCTCGCTCCATTGTTCCGGAGAACGGAGTCTTGGTCATTTTGCCCAAAAGGCATGGTTCGCACGTGTCAAACGATTCATAATCAAGAGACTCTAAAAGTCCATCGGCATGGAGCTTCTTCATGCGCTTGACACCAATGTGACCAAGGCGGCAGTGCCACAAGTATGTGGGACTATCGTTATCAACTTTAAATCTTCTTTTGGCATCTACACTATGAACATGTGTAATATTACGTTCGAGATTCATTAAGAATAAACCATTGACCATCGGAGCATGACCATAAAACATATCTCTCATATAAATCGAACAACCATTATTCTCAGACTTAAATGAGTAGCCATCTCGTATTAAATGAGATCCTGATACAATGTTCATGCTCAAACTTGGCACTAAATAACAATTATTAAGGTTCAAAACTAATCCCGTAGGTAAATGTAGAGGCAGCGTGCCGACGGCGATCACATCGACTCTGGAACCATTCCCGACGCGCATCGTCACCTCGTCCTTCGCCAGTCTCCGTTTATTCCGCAGCTCCTGCTGTGAGTTACAAATATGAGCAACGGCACCGGTATCAAATATCCAGGAGTTACTACGAGTACTGGTAAGGTACACATCAAACACATGTATATCAAATATACCTTTGGTGTTGCCGGCCTTCTTATCCGCTAAGTATTTGGGGCAGTTCCGCTTCCAGTGACCCTTCCCCTTGCAATAAAAGCACTCAGTCTCAGGCTTAGGTCCATTCTTTGACTTCTTCCTGGTAACTGGCTTACCAGGCGCGGCAACATCTTTGCCGTCCTTCTTGAAGTTCTTCTTACCCTTGCCCTTCTTGAACTTAGTGGTCTTATTGACCATCAACACTTGATGTTCTTTCTTGATTTCAGCCTCTGCTGTCTTCAGCATCGAGAACACTTCAGGAATGGTCTTTTCCATCCCCTGCATGTTGTAGTTCATCACAAAGCTCTTGTAGCTTGGTGGGAGCGACTGGAGGATTCTGTCAATGACCGCCTCATCTGGGAGGTTAATGTTCAGCTGGGTCATACGGTTGTGCAACCTAGACATCTTCAGGATGTGCTCACTGACAGAACTGTTTTCCTCCATCTAACAACTGTAGAACTTGTCAGAGACATCATATCTCTCGACCCGGGCATGGGCTTGGAAAACTAGTTTCAGCTCTTCGAACATCTCATATGCTCCGTGATGCTCAAAACGCTTTTGGAGCCCCGGTTCTAAGCTGTAAAGCATGCCGCACTGAACAAGGGAGTAATCATCAGTGCGAGACTGCCAAGCATTCATAATGTCTTGGTTCTCTGGGACGGGAGCGTCACCTAGCGGTCCTTCTAGGACATATTGTTTCCTGGCAGCTATGAGGATGATCCTCAGGTTTCGGACCCAGTCCGTATAGTTGCTGCCATCATCTTTCAGCTTGGTTTTCTCTAGGAACGCGTTGAAGTTCATGTTGACATTAGCGTTGGCCATTGATCTACAAGACATATTTGCAACGGTTTTAGACTAAGTTCATGATAATAAAGTTCCAATCAAATTATGAACTCCCACTTAGATTAGACATCCCTCTAGTCATCTAAGTGTTTACACGATCCGAGTTGACTAGCCCGTGTCCGATCATCACGTGAGATGGACTAGTCATCATCGGTGAACATTCTCATGTTGATCGTATCTTCCATACGACTCGTGTTCGACCTTTCGGTCTCCGTGTTCCGAGGCCATGTCTGCACATGCTAGGCTCGTCAAGTTAACCCTAAGTGTTTTCGCTGTGTAAAACTGTCTTACACCCGTTGTATGTGAACGTAAGAATCCATCACACCCGATCATGACGTGGTGCTTAGAAGCGACGAACTGTAGCAACGGTGCACAGTTAGGGGAGAACACTTCTTGAAATTTTTTTGTAAGGGATCATCTTATTTACTACCGTCGTCCTAAGTAAACAAGATGCATAATACATAATAAACATCACATGCAATTATATAGTTGTGACATGATATGGCCAATATCATATAGCTCCATTGATCTTCATCTTCGGGGCTCCATGATCATCTTGTCACCGGCTTGACACCATGATCTCCATCATCATGATCTCCATCATCGTGTCTTCATGAAGTTGTCACGCCAACGACTACTTCTACTTCTATGACTAAAGTTTAGCAATAAAGTAAAGTAGTTTACATGACGTTATTCAATGACACGCAGGTCATACAAAAAATAAAGACAACTCCTATGGCTCCTGCCGGTTGTCATACTCATCGACATGCAAGTCGTGAATCCTATTACAAAGAACATGATCTCATACATCACAATTCATCATTCATCACAACTTCTGGCCATATCACATCACATGATCAATCGCTGCAAAAACAAGTTAGACGTCCTCTAATTGTTGTTGCATCTTTTACGTGGCTGCAATTGGGTTCTAGCAAGAACGTTTTCTTACCTACGAATCACCACAACGTGATTTTGTCAACTTCTATTTAGCCTTCATAAGGGCCCTGTTCATCGATTCCGCTCCAACTAAGGTGGGAGAGATAGACACCCGCCAGCCACCTTATGCAACTAGCGCATGTCAGTCGGTGGAACCGGTCTCACGTAAGCGTACGTGTAAGGTTGGTCCGGGCCGCTTCATCCACAATACCGTTGAGCAAGAAAAGACTAGTAGAGGCAAGTAAGATGACAAAATCCACGCCCACAACAAAATTGTGTTCTACTCGTGCAAAGAGAACTACGCATAGACCTAGCTCATGATGCCACTGTTGGGGAACGTTGCAGAAAATTAAAATTTCTCCTACGGTTTCACCAAGATCCATCTATGAGTTCATCTAAGCAACGAGTCAAGGGAGAGAGTTTGCATCTACATACCACTTGTAGATCGCGTGCGGAAGCTTGCAAGGTGATGATGTAGTCGTACTCGACGTGATCCAAATCACCAATGACCAGCGCCGAACGGACGGCACCTCCGTGTTCAACACACGTACGGGACGGGAGACGTCTCCTCCTTCTTGATCCAGCAAGGGGGAAGGAGAGGTTGATGAAGATCCAGCAGCACGACGGCGTGGTGGTGGATGCAAGGCGTCACAGCAGCAGGGCTTCGCCGAGACTACGAGGGAGAGACGTAACGGGGGGGAGATGGAGGCGCCAGGGGCTGGTGTATGAAGTCCCTCCTCTCCCCCACTATATATAGGGGTGCCAGGGGGGGCGGCGGCCTAGGGGAGGTTTCCCTCCCCCCCAAGGCACCTAGGGGTGCCTTCCACCACTAGGACTCCTCCTAGGGGGAAACCCTAGGCACATGGGCCTATAGGGGCTGGTGCCCTTGGCCCATGAAGGCCAAGGCGCACCCCCTACAGCCCATGTGGCCCCCCGGGACAGGTGGCCCCACCCGGTGGACCCCCGGGACCCTTCCGGTGGTCCCGGTACAATACCGATAACCCCAAAACTTGTCCCGATGCCCGAAATAGCACTTCCTATATATAATTCTTTACCTCCGGACCATTCCGGAACTCCTTGTGACGTCCGGGATCTCATCCGGGACTCCGAACAACATTCGGGTTTCTGCATATACATATCTTCATAACCCTAGCGTCACCGAACCTTAAGTGTGTAGACCCTACGGGTTCGGGAGACATGCAGACATGACCGAGACGCTCTCAGTCAATAACCATCAGCGGGATCTGGATACCCATGATGGCTCCCACATGCTCCTCGATGTTGTCATCGGATGAACCACGATTTCGAGGATTTGATCAAACCCTGTATGCAATTCCCTTTGTCAATCGGTACGTTACTTGCCCGAGACTCGATCGTCGGTATCCCAATACCTTGTTCAGTCTCGTTACTGGCAAGTCACTTTACTCGTACCGTAATGCATGATCCCGTGTGGGCCCAGAGATACCTCTCCGTCATACGGAGTGACAAATCCTAGTCTCGATCCGTGTCAACCCAACAGCTACTTTCGGAGATACCTGTAATGCACCTTTATAGTCACCCAGTTACGTTGTGACGTTTGATACACCCAAGGCACTCCTACGGTATCCGGGAGTTACACGATCTCATGGTCTAAGGAAGAGATATTCGACATTGGCAAAGCTCTAGCAAAACGAACTACACGATCTTTTATGCTATGCTTAGGATTGGGTCTTGTCCATCACATCATTCTCCTAATGATGTGATCCCGTTATCAACGACATCCAATGTCCATAGTCAGGAAACCATGACTATCTGTTGATCACAACGAGCTGGTCAACTAGAGGCTTACCAGGGACATATTGTGGTCTAAGTATTCACACGTGTATTACGATTTCCGGATAATACAGTTATAGCATGAATAAAAGACAATTATCATGAACAATGAAATATAATAATACTTTTATTATTGCCTCTAGGGCATATTTCCAACACGTACCGCCTCACAACCATAACAGAGCGGCGGCGGACACTGTGCACGATACACACGAGCATCCGGATAAAAAGACCGGTGCAGCCAGGTCCATATCGGATCTAGAAGACACACCCCAGCGCAGGACTATGGTCACCCAAACGCTCATAAAAGCCAGATACCAGTTCGGAATCAACCACGGACACAACAACAGCCGACTACATGCCACAATGCGTCCAGATACAGAGGGGCTGCTCACCCCCTGTGCTTCACCGAAGAAGTACTGGACCATGAATTCCCACAAGGCTTTAAACCTGTGAACATAGAAGCATACGACGGCACGACAGACCTAGGGGTCTGGATCGAGGATTTTATCCTGCATATTCACATGGCTCGTGGGGATGACCTCCACACCATCAAATACCTTCCCCTCAAGTTGAAGGGACCAGCTCGACACTGGTTGAAAAGCCTCCCCGAAAACTCAATTGGGAGTTGGGAGGAACTCGAAGACGCTTTCAGGGCCAATTTTCAAGGGACTTATGTCCGACCTCCGGATGCAGACGATCTAAGTCACATAATCCAACGGCCTGGAGAGTCCGCCTGCAAGCTTTGGAATAGATTCCTCACTAAGAAGAATCAAATTGTCGACTGTCCGGAAGCCGAAGCCTTAGCGGCTTTCAAACATAGCATCCGTGACGAATGGCTTGCCCGACACCTTGGCCAAGAAAAGCCAAGGAAAATGGCAGCCCTAACAAGCCTTATGACCCGCTTTTGCACGGGTGAGGATAGCTGGTTGGCCCGCAAAGGCACCAGCGACCCCAGCACATCCAAACTAAGGGATGACAATGGGAAGCCACGGCAAAATAAAAACAAACACCAAAACAAGGAAGAGAGCCCGGATAACACGACGGTTAACACCGGATTCAGGGGCTCTCAACCTGATCAGAACAAGAAGCCATTCAAAGGCACTAAAGACGGGTCATCCGGTCTAAACAAAGTCCTGGACAGACTATGCCAAATTCATGGCACCCCGGAAAAACCTGCGAACCACACCCATAGAGAGTGCTGGGTCTTCAAGCAGGCCGGCAAATTAAATGCCGAACACAAGGGGAGGGGCACACCAAGCGAAGACGAGGATGAACCTCACCAGCCGAACACTGGGGTACAGAAAAAAATTCCCGCCAGAGGATTAAAACAGTAAACATGATCCATGCGACTCACACATCCACGAGAGGGCATAAACGTGCGCCCATAGAAGCGCATGATGTAGAGCCCATCGTACCCACGTCTCACTACTGGATGTCTCGTCCGATCACTTTTGATCACATGGACGGCCGAACTAGTATTCGATGCTAAGGATCACAGGCCTTGGTGCTTAACCCACTAATCGACGGATACCGTCTCACCTGTGTCCTCATGGACGGCGATAGTGGTCTCAATTTGATATACGAGGACACTGTCCGCAGAATGGGGATAGACCCATCAAGAATTAAACAAAGCAACACCACCTTTGAAGGGGTGATACCAGGCGTTGCAGCCTGCGCCAGGGGCTCCGTTGTGCTGGAAGTAACATTCGGCTCCCCAGGCCACTCCAGAAGCGAAGAGTTGTTCTTCACTGCCGCACCCTTCCAAAGCAGCTATCACGCATTGCTAGGAAGAACGGCCTTCGCCCGCTTCAACGCATTGCCGCACTATGGCCACCTTACACTCAAGATGCCCGGTCCTCGTGGCGTCATCACCATTCACGGAATCTTAAAGCGCCCTTCACGAGCAGAGGAATACGCGACGGCCCTGGCGGCCGGACTATAAGCGGCCTCCAGTTTTAGAAAAAATGATTGGTTATTACAACCACAGACACGGTTAGACAAGTCCGGTAGCCCGGATAAATTCAAACTGGGCACTGTATATGTAATCCCATAAGGGAAACCAGGGGTTGTCTATATTTAATACAGCCCCACGCTTGGCTCGGCCTTATTGGCAGGACAACAACTTACACTCTTATTATTGATCGCATACTTACGTTGCGCCCTCCTACGATTTTTTTCTTTTTTACAGACAACGTTCGCGCGATACCCTTCCAGGATACGGCACAACGGAGACAAAGTCGCAGACGTGCAGCAGGGCCCCGTGCAATAGCTTTCTTTTTAGATTAAGCCCTTGTGTAAACCTTTTCTACTGCCTCTTGTTGTTTAACCATCCCATGGGTTCTATACCCACAGAGGATACTGCCGTTTTTGGCATTTGGCCACGGCAGACTAAATTGCACATACCTAGAAATAAAGGGCTTAAAATAGGCTCTTGTCAGCCTATCTTTTTTTACAGAAGACCGAATACCCTCGGGAGTGTTCGGCGTCACGAGTTTGGCAGTATATGCATCAGCTCCGAATCATGTCTTTGGTCAAAATGTTGGGTTTGCCCGGCTCCTGGGTTTGCCGCCTTACGTTCCGCTATCATCCGGCTAAGGCAGGCCAAAGGAGAACTACTGTCATTGTGCCCTGGTTATTCTAGATGAGCGCCTCAATAGAGAAAGCCGAAAACTGACCGTCATGATACAGTGAGAGACTGTTCAACCACTCGAAGACTCACCGGAATCCCTAAAGATTCCTCCGCCTTAACGAAGGGCCGTTTCCCGACCATGTACACACGCGCCCGTATTCGGATGCACGTGGAGGTACCAGGGGCTACATAGTAGCCCCACCATTAGACTCCCATGGCTAAGCGAAAGTGTTACAGCTATATAGTCTGGTTGCCTGGTTCGGCGTGCGATCACCTCCTTAACGGACCAAGACGTTGGATCAAGTGTGATTATGCATATTTTTTCGCCAACACCCCCACATTGTCTGTGAGGGGGCTGAAGCCAACGACTGCTATCTTTCAGACTACTTATACATATAAGAATAGCCACAAAGGGAGGACAATCATACTTCGGGGCACAAGTATAAACATAGCCTCATAATTAAACTAAACATTGTTTTCTACAATGATTCGACTTATCACTCAAATAAAACACTCTTCGAGCACTGCGCCTCTATTAGGCGGGCACCTTCTGTGACTTGCGCCAAGTAGTGCTCGGTCGGATGTTGGACTCCCACCGGATCCTGGCTCGCTATTACAGTGGCCTCCATATCCGTCCAGTAGGCTTTAACGTGGGCTAGAGCCATCCGCGCACCCTCTATGCACGCCGACCTTCTCAGGGCGTCAATTCGGGACACGGCTCCAAGGAATTGTTGCACCAAACCAAAGTAGTTGTCCGGCTTAGGCCCCTTCGGCCAAAGATGGTGTATCACAGACCGCATTGCAAGTCCGGACAACCTGTGGAGTTCCGCCATAGCAGCCACCTTCTCATTCAGTGGCAGCGGGCGAGTGGGAACATTGAATTGTGACCAGAAAAGCTTCTCCACTTCTTCATCGCCTTGACCCTCGAAGAACTTGACAACGTCAGCTGTACTATTAGCCAAGTCTGCATATGCGTCTACAGGACTCATGCGACCCGCCAGTGGAGCATACTTCGGATCCAAGAACTTCATCCGCAGTAAGTACGAGCCCCCATCCACGATTTTGTCAGCTTGTTTGAGCTCCTCCCGCATACTCCGGATCTCGGTCCGCATCTCCTTGGCGACATTACGTGCCTTGTCCAGCTCGACCGAATTAGCCTTATTCTCCCTTTCAAGGAGTCCGTACCGGTCGGCGGCATTTTTTTAACCCTTCAGCCATTTCGGCTATCTTTTCCTCGCTTCGGCGACGAGCAGCCTATTCGGCTCTCAACTCTTCGGCCGCCTTTAGGGCAGCCGCATTGCTAGCCCGAGCTTGTTCCTTGGCTTGAGCAAGTTCCGTCCTCAGGGCCTCCACGGCAGCAGCACCATCTGCAGTGCACCCATATTGCATTAATATTATGCCGCTTTGGCATTTTCTTACACATTATAATAAAAACTAAAGCACATACCCAGGGACTCCTCCAGCCGTTTATTCACCAGCGTGATATCAGCATCGATGGATCCGATTTGCCTCCTCAGTTCGGCAACCGCAACAGATTGGTCGGCTACCAGATCCTTGCACACCTGCGCACATGTACAGCGCAGCCATCAGTATACGATCCCCTGTTTGCCTCCTATGGCGTGCAACCAGAGTCTCAGGGGCTACTATATATAGGGAGCACACCTAGCGCGTGCCTCATAACCAAAAAGCTGTGCGTTTTTTTACATACCTCAAAGCCTTTGAGCAGGCTTGTAAACGCCTCATTCAAACCGCTGGTAGCGGATGAAATCCTCATGAGCACCGTTCTCATTAAAGAGCGGTGCTCCTCCAAGAGCGCGGCTTGATCTAAGCGGCTCGTTAGTATGTCCGGCCGGACACCGAACTGCACCGGACCCTTCCCATCGCCCCCCGTAGGAGCCGAACGCTCCTGGCTTAGGGCTGCTGACGTGTTCGCCTCCGGCTTCGGCAGATCCGGACTCCTCCGTGATGACACCTCCATGTCGCCCGCTTCGTGAGGCCGAGAGTTGGGTGGAGTTTCGCTCTCCATCATCTCCGGACGAAGGTCCCCCGAAGACGAACTCTGTTGAGAAGAGCTGCTCGCCGGACTGCAAAAGACGAAGTCCTGGTTATGGATCTCGGAGTGACATCTCACCTTCGAATTAATGAATGACTTACGGCTCTTTGGAGGGCTGGCCCGTTGGTGGGCATGACGTGGTGAGGGCGCCCGTCGCGGTAGAGCCCCTTGGTGATGTTTTCTTCCCTTGCTTGGGCGTCTCCGCCTCCAAATCTTCGGAGGCGGCCCTCTTCTTCCCACGTGGGGAGGAGGATTTGACCTTCCCTTCCCAACTATCCTCCATAGGAGGGCTAGCGATTTTCCCGGTCTGGATGCGCAACGCGTGAAGTTCGGCTTCATTGCCCTTTCCTTCGTCCTTCTCTGAAGGGATTTTGCTGAGCGCCCAGTCCAGCATCTTTGCAATGGTGGGACCAGGCGAGCCTTCAGGAAGTGGTGCCGGACACCTGATTCTCTTCGCCTTGTCAAGCCATTCCTAGCCGCGAAGGGAGTGTTAGAATAACAATCATGATAAATATAAATGAAGTGTCCGGCTTTAAGGTTACTTACTTGGGCATCTAGGCGATTGCAGCTTAGGCCCGCATCCTCGGTTGTGTCCGGACAGTTTGCTTGTGGTTCGAAGAATAATTTACACATTCCTTCAAGCGTCAGGCCGAAGAAGTGCTTAATAGTCCGTGGAGCCTCCGGATTAAACTCCCACATACGGAGAGGCTGACGTTTGCACGACAATATCCGTCGGACTAGCATTACTTGAATTATGCTGACAAGGTTTATGTCCCTCCCAATAAGCTCCTGGATGCAATTCTGCAGTTCTGGTACATCGCCAGCAGGCCCATAACTCCACCCCACATCGGTCCAAGACGCCAACTATGATGGAGGGCCTTAGCGGGACTCGGTGGTAGCTACCCACTTTGTGCCTCTGGGAGCAGTGACATAGAACCATCTCCGTTGCCATACGTCAGACACTTCCAGAAAAGAACCCTCTAGCCATGGGGCATCGGCGTTCCTGCTTATTATGGCGCCTCCGCACTCCGCATGTCGCCCCTCGATCATCTTCGGCTTCACATTGAAGGTCTTTAGCCATAAGCCGAAGTGTGGGTTGACATGGAGAAAAGCCTCGCACACGATAATGAAAGACGAGATATGGAGGATGGCGTCTAGAGCTAGATCATGGAAATCCAAGCCATAATAGAACATGAGCCCCCTCACAAAGGGGTCGAGGGTGAGGCCTAGGACTCGGAGGAGGTGAGGAGTAAACACAACGCTCTCATTGGGCTCTGGCGTGGGGATGACTTGCCCCGGAGCAGGAAGCCTGTGCTGGATATCAGCAGTCAGGTATCCAACCTCCCTCAGCTTCGCAATATCCTCCTCCTAAATCGAGGAGGCCACCCACCGGTCTGCTGCGTTGGATCCGCACATACTGGAGGATCTGGGGTGCTGGAGCTTGGGTTATGAGCGATGGAGCTTGAGGGAGTCCCGGACTAGGGGGTGTCCGGATAGCCGAACTACCATCATCGGCCGGACTCCAAGTCTATGAAGATACAAGATTGAAGACTTCGTCCCGTGTCTGGATGGGACTTTCCTTGGCATGGAAGGCAAGCTTGGCGATACGGATATGTAGATCTCCTACCTTTGTAACCGACTCTGTGTAACGCTAGCCCTCTCCGGTGTCAATATAAACCGGATGGCTTTAGTCCGTAGGACGAACAACAATCATAGCATAGGCTAGCTTCTAGTGTTTAGCCTCCTTGATCTCGTGGTAGATCTACTCTTGTAACCCACATCATCAATATTAATCAAGCAGGACGTAGGGTTTTACCTCCATCAAGAGGGCCCGAACCTGGGTAAAAACATCGTGTCCCTCGTCTCCTGTTACCATCCGCCTAGACGCACAGTTCGGGACCCCCTACCCGAGATCCGCCGGTTTTGACACCGACATTGGTGCTTTCATTGACAGTTCCTCTGTGTCGTCACCGATAGGCTCGATGGCTTCTTCGATCATCAACGACGATGCAGTCCAGGGTGAGACCTTCCTCCCCGGACAGATCTTCGTATTCGGCGGCTTCGCACTGTGGGCCAATTCGCTTGGCCAGCTAGAGCAGATCGAAGGCTACGCCCCTGGCCGTCAGGTCAGATTTGGAAGTTTGAACTTCATGGCTGACATCGGCGGGGACTTGATCCTCGACGGATTCGAGCCACAGCCGAGCGTGCCGTACTGTCACGATGGGCATGATTTAGCTCTACAGTCGGACAGTACCCTGGAGGCCGCACTTGAACCCGCTTCGATCTTCGACTCGGAGCCGGCTGCGTAGACCAAGGATGGATGGCTAGACACCGCCTCGGGGGCTGCAACCTCTATGGCGATAGAGCCGAACACCTATCTTGTCCCCCATGAAGCTCGTGACTCCGAGGTGCCGGACTCCCTGCTGGACTCCGGACCTCCCGCGCCCTCCCCGATCGAATCCGATTGGGCGCCGATCATGGAATTCACCACAGCGGACATCTTTCAACACACACCTTTCGGCGACATCTTGAGTTCGCTAAAGTATCTCTCGTTATCAGGAGAGTCCTGGCCGGACTGCGGTCAGGAAGGTTGGGATGCGGACAACGAAGAAATTCAAAACCCACCCACCACCCACTTGGTAGCCGCTGTCGACGATCTAGCCGACATGCTAGACTACGACTCCGAAGACATCGACGGTATGGACGACGACGCCGGAGACGACCAAGAACCAACGCATAACGGGCATGGAAAAGCCACCCCAGCTCACAACGTATACATGGTGGACACACCAAAATGAAGCGACAATGAGGAAAAACGGGACGTGGAGAAGGACAACTCCCCCAACAAACAAACAAAGCGGCGACGCAAGCGCCGCCCCGAAGACCGGCATCGACAAAAACGGTACCCATATGGACCCGGCCCTAGAGCAGGGCGAAGCAGTGGACGACGCACACGTCAACAAGCAGCCAGCCGGACATGAACCGGACAAGCAACCCATCCCCGGCGAAGATGATCTCACATCACCAGAGCATAGGAATCTCCATAACAGGCTCGTCGCCACTGCAAGAAGTTTGAAGAAGAAAAAGCGGAAGTTCAAAACAGCGGAAGACACACTCAGAATGAGATGGAGCAAAGTACTCAACACCGCAGATAAATATGGCACTAGTCACCAGACAAAGAGCTACCCGAAGCGCTATTGTTGCCCGAATTTGACGAGGAGGCCTTCGAGCGCCTGCAGTCAAAAAATAAAGGGGCTGCTTGGCCGGATAGACGACCAGATGACAGGCCAAGAGCAACACGGGGCGCCACACACAAGCTGGCACATGATCAGCATAAAGATCTTCAGAAAAAGGATAACCCGGCCAGATCTATCTATGGGCCAAAAAAGAAGACTCCAGGAAGTAACACAACCAGCCGAGCATTTGAAGACAACGACACACCCAAATACAGGGGCGCCGCACACCCACTATGTTTTACCGACGAGGTACTGGATCATGGATTTCCAGCGGGATTTAAACCCATAAACATAGAGGCATACGACGGAACAACAGGCCCCGAGTCTGGATTGAGGATTATATCCTACACATACATATGGCAAGAGGAGACGATCTCCATGCCATAAAATACCTACCCCTCAAGCTCAAATGGCCGGCTCGACATTGGCTTAAAAACCTCCCAGAAAATACGATTGGAAGTTGGGAAGAGCTTGAGGATGCGTTTCGAGCAAATTTTCAGGGGACTTATGTCCGGCCTCCGGATGCAGACGATTTAAGTCACATAACTCAACAGCCCGGAGAATCAGCACGCAAATTCTGGAATAGGTTCCTCACTAAAAAGAACCAAATAGTCGACTGTCCGGACGCTGAAGCCTTAGCAGCCTTTAAACACAACGTCCGAGACGAATGGCTCGCCAGACACCTCGGCCAGGAAAAACCAAGAAAAATGGCCGCACTAACAAGACTCATGACACGCTTTTGCGCAGGGGAAGACAGCTGGCTGGCTAGATGCAGCACCAGCGACCCGAGTACATCCGAAATCAGGGATGGAAATGGGAAATCATGACGCCGAAAAGATCAGCGCCGGAATAAGGAAAATGGCCCAAATAGTACGGCGGTCAACGCCGGATTCAAAAGCTCTCGGCCGAACAGCAAAACACTGCCCCTCAAGGACAACAGTGACGAGCTATCCAACCTAAACAAGATTCTGGACAGACTGTGCCAAATACATGGTACCTCCGGGAAGCCTACAAACCATACCCACAGAGATTGTTGGGTCTTCAAGCAGTCCGGCCGACTTAACGCCGAACATAAGGGGCTCGACACACCAAGTGAAAGTGACGAAACCCAAAAGCAGCGCTCTAGAAACCAAAAGACTTTCCCACTAGAAGTCAAAACAGTGAACTCACTTCACGTGATAACACGCAGCGCGGCACCTGCTATACCAGGACACCGTCCGTAGACTGGGGATAGAACCCACCAAAATTTGCTATAGCAGCACTTCCTTCAAAGGAGTGACGCCAGGCATTTTAAGCCAATTTTACAGGCTCTGTACCACTAGAGGTCGTGTTCGGTTCATCCGACAACGTCCGTCGCGAAAAGCTCACTCTCCATCGCCCCATTTAACAGTAGCCCTTAAGCACTACTGCGGCGTGCAGCTTTCGCGCGCTTTAATGCAATACCACATTACGCGTCTCTTACGCTTAAAAATGCCCGGTCCACGTGGCATATTCTTAAAACTCCAGATGTCTCTCGACCATGGAGAATGCGCGGCTGCCTAGACAGCCACACATTATTCCGACCTTGCAGGTCAAAGCCCCTAAAAACAGGTCATTTAGACCTCGGACATGGTTAGACGAGTCCAGCAAGGGGCTTCCCAGCCGCATACCCCTTTTTTTAGGGGGCCACGCGCATAAATAATGAAAGCCAATAAAGCTCAACTTTCTTCATCTTCCAAATTATACTCTATTTTTGATACACTTTTTGCACGATATTTCTTAGAAACTAAGTCCTTCTCTTTTACAGATGAAGCACGTGCTACACCCGTCCAGGATACAGCACAACGGAGACACAGGCGCAGACGTGTAGTAGGGACCCGTTGCAAGGATTCTTTTCAGATTAAGACCCTGCGTAAACCTTTCTCACTGTCTCTTGTTGATACACATCCCCCGATTTCCTACCAGAGCCGAGGAGGAGGCTGGCGTTTTGGCATCGGCCGCGTCAGAAGTTCCCGCCTGTACCTGGACACTAGGGGCTTAGGGCTTTATTCTGCCCAATATCATAAAGATTGAACACCTCAGGGAGTGTTCGGCGTCTCGAGTTAGGCCTTATATGCATCAGCTCCGAATCATGTCTTTGGTCAAATGTTGGGTTTGCCTGGCTCCTGTGTTTTGCTGCCTTACGTTCCGTATCATCGGCTAACGCGGCACCAGGAGAACTACTGCGATTGTGCCCCGGTTCGGCTGGGAGAGCACCTCAGTAGAGAAAGCCGAAAACTGACTGTCATGATATAGCGAGAGACTGGTCAACCACTCGATCGACCATTGGAATGTTTAGAATTCCTCCGCTTTGACGAAGGACCGCTTCCCGGTCAGGCACATACGCGCCCCAAGTTCGGAGAAGCGCGGTGCCATCAGGGGCTATATAGTAGCCCCACATTCGAGCTCCTATGGCTAGGTGAAAGTGATAAAGCATTATAGTCCGGTTGCCTAGTTTGCTATGCTATCACCTCCTTAAAAGGACCAAGACGTTGGATTAAGTGTTAAAAAGTGTTTTTCTTTTTGCAAACACCCCCGCACCATGTGCGTGGGGGCTGAAGCCAAAGACTGCCATCTTTCAGATTATACATACATATACGGCCGCACAGGAGATAGTTCAATACTTGAACACACAAGTATAAAAAGTCATTGCATTATAAACATGATCTTAGAAATCATACATGTCATTCAAACATAACATCTTTCGAGCACTGCGACTCTATTATATGAGCGCCCTGCAGGACTTCCTCAAAGTAATGCTCGGTGGGGAATCGGCTTTTGTCCGAACCCCGGGATGCAACAGCGGTGGCATCCATCTCCGCCCAGTATGTTTTACCACGGGCAAGAGCCATCCGCGCACCTTCTATGCATGCCGACCGCTTCATCGCCTTAATATGCGGCACTGCCCCAAGGAATTGCTGCAACAAGCCAAAATAACTCTTCGGCTTGGGCCTTTTCGGCCATAGATGAGTTACCACATCCGTCATGGCCAGTCCGGACAATCTATTCAGCTCAGCCCACTCAACCAGCCGATCACTCAACGGAAGTGGATGCTCCGGACTATGGAATTGAGACCAGAAAAGCTCTTCCATTTCATGATCCTCCTGGCTTCGAAAGTGCACGACTGCGTCAGCCGCACTCGCCGCCAAGTCCAGATAAGGATCCTCCGCACTGTACAATCGGCCCAGCTGAGCATACTTCGGATCCGTGAACTTCCTACGCAGCATAAAGGGCTTTCCAGCCACAATGTCTCCGACCTGACGCAGTTCCTCCTTCATAGCCCGCATTGCACTACGGGCATCCTTGGCTTTGGCATCGGCCTTCTTTAGGTCCTCTTGCTCCGCTCGGCGTTCTCCTTCAAGAACCTCCAGGCGGTCGGTAGCAACTTTTAATTTCATGGCCATTCCGGCCATCTCCTCCCTGCTTCGGCAGTGAGCAGCCTTCTCGGCTTCTAGCTCTTCCGCTGCCTTCAAGGCAGCCGCCTCGCTTTTTCTGGCTTGCTCCTTGGCCCGAGCAAGTTCTGCTCGAAGGTCTTCCACAGCAGCAGCACCATCTGCATCAAGCATACAACTTGTAAGGAATGGGCATCAGCTCCCTTACTAAGCGACCGCGGCGCAATCACATACCTTGTGACTCATCAAGTCGTTTATTGACCAGCGAGATGTCCGCATCTGCAGCGTCGAGTTGCTTCTTCAGCTCGGCGAATCCATCCGTCCGGCTGGCCACCGAACATTCCGCCACCTGCATAGGAAAGGCGACAGTTAATAACTGAGATTATGATCCTAGGCACGCTGCCGTTTTCGACATCATACCAAGTCTCAGGGGCTACTATACAGGGCACACTTCATGTGCAAAACTATCAACAGGTATGTCATTTTTTGCGTACCTCAAATCCCGTCAGTAAACTTCTGACGGCCTCATACAACCCGCTTTCGGTGGACGAGATCCTCTCAATCACATTACCCATTAATGTGCGGTGATCTTTCGAGATGGACGCCCTCTTAGGCAAATCCTGCAGCTCCACCGGCCGTACTCCAATGGGTGCCGAACTCTCCGGCCCCGCTGGACTCGGGGAGACCCTCCGCGACGACACCTCAGGGTCGTCCACCCTGTGCGATGGGGCGGCAGATGGAGGCGTTTCGCTCTCCATCATCTCCGGACGAAGGTCTCCCAAAGAAGAGTTGTGCTGAGATGGGCTGACATCCGAACTACAAGGTAAAAACTTCGGTTACCTTTAGACATTAATCAGGGGTGTCTAATAATTATAAAATCCCCCTTTTTACTTACGGCTCGTTAGAGGGCTGATTCCTCCGAGGAGACAGTATGGCCGGGGCGCTTTCTGGCGCAGGACCTTCTGGTACAGATTTCTTTCCCCACTTTGAGGCCTTGGCCTCCGGGTCTTCGGAAGCGTTCCGCTTCTCCCCCTGGAAGGAGGGACTCTCGATTCCTCCCTTACTAAACGCCTCCTTGGCAGAGGTGACAGTTTCCCCGTGCCCCCCTTCGCCCTCATTTGAAGGTGCAACCTCCAACATTTTGATTAACTCGGGATCCTTCGTGGTCTCAGGGAGGGGGGCCGGACACCGTATCAGTTTTGCTTGCGCTATCCACTCCTGTCCAGGGATAGTTGGTTAAAAGGCAAGCTCACGATAAATAAATGGATGGTGTGTCCGGACACAGGGCTACTTACTTGAGTATCCGGGCGATTGCAGCTTAGGCCAGCGTCCTCGGTCAATTCCGGATGTGTCTCTGGCGATCCGAAGAACAGTTTATACATCTCCATGGGAGTCAAACCCATGAAGTGTTGAAGAGCTCGCGGCCCCTCCAGATTAAATTCCCACAGGCAGAGGGGGCGACGTTTGCAGGGCAGTAGGCGCCGGATCAACATGACCTGCACCACTGCGACCAGATTGATCTCCCTTTCTTGGAGGACTCGAATCCGGTCCTCCAACAGGGGGACGTCTTTGGGCGGCCCCCAGTCACGCCCCTTGTTGACCCATGACGTCAGCTGCTGCGGAGGGCCCGAGCGAAAGACGGGCGGCGGCTTCTGCCTGCTGCCCCGGGGAGCGGTGATATAAAACCACTCCTGTTGCCACAAGCCGAGCTCCTCTTGGAAAGAGCCCTTGGGCCATGGAGCTTCGGCCCTCTTGCTTATAACCGCCCCGCCGCACTCTGCCTGACGCCCCTCAATCATCTTCGGCTCCACGTTTAAGGTTTTGAGCCATAAGCCAAAGTGAGGGGTAGTGCGGAGGAAGGCTTCACAAACGACAATGAATGATGAGATATGGAGGATGGACTCCGGAGCCAGGTCGTGGAATTCCAGCCCATAGTAAAACATGAGCCCCTCATGAAGGGATCCCTCGGGAAGCCTAAACCCCGACGGAAGTGAGACATGAACACGACGATCTCGCCAGGCTCGGGAGTTGGGATAACTTGCCCTCGGGCAGGCAACCTATGCGAAATCTCGTAGGTTAAATACCTGGCATCTCTCAGCTTTAGCACGTCCTCCTCCATGACGGAGGAGGGCATCCACCGGCCTCGTAGAACAGGACCGGACATTGTCGAGGATCGAAGGTACCTGAATTCGGAGCCCTGGGTGTTGGAACTCAGGGAGAGGGGCAGATTCGATAGAGGATTGAATAAAAAGAACGGGCCTTGGTCTCATTATAAAGAGGAAGAATAGCAAGTGCCGTCCCCATGACCGTTTGGAACCCGCCTTCGATGGAGGGGGCATGGTAACGGGCGCGGTTGGGTTACCCACGTCCATATTGATGGGAATCCCGGAATAAGGGGAACACGATCTCTGCTTCGACAGGACGTGCCAAGGAAACCGCTTCGCTAAACACGCTGAAGTGGTACAATAAAAACGTTTCAAATAAAGGCTTGGTTGTGGTGTGACGTCACGCCACGGAATACGTCAGCAGATTGAACTTGTGTGAATATTATTCTCTCTACGGTGGTATGTGGAAATTATTTTGCAGAGCCGGACATTATCCTGGTGTTCACAATATTCTATAAATTATTCGGAGGAGGAACCCGCCTTGCAATGCCGAAGACAATATGCGCGCCGGACTCGTCGTCATTGAAGCCTGGTTCAGGGGCTACCGAGGGAGTCCTGGACTAGGGGGTGTCCAGATAGCCGAACTACCATCATCGACCGGACTCCAAGACTATGAAGATACAAGATTGAAGACTTCGTCCCGTGTCCGGATGGGACTTTCCTTGGCGTGGAAGGCAAGCTTGGCGATACGGATATGTAGATCTCCTACCTTTGTAACCGACTCTGTGTAACCCTAGCCCTCTCCGGTGTCAATATAAACCAGATGGCTTTAGTCCGTAGGACGAACAACAATCATACCATAGGCTAGCTTCTAGGGTTTAGCCTCCTTGATCTCGTGGTAGATCTACTCTTGTAACCCACATCATCAATATTAATCAAGCAGGACGTAGGGTTTTACCTCCATCAAGAGGGCTCGAACCTGGGTAAAAACATCGTGTCCCTCGTCTCCTGTTACCATCCGCCTAGACGCACAGTTCGGGACCCCCTACCCGAGATCCGCTGGTTTTGACACCGACAGAGCTCGAGGTGCGAGAAGGAGTAGGAGAGGTGGAAATGAGGCGTAGGCCTTGACCCCTTTATAAAAGGGATGAATATGAAGAGTCCTCAGCGTGACCGCTTGAGACTTATCTAAAAAGAAACACGGAATTATACCAACAGTCGCCGTGGGGTCACATATGCCCATATTGATGAAAGATCCCGTATTAAGAGGGACACGATCTCTGCTTTGGCAGGACCTGCCGATAAAACCGCCTCGCAACGTGAGTTGAGGTGGAGCAGGAAACGCTGGTTCGTGTTGGACCAGGTCACGATGCAAGGGCACGACGTACGAAGATTGCCAGCAGAACGGATTTATGCTAAGGGTGTGTGAAGATCATCTTGTAGATCCGGACACAACCTACATGTTCGATAATCACCTTGGAGTATTCGGAGGAGGAACCCACCTTGCAATGCCGAAGACAAGACTGCGCACCGGACTCATCGTCATTGAAGCCTGGTTCGGGGGCTACTGAGGGAGTCGTGGATAAGGGGGTATCCGGACAGCCGGACTATATACATCGTCCGAACTATAGAAGCGTCAAGATACAAGACTCGAGACTTCGGCTCGTGTCTGGATGGGACTCTCCTTTGCGTGGAAGACAAGCTTGGTGATCCGGATATTATGTTTCCTTCCTTGTAAACCGACTCCATGTAAACCCTAGCTCTCGGTGTCTATATAAACCGGAGAGCATGGTCCTTAGAAGGCCGATCACAATTACAATCATACCATCATAGGCTAGCTCTTAGGGTTTAGCCTATATGATCTCGTGGTAGATCTACTCTTGTATTCCACATATCTTCAATATTAATCAAGCAGGAAGTAGAGTTTTACCTCCATCGAGAGGGCCCGAACCTGGGTAAACATTGTGTCCCTTGCTTCCTGTTACCATCAGCCTAAGACGCACAGATCGGGACCCCCTACCCGAGATCCGCCGGTTTTCACACCGACAGGGGGGACGCACCCCACTCGTACTGGACCAGTAGTAGTAATGAGCAATGAGACGTCAAATCACAATGCCGCACCTTCCCTGATGGATAAAGCAACCATTATTTCACACTTCGGTTCGCCATCATCTCAAACCACATAGTATTGCTTCTGCCTCAAGACGGACACGCGCATCACCTTGGTACATCATGACACGTGGGACCGCATGACTAGCCATGCTCCCCTGCCGATCGCTCAGTAAAATCACCTCATTTTTACTATACTTCCTCCATATCAGTTTACTACATGGCATGCACGTCATTCTAGGTTGAGAATTTAACTGGCTATATATGTGATGAACAGTGCTCCAGCCTTTTAAAAAATGTATACTTTTGTAGTATCGATGGATTGCGCCATGGAGCAAAAATTGAAATTAAAAAAAAGGTGGTATGTATAGAGAGCGCTCGTCGCCAAATTATGCATATAGTACTATTAAAAAAGCTAGTACATGCTTAATTGGGGTGCTAAATTTTATTAAAGAAATACTAGTATATGTATCATATTGAGGAGTTAAAGTAACGAGAAGAAACATAACATAGTTCTGTTGGGGCTCAGCACAACACACCCCTCAAATTCAAGTAAGCACACCTGAAATTAAACTATACAACTAATCTGATAGACACTGCATTAGAACCACCATGAGCAACGATACTGACACCTTACTCACTCGGAGGAGTCCTCGTCCACGTCCTCGACTTCGTCCTTGTCCCTCTTCCTCTTGGCCGATACTTCTTTGCTTGAACCGCATACTTGGCTCTTGCTCTTCATCCAACCCTTGTAGATATTGAAACAAAGGTAGCCATCCATTTCAGCGTAGTGGATGTGGTCTATATCTAGTACATTCTGCTGCCATGCATGACGATGAAACGAACAATGAGGTTTCTCCAGTTTACCGTACGAAGGATGAACCATGGCTCCTGCCAGGGTCAGCATTGAAGGCTGGCCATCGGAGGGCACCAGCTGATTCTTCTGGAGGTCGAAGGTGTTGCATACAACGAGGCCTATCCGACGCAGGACTTCGGTGTCGTTACCAAAGTCTACAGTAACGAATTTGACTAGGTTGCTCTCGAGGAAGTCCTTAAAATCCTGGCACTCAAAGTCGGCATGGCATATGTGGTAGACCAAGCATAACTCATGCACGCAAATCTAGATCACGGCGGGTTTCTTCCTCTCTTCGTCCTTTAGATCCTTCTCTCGTCCCAGGACTGTGGTGTACTCAACATCTAGCCCAGCGACCCACTCATCATCTGAGTCTTCGAACATGCGTCTGAAGCAAGAAAGGCATCCTTTCACCGTCGCGGAAGAACGGGTGTAGATGACGTCGAACTCATTACCGGTGATGGTTCTAACCTTGTACTCACCGCCGATCGTGAAGATTTGGGACGCCATGGATTTGGGAGGAGGGTTAGGATTAGTGGAACTGCCGTAATGCGAATGGACGGGACGACTAGGAGCGAACCGCCGTAGTATTAAAGGACATGCGGGTACGACTAGGAGCGAACTGCTAGCGTGCGAACGGCAGGGTAGTGGCTTTCCATTCTCCAATGATACGGGCTTCCGAGAGCCCTTGGATCTGAGATCGAATGGTTGCATGGCGTGATTCTAGACCTATGAGTGAATATCCTATCCTGGAGGGTTATTCTGCAAATTTTCAGCAACTTAGCATGCGACCGTTTGATCTCAGATCCAAGGGCTGCCAGCAGCCCGTATCATGGTCGCGCCTACCACGACCGTTGTGTCGCTTGCACGGTCGCGCCCTTGGAGATTTAACATGGTGCGTTAGGCTATCTGATGTTGGCATGTCATACATAGTCATCACTTAGTCACTCGTACTACAAAAAGCTTGTCTATAAGGTTGGCTATAAGTGTATTTATTTATTTTACTCCTCTCTATCTCTTTCTTCGTACTCCCTCCGTCCCATACTCCCTCCTTTCCGGTTTATAAGGCTCAATTCAAAATTTTCACCAACCAAGGTAGATGGTGAGTGGTGGAATACCTTTTGGAGTTTGCAAAAGCACCCAAATTAATGCTCGTGGTTTCCTCAAAAAAGTATGTTTACCAATGCATTAATTGCAATGCATACATGCACAAATTACATGCATTGGTCAATTTTCTCTTAATATTTGCATGCAATGAAGGCACCTTGGAATCTGAACATGTGATGGGAAACAACCAAATTGAGCCTTATAAAATGGAAAAACTAAAATTTTGAGATAAGCCCTATAAACCGGAAAGGAGGGAGAAATATAAGAACGTTTTTTACACTAGTGTAGTGCCAAAAACGTTCTTATATTATGGGACACAGGGAGTACTAGTATTTATTGCATTTGCCAAGGAGTGACCTCTTCAAATGAAATGGTGTTGCTAAGTTTGCTTCATTTAATTAGCTATAGACTCAAAATTGTCTTTTCACCTAGGTACACGCGCTTAGCACCATTTCTTCCTTGAGTCACCAAACTTGCCACATCAGACTTTATGCTGATGTGGCAAGCTTAGCACCTGTAGGAGTAAGTAAGTACTACAATAGTGGGCTATAAGCCCGCTTTACATGGCATTTTTGCATGTGTGGAGGAAAGAGGCAAGGAAAAAGTGGAGAAGTGGGCTCTCATGCAAGAGCCAGCCTCAACTACATGGTGGACCATTGGGAGAGACACCTATATGGAGGTGGTCAGGAATCGGGAGACTCACGCCGGTCGTAGCGCCGCAGTTAAAATGAAAATGGCAAGTCAAATCATGAGGCCCCACCTGTCCAGCACTAACTCGCTGTCAAATCACACAACCCTACGTTTGGAGCAGCCTACTCCCTCGTCTTCTCACGTCTCTGTCGAACCGACTAGACAGAACTGCCCCGCCCACCGCGTAGGAAAAGCCCCTCCCTCGACTTTTAAATACAACTACATCCGCTTAAGAATCCAATGATATAGTACGTAGTACTTTTTGTGACATAGTAACTCATATTTAGTTAGTCAAATGGATGACCTAGAACTACGTGCACGCCCTATAAACCGAGACGCCTAAAAATAAAAAACCGAGACGGAGAGGGTAGTTCAGCACATATCTTTTTAGATCAATATAGTCGGGATTCACCAAGGAGCAAAACCAAGTGGTAGGCTGCTCCTATTGTGTTGGCGTAGCAACTCAAGCAGGGTCAGTCCACACACGAAATGGCGACACACTTAACAGGACCCCTTTGGCTGACATGTGGCTCATCCACCATCTTGTTCCACGTGCGATGCACCAAATTACAGTTCGGAGCAGCGGTTGGAACTGGAGGCACCCCGGTCGTAGCGCCATAGTAGTAGAAAATGAGCGACGAGGGGTCAAATCACAAAGCCCCACCTTTCCCGCATTAAGCTGGACGGACGAAGCAACCATTCACTCTAGGGCGCAAGAGCATAAAGAAAAGAGAAAACAATGATGCGTGTGGCAGCTACCTAGGGCACCCTGGGGTAGGGGTCTCCACTACATATCCTTTTTTAAGCGCCTCCACTACAAATCGGCTTCTCCCTCGTCCTCTTGAAGAAAACCGATGATGAGTGCGGCGGTAGGGTTTGTAGGAGTACTACAACGTGCGGGGCCACGTCGTAGTAAACGGGTTCGAGTCGACGCATGTGTGGGTTGCTTGGTTTTACAGGAAGGAGGCAGCATTTTTGGTTCAGGGACTAGTGGAGATATAGTACGTACAAAAAATTGTGGACGTAGGTTCGACCAAAAGGCAATGATGCATTGAACGCATGAGATTTTGAAACCAAATTATGAATAAATACACACTATAGCATGTAAAGCTTTGAGTCATATATGCATGATGTAGATGTTCGTTTAGTTCTTATAGTTCATCTCATTCAAAATCAATTAGTTTTATAAAATTGTTAAGATTCATGGGGTTGTGCATGGTAAAGCATAAAGTAAAAAAACAAATAATGGCAATTCATTTAGAAAAAAAATTATGATACAGAAGATTCTAGAACAAACGAGAAGTGCTTGTGTTTTGAAGTTTGTGCATTATGCTTAAGTTCAACCATGGAGTCTTCTAAATTGTACGTGTGGCAGATCTAGTGGAATGTTAATGATATCCAACGGCCAGTAGTGCTTGGATTTGCCATCTCTGCACTGTCGGATTAGCTTCATCCAGTGACCATCTTTCAAAGTTATGGGCACACTGTATAGTTCTTGTGCCATAGTTGCATGTTTTGGAAAAAAGCTACTAGTGGGTTGTACTATCTATTTAGGAATAGAAGATGTATACATGGAAGTTGTAGGGAAAGATATGACATGGAGCATCTCAATTCCTATGAGTAGGGATTGGAAAAGAGATGTCATTTGGTTGACATCATAGGAACATTTCTATTGAATCTAGAGATGACATGTATCTCAATTCCTATGAGGAGGGATTAGAAAAGCTATGTAATTTGGTTTATATCATAGGAACTTTTCTATTGAATATATGATAATGTTTATTTTCCTTTCAAATTAAGGGAGTATAGGAATCCATTCATTTGAACCAAGTGGCTCTAAAGCTATAGAAATGATATCATGTTTATTTCCTTTGAAATGTGGAGTATATGAATCTATCCCTATCAACCAATTGGCTCTAAAGGAAAAAATCCTATAAAAATCATATCATATAGAGTTCCTATGATATTCCTCGACACCAAAGGATGGTTGAAATTGATGCGGGTGATACGATGGTCTTATTTTGTAGACTCCTCCCCCATCTTTATTGTTACCTCTCGAAGATGAATGAAATGATATATACAGAGTATTCTACATGTGCATTTTGGTACACGAAATCTCGGTAAAAGTTTGCGAGGTTCGAATTTTCAATAAAGCTATATGCACTGCATTTTGGAACGGAGGGAGGATACGGCAGTTGCTAACACTCACGTGGAAGATTTGTGTGTAGGAGGAGTGTCTATTCTGTTAAATGACATGGCAAAACTGAGACTGTCGGATGCCGATCTAACGATTCTTACGGCGTTCGTCAGGAAAAGGCTTGTGGCGAATGTTTGTCGGATAATGATCTACGCACACATGCATTGCATTGATATGTGCCCCCCTCCCTCTCACGCACACGCACCCTCACGAGTCACGACTCTCCCGAGTCCTCTCGCAGACTCACACGTCGCGCCCATCGTCTATCTGCAGGTCGACGTCACACACACATGTTCTCTTCACACCCTACCCTCAGAACTTCTAAAAAACAAAAGACGTCACGCACATTTTATTTTAGCTCACATGTCACACACTTATACTATTACTCTTGCGGCGAACGTTCTTTGGGCATAGAATATTGTACTCTCACGAAGAGAAGCGGTGCACGCACGCACTAGTTCTCTCACACCCACTCACTGATACACGTAGGAGCGCATTTTTATGAAGCTGGTACAACAAAATCACTCCACTATATATATAAGCAGGAGTCTTAGCGCTTGCTTTACTAGGGTTCCTCTCGTTCACTCTCTCATGCTCTCCAGATCTAAGCAAGACATAAGTGGCCACACTCTCTTGCAGCTTACGGCTGGTCACAAATCCGGCCGCACAACCTCGACCGGGGCACGGGTGTAGGTGCATCGTTCACGCTATCGTCAGCGGCGAGGGAGGAGACCAACGGTTGCCCGTGCATCCCGATTGGTGGCCGTGTCGTTCTCTCCGAGAGAGCGCCGGCTTGCGTGTGCCTCCGACCCCTTCTTCCTCCCTGCGGTATTGTTGCCAAGATGCGGCCTCCCGACGCTGTATTTGACACATGCCGATGACCCTTAGGTATATATTCCTTTGAAACCTGCCTTGCTCTACTGCCCCAGCTCCCTTCATGTGGATCTTTTTCTACTTCCGTCCGTTGTTCCAAAGCCACCTAGACTTTTACTGTTATTAGAGGTAAAGCTAGTTCATACAGTCGACTCTAAGAGTTGGTTCAAACAGGGAAGAAAGTGGGAAAGCTGCAGCATGAATCTAGGACTTGGTTCTAAGAGGAAACGGGGGAAAGTAGTAGATACTTGCTACCCAACTGGTCTCTTGGTTGAAAAGACGAAGAAAGCATGGTGGATGGCGAAGGGTGGGGGGAAGTGGACCTATCTCTTGGTTGAAAAAGGAAAGAAAGTGACGGGTGTTGGGGGACAACGCAAATGAGAATGAGCAGGTCTAGATTTCCTGTTCTCACATAGGAAAATGTCGCCGAGGAGATAAAAAATGGGACAAATGCAGACATGCTGCCCGAGTGTTTGCCGCTCTCGGCAGCCACATCTGCCCACGATTTAATCATACACTAATCATGCACGCAAATGTGTACGATCAAGATCAGGGACTCACGGGAAGATATCACAACACAACTCTAAAACATAAATAAGTCATACAAGCATCATAATACAAGCCAGGGGCCTCGAGGGCTCGAATACAAGTGCTCGATCATAGACGAGTCAGCGGAAGCAACAATATCTGAGTACAGACATAAGTTAAACAAGTTTGCCTTAAGAAGGCTAGCACAAACTGGGATACAGATCGAAAGAGGCGCAGGCCTCCTGCCTGGGATCCTCCTAAACTACTCCCGGTCGTCATCAGCGGGCAGCACGTAATAGTAGGCACCTCCAGTGCAGTAGGGGTCGTCGTCGACGGTGGCGTCTGGCTCCTGGACTCCAGCATCTGGTTGCGACAACCAGAAAGAAAGGAAAGGGGAAAAGGGGGGGAGAAAGCAACCGTGAGTACTCATCCAAAGTACTCGCAAGCAAGGAACTACACTACATATGCATGGGTATATGTGTAAGGAGGACATATCAGTGGACTGAACTGCAGAATGCCAGAATAAGAGGGGGGTAGCTAATCCTGTCGAAGACTACACTTCTCGCAGCCACCGGCTTGCATCAAGTAGAAGAGAGTAGATTGAAGTCCTCCAAGTAGCATCTCCAAATAGCATCTCATAGCATAATCCTACCCGGCGATCCCCTCCTCATATCCCTGAGGTAGAGCGACCACCGGTTGTATCTGGCACTTGGAAGGGTGTGTTTTATTAAGTATCCGGTTCTAGTTGTCATAAGGTCAAGGTACAACTCCAAGTCGTCCTGTTACCGAAGATCACGGCTATTCGAATAGATTAACTTCCCTGCAGGGGTGCACCACATAGCCCAACACGCTCGATCCCATTTGGCCGGACACACTTTCCTGGGTCATGCCCGGCCTCGGAAGATCAACACGTCGCAGCCCCACCTAGGCTCAACAGAGAGGCCAGCACGCCGGTCTAAACCTAAGCGCACAGGGGTCTGGGCCCATCGCCCATAGCACACCTGCACGTTGCGTACGCGGCCGAAAGCAGACCTAGCCTAGTGGCGTTCCAGTCCAATTCGGCGCGCGCCGCTCCGTCGCTGACGTCTGAAGTGCTTCGGCTGATACCACGACGTCGGGATACCCATAACTACTCCCACGTAGATGGTTAGTGCGTATAGGCTCGTAGCCAGACTCAGCTCAAATACCAAGATCTCGTTAAGCGTGTTATTATGAAGCAACCGCGGACGCCGACCAGGGCCAGGCCCACCTCTCTCCTAGGCGGTCTCAACCTGCCCTGTCGCTCCGCCACAAAGATCCACACAGAGGGCCGTCGGGACAAAGGTCCTTTCAACCCCCAATCCGTGAATCACTCGCGGGTACTCCTCGAGCGGACCCGACTTTAGTCACCATTTGTATAGTATGTATGTATGTATAGTATATATCCATGATCACCTCCCAAGTGATCACGGCCCGATAGTATAGCAAGGCAGACTGACAAGAATGTAGGGCCAATGATGATAAACTAGCATCCTATACTAAGCATTTAGGATTGCAGGTAAGGTATCAACAGATGTAGCAACAATGTCAGGCTATGCATCAGAATAGGATCAACGGAAAGCAGTAACAGGCTACACTACTCTAATGCAAGCAGTATAGAGAAGAGTAGGCGATATCTGGTGATCAAAGGGGGGGGGGCTTGCCTGATTGCTCTGGCAAGGAGGGTTCGTCAACTCCGTAGTCGAACTGGGCAGCAGCAGCGTCGGTCTCGTGGTCTACCGGAGAGAAGAGGGGGAAGAAACAATGAATACAATGCAAACAAATGCATATCGATGCATGACATGACAAGTAACGATGCTAGGTGGGCCCTAACGTGGTATGAGGTGGTACCGGTTAAGGGGGGAAACATCCGGGAAAGTATTCCCGGTGTTTCGCGTTTTCGGACAGATGAACCGGAGGGGGAAAGTTGCAAGTTCGATAGGTTAGGGGTGTGTGGCGGACGAACGGACTGCGTATCCGGAATCGTCTCGTCGTTCTGAGCAACTTTCATGTTGAAAATATTTTAATCCGAGTTACGGATTAAAAGATATGATTTTCTAAAGATTTTATTAATTTCTGGAATTTATTTAATTATTTAATTAATTCGGAAAACAGATTAATGACATCAGCATGATGTCATGCTGACATCAGCAGGGTCAACCTGACATGTGGGTCCAGTGGGACCCACCTGTCATTCTCTGTTTTGTTTAATTATAGATTAGTTAAATTAATTAGTGATTATGTTAATCTAATGAGGATTAATTAACTTAATTAATTACTTAATAAATTAATTAATAAATAATTAATTTTATTAAATCATTTTTATTTTTATTAATCATATTTACTATTTTTATTTATTTATTTATTTTATTATTTTTATTTTTTATTTTTTTAAGCGTTCTGGGGGCGGGCCCCATGTGTCTGTGGCCCAGAGGGCATCGGGCCCCACCCGGCAGTGGCCAAGGGGGCCGACCGGGCGCGGGTGCGGGCGCTCGCCCGAACGGGCGTGGGCGCTGGGCGCGGGCGCACCCAAGCGGGCACTCGCCCGCAGGGTGGGAAGAGGCCGCAGGGGCACCGACGGTGGGGCACGCCGGCGCGGCCAGCCGGGGCCACGGCGGGCGGAGGCGAGGGGTGGC
>NC_041381.1:135417322-135424632 GCF_002162155.2 Triticum dicoccoides
CCCGATGGCCAGCTGGGCCGCGGTCCAGCAGGGGGGGCTTCTCCTTTTTTTTTCTCTTTTTGTTTTCTTTTTCCTTTTCTTTTATTTATTCCTTTCGGTTTTATTAAATTATTAATTTAGTTCAATTTTGAAGAATGTGAGAACAACACCTAAATATGGTGTGTTAAAGATACCACTGCCACATTAATTTGGACAGCTAAATAAAATAGTTTAATATTTTACAAAATACAAAAGGCGTTTAATTTATTTCTTTTGCTGCTGTTTTATTTTCCTTTGAGCATTTAAACATTTTATAAAAATGTGGTTTCATCACCATAATTACCTATGTATTATTTGGTTCACTCCGAACATTTAAATTTTAATATTTGAAAACTTTTATTGTTTGCTCGATTTTGAATTTGAAATTCGAACTAGGTTCCGAACTACGCGAGTTTATCCACAGTAACCGAGGTGACGTGGCATCATTAGCGGGGATTACTGTAGCTTAATTACCCGGGCGTCACAATTCTCCTCCACTACAAGAAATCTCGTCCCGAGATTTAAGAGGGGAGTAAGGGGGGGAAGGTCTGGTAACGAATATATCGGGTCTTCACGGTCTTGGCTGCCCTTTCGAAGAGGTTGATCCCTTTCGTTGATGTCTTCATTTCTTTATTCCAAAGCATCATGATGAAGTTGTCGTCCTTTCTTCAGGGAACTCCGTCATACTTACGAATAGGTAAGGGGCAGCTCTACAATGATAGGATGTTATAAGGGAAATTCATCTGGGGGTATCCCAAGAATGAACTTATGAGTATCTCTCGAGTTGAACAAATGACACACATCGAGAGCAAAGTAAGACAGTGCGATAAGAAGTTTCAAGCGGATAGGCAATCGTTCATTGCCTGAAGCAGAGTGCGAAAGGGGTTCAGAGCAACGGGAATAAGTATTGTGTCTGATACCAGAATAGATCAACAGGTAAGTGGCCCGTGAATTACATACATAGTCAAGCACGAGGAATAACTCTGACAACAGGGTGTACAGGAGAGTCAGGTTTCGATCCTGTGGAACTGTGGGTTATGGGCCCACCATCTGGGTTAAAAGTAGGAAAGGCGGTGACGTCTTGCACAATCATGTAAGCAAGGCATGTCAGAGGAGAGTCTATGGGTCATGTCGGCAACAACATAGGTACCAAGGGCGAGGGACGAAGAGAACCATTTTTCTGCTCGTAGAAACGAGGCGGACCAATAGGCAAGGTTCCCGTCCATCGGTGGTTACCGGAATGTCATCAACAATAGTAACAAGGTCTTACCGACAGAGTTGTACATCGAGGCGTTTGCACAAGCAGTGGATTATTACTGCTTATATCATATAGATCATAGAAAAGGTTTAAACAAACCAATGGAAGGAAAATATGATCATCAGATTAAACAGAACAATGGAAAGGAAAATGTGTTTAAACATATTTTTCAAGGGTATATCCTTCCCAAGGACAAGCAGAGCAAGATATCCCTGACAGGATATAAAGTAGAAAACCATTTAGGTAAGGGGGAAGGAATCTCATGATATTACCCATACAACGGTGTTAGGATAAGTGATAAATAAAATTTAGCATCGTGCTTCAAATGTTCCTGTTGAAAATCGGAGTACCATTGACATGCTTCGAGATAGCATTGACATGGTCTTCAGGTGAAGATCAGACTTTGGAAACACGAAGGATCCATCAGGAATAACTTGTAGAATAGGTCTTACAATTTCCTCATGGAAGAATGGCTAAACTTGCTAAAACGGATACTACAACAATAGGTCCTCCACCCAGGGGGGGGTGCTAGGCATGACATCATGTTACCAGGTCATCAAAGGACCAACATCATAACTCTTGGAAAGTTGTCCCTACCATCATATCTGACCGAGATTCAGATCCGATTGGTGTCATGATACCTCAAGCTCATGATGCTTGAGGAGAAAAGGTGCAATACAAATTGACGAGATGACATCGAAGATTCTCGGGAGATAAACCATGGAAGACAGTTCCGAAACAAGAGTTCATCGGTAAACCAATGAGAGGATGAGGAGGTGGCTGGTGGAATCAGCGACAATTCATCGAGATTAACAAAAGATGGATTTCCACAATTATGTGAACAAAGAGATAACATTTGTCAGATCAAATGGTATAATGATGTATGCTTGAGGAAAACATACACAATTAAACATTGGTTGAAAGGTGCACCCGAAATATGGGTTGGGTTGCACAACCAACGTCAGAATGGTGATTCAATAGTCAATAGCCTAAGAATGAACTTTCAACCATTAACTTAAAAAAAATTTAGGGTTGCTAGAAGGAAAGAATCCAAACAACACCATTCACTTGTTGGAATTAACACGGGGACCAAGAAATGAACGAAGATGGCAAGAAGCATTTTGATATCAAGAATTCTTAAGAGGTGGTGAAATTCCCACCACATTCTTGACAAAAAGAGATGGTAATACTTCCGAGGTAAGGAATATCAAATGCTGGGTATCAAGGAACTCAAGGTATAACACCAAGCATGAACAAGCTTGTGTTGGTGGGAAGGCCATAAAGTGGTCGATGATAATACAATTCATCAAGGGCAAGGATGGTATTTCTCATCATGAATTCAATTGATATCATGGATGAGCTCAGA
Source organism: Triticum dicoccoides (assembly GCF_002162155.2). Taxonomy (NCBI): domain Eukaryota; kingdom Viridiplantae; phylum Streptophyta; class Magnoliopsida; order Poales; family Poaceae; genus Triticum; species Triticum dicoccoides. Next base: position 135,419,965 of record NC_041381.1, read on the forward strand.
ATGTTGATGATCACGAAACCTTTGTCGCGAGAGTTCATGAAGATGTAATCGATCGGCAACGACATCAAGTCAAAGTAATGATGAAGTGAAAGGTTATTGGAACCAAGGGTACGACACAAACTCGAAACCAAGCTTGTTGTTCAAGGCGAAATGATATGACGATGAGGACCGACGTAAGGTTAGTTCATCGTCGAAAATTGTGCTCCGAGAAGAAGGACCGGGTAGCACAGTTAAAATCATCACGACAATGATATAGCCAAACAGGCTAGGAATGGCGTGATCGGGTACAAACTCGTATTTATAGAAGCTTACTAAAGAGTTGTTGAACCGTAGTGCGGACTCGGTTCCGTTAGCGGTGTCTTTGAGTGTCTGTTAACTCAGAGCCCGTGAAAAAATGGAATCAGTGGGAAGGTTGCACTTGATGAAGAACTCCTAAGAAGTTATGCAGTTCCATGATAATCTTGAGATACCAGGGGGGTAATACTCGACACAAGATCAAAGTAAAGGTTGGACTGGTGTATTGATCCATAGGAGACAATTGTTTTAACTTGTCCGAGAAATGAGATCAAAGAAGAACAATCATGGTCGGAACAACGGTTGCAAGGGATCAATTCACAGATACCATATGTTAGTTATCAAGGAAATAGTTATTGTTACAAGAAGCTTCCATGATAGGATATACATCGCGTCCATGGGCATGAACACAAAGTTCAAGGTCGACTCCCACTTCTCCAATGCATACCCTTTCATTCACTTCTCGCTTTCGATGAAGTTATAGCGTTGAAATTTTATCTGGCAAAATACCAGAAGAGTATGAATCGTGAAAACCTTCGGGTTCACACGGTTTAGAGAAGGCATATGTTCATCCCACAGGGGCTTCTTAGAAACATATACCACAATCTTTAGGAGTAATTAACTCAAACTCGATGGCAGAGCTTGGTTGAGAAAAGCAGAGGATACAATTTACCAAAGGCATTATGTATCCGAGGAAAGGCTCACAAGGTTATTGAATATGAAGGGCGTTGTCAGATAAATCCAACAAAGGATCTGGTGGTCCATAAGGGATCTGGTGTGAGCATCGGTACTCAACTAGAGGAAGCAGATTATAGAAACAACTGACTAACTCAATTGTCAAATGCAAAGGAATTATGATTTCCAAATCAAGGGATCAGAAGCAATGCTCTGATTAGGGATGGATAAGTAGAATAGCCTTATGGTACAATCAACGACAATTGGATTGGTCGAGAACCAATTCCAGTTAAAAGAATGGCAGCTCAGCCGGAAAAGTAACTTATATGGATCAAAGATGATTGCGGGTATTCGCAAACATATTGAGTCAAAAGACTCAAAATGATAATGACAAGGAATGTCAATAAGACTACGAGAGTTATGGGATTAACCATAATGCAAGCAAGCAAGAATTTCAAGAGCCAAAGGCTCCAGAGGATTTTCAGAAGATCGAATAGTATTTTGAAGACTTTTGTGAAACACATGAACAACGGGGGATGAGCGGATACTCGATAAGTGCGAGAATTATCCGTTGGGGTATTCATGCAGCAAGGAACTGCAGGGCAGTAAGCGTAAAGAATTCTCAGAATATCGAAGAGTATTTCAGGACATCTTGTAATAACAAGAGCAACTGGGGATGACAATATGAACGATAGGTGTAAGTAGTTATCCAGAGGGATTTATCGATGGAAGTGAATAGCAAAAGCGATGGCACATAGTCTCGAGAGCACATCGTAGAGTATCTTCGGAATCTTCTGGTGCAGCAGGCGGTCATCGGTAACAAGTGGCTCTCCGGGAGAAAGTACTTGCGAGAACCTAAAGTTAGTTTTGTTTTTAGCGAATTCATTTAACCCGAATAGAAGAGAGCTCAGAGTCCCAGAGTAAAGGTCGAGGAGTAAAAGATCCTAGTACCACCCAATGGCGACGTGGGCCCGTAAGGCTCACAGCCATGTTAGTAAAAGTTTTGTAGTGACTAGACTCGACTTCGGCCAAGGAGTGTGGAAGGGGGATTCCTACAGGCAGTCGGCTCTGATACCAACTTGTGACGCCCACGATTTAATCGTACACTAATCATGCACGCAAATGTGTACGATCAAGATCAGGGACTCACGGGAAGATATCACAACACAACTCTAAAACATAAATAAGTCATACAAGCATCATAATACAAGCCAGGGGCCTCGAGGGCTCGAATACAAGTGCTCGATCATAGACGAGTCAGCGGAAGCAACAATATCTGAGTACAGACATAAGTTAAACAAGTTTGCCTTAAGAAGGCTAGCACAAACTGGGATACAGATCGAAAGAGGCGCAGGCCTCCTGCCTGGGATCCTCCTAAACTACTCCCGGTCGTCATCAGCGGGCAGCACGTAATAGTAGGCACCTCCAGTGTAGTAGGGGTCGTCGTCGACGGTGGCGTCTGGCTCTTGGACTCCAGCATCTGGTTGCGACAACCAGAAAGAAAGGAAAGGGGAAAAAAGGGGGGAGAAAGCAACCGTGAGTACTCATCCAAAGTACTCGCAAGCAAGGAACTACACTACATATGCATGGGTATATGTGTAAGGAGGCCATATCAGTGGACTGAACTGCAGAATGCCAGAATAAGAGGGGGGTAGCTAATCCTGTCGAAGACTATGCTTCTCGCAGCCACCGGCTTGCATCAAGTAGAAGAGAGTAGATTGAAGTCCTCCAAGTAGCATCTCCAAATAGCATCTCATAGCATAATCCTACCCGGCGATCCCCTCCTCATATCCCTAAGGTAGAGCGACCACCGGTTGTATCTGGCACTTGGAAGGGTGTGTTTTATTAAGTATCCGGTTCTAGTTGTCATAAGGTCAAGGTACAACTCCAAGTCGTCCTGTTACCGAAGATCACGGCTATTCGAATAGATTAACTTCCGTGCAGGGGTGCACCACATAGCCCAACACGCTCGATCCCATTTGGCCGGACACACTTTCCTGGGTCATGCCCGGCCTCGGAAGATCAACACGTCGCAGCCCCACCTAGGCTCAATAGAAAGGCCAACACGCCGGTCTAAACCTAAGCGCACAGGGGTCTGGGCCCATCGCCCATAGCACACCTGCATGTTGCGTACACGGCCGAAAGCAGACCTAGCCTAGTGGCGTTCCAGTCCAATTCGGCGCGCGCCGCTCCGTCCCTGACGTCTGAAGTGCTTCGGCTGATACCACGACGTCGGGATACCCATAACTACTCCCACGTAGATGGTTAGTGCGTATCGGCTCGTAGCCAGACTCAGATCAAATACCAAGATCTCGTTAAGCGTGTTATTATGAAGCAACCGCGGACGCCGACCAGGGCCAGGCCCACCTCTCTCCTAGGCGGTCTTAACCTGCCCTGTCGCTCCGCCACAAAGATCCACACAGAGGGCCGTCGGGACAAAGGTCCTTTCAACCCCCAATCCGTGAATCACTCGCGGGTACTCCTCGAGCGGACCCGACTTTAGTCACCATTTGTATAGTATGTATGTATGTATAGTATATATCCGTGATCACCTCCCAAGTGATCACGGCCCGATAGTATAGCAAGGCAGACTGACAAGAATGTAGGGCCAATGATGATAAACTAGCATCCTATACTAAGCATTTAGGATTGCAGGTAAGGTATCAACAGATGTAGCAACAATGTCAGGCTATGCATCAGAATAGGATCAACGGAAAGCAGTAACAGGCTACACTACTCTAATGCAAGCAGTATAGAGAAGAGTAGGTGATATCTGGTGATCAAAGGGGGGGGGGCTTGCCTGATTGCTCTGGCAAGGAGGGTTCGTCAACTCCGTAGTCGAACTGGGCAGCAGCAGCGTCGGTCTCGTAGTCTACCGGAGAGAAGAGGGGAAAGAAACAATGAATACAATGCAAACAAATGCATATCGATGCATGACATGACAAGTAACGATGCTAGGTGGGCCCTAACGTGGTATGAGGTGGTACCGGTTAAGGGGGGAAACATCCGGGAAAGTATTCCCGGTGTTTCGCGTTTTCGGACAGATGAACCGGAGGGGGAAAGTTGCGAGTTTGATAGGTTAGGGGTGTGTGGCGGACGAACGGACTGCGTATCCGGAATCGTCTCGTCGTTCTGAGCAACTTTCATGTTGAAAATATTTTAATCCGAGTTACGGATTAAAAGATATGATTTTCTAAAGATTTTATTAATTTCTGGAATTTATTTAATTATTTAATTAATTCGGAAAACAGATTAATGACATCAGCATGATGTCATGCTGACATCAGCAGGGTCAACCTGACATGTGGGTCCAGTGGGACCCACCTGTCATTCTCTGTTTTGTTTAATTATAGATTAGTTAAATTAATTAGTGATTATGTTAATCTAATCAGGATTAATTAACTTAATTAATTACTTAATAAATTAATTAATTAATAATTAATTTTATTAAATCATTTTTATTTTTATTAATCATATTTACTATTTTTATTTATCTTATTTATTTATTTATTTATTTTTATTTTTATTTTTTATTTTTTTTAAGCGTTCTGGGGGCGGGCCCCATGTGTCTGTGGCCCAGAGGGCATCGGGCCCCACCCGGCAGTGGCCAAGGGGGCCGACCGGGCGCGGGTGCGGGCGCTCGCCCGAACGGGCGTGGGCGCTGGGCGCGGGCGCACCCAAGCGGGCACTCGCCCGCAA
>NC_041381.1:135425651-135431920 GCF_002162155.2 Triticum dicoccoides
CGTTGATGTCTTCATTTCTTTATTCCAAAGCATCATGATGAAGTTGTCGTCCTTTCTTCAGGGAACTCCATCATACTTACGAATAGGTAAGGGGCAGCTCTACAATGATAGGATGTTATAAGGGAAATTCATCTGGGGGTATCCCAAGAATGAACTTATGAGTATCTCTCGAGTTGAACAAATGACACACATCGAGAGCAAAGTAAGACAGTGCGATAAGAAGTTTCAAGCGGATAGGCAATCGTTCATTGCCTGAAGCAGAGTGCGAAAGGGGTTCAGAGCAACGGGAATAAGTATTGTGTCTGATACCAGAATAGATCAACAGGTAAGTGGCCCGTGAATTACATACATAGTCAAGCACGAGGAATAACTCTGACAACAGGGTGTACAGGAGAGTCAGGTTTCGATCCTGTGGAACTGTGGGTTATGGGCCCACCATGTGGGTTAAAAGTAGGAAAGGCGGTGACGTCTTGCACAATCATGTAAGCAAGGCATGTCAGAGGAGAGTCTATGGGTCATGTCGGCAACAACATAGGTACCAAGGGCGAGGGACGAAGAGAACCATTTTTCTGCTCGTAGAAACGAGGCGGACCAATAGGCAAGGTTCCCGTCCATCGGTGGTTACCGGAATGTCATCAACAATAGTAACAAGGTCTTACTGACAGAGTTGTACATCGAGGCGTTTGCACAAGCAGTGGATTATTACTGCTTATATCATATAGATCATAGAAAAGGTTTAAACAAACCAATGGAAGGAAAATATGATCATCAGATTAAACAGAACAATGGAAAGGAAAATGTGTTTAAACATATTTTTCAAGGGTATATCCTTCCCAAGGACAAGCAGAGCAAGATATCCCTGACAGGATATAAAGTAGAAAACCATTTAGGTAAGGGGGAAGGAATCTCATGATATTACCCATACAACAGTGTTAGGATAAGTGATAAATAAAATTTAGCATCGTGCTTCAAATGTTCCTGTTGAAAATCGGAGTACCATTGACATGCTTCGAGATAGCATTGACATGGTCTTCAGGTGAAGATCAGACTTTGGAAACACGAAGGATCCATCAGGAATAACTTGTAGAATAGGTCTTACAATTTCCTCATGGAAGAATGGCTAAACTTGCTAAAAAGGATACTACAACAATAGGTCCTCCACCCAGGGGGGGAGTGCTAGGCATGACATCATGTTACCAGGTCATCAAAGGACCAACATCATAACTCTTGGAAAGTTGTCCCTACCATCATATCTGACCGAGATTCAGATCCGATTGGTGTCATGATACCTCAAGCTCACGATGCTTGAGGAGAAAAGGTGCGATACAAATTGACGAGATGACATCGAAGATTCTCGGGAGATGAACCATGGAAGCCAGTTCCGAAACAAGAGTTCATCGGTAAACCAATGAGAGGATGAGGAGGTGGCTGGTGGAATCAGCGACAATTCATCGAGATTAACAAAAGATGGATTTCCACAATTATGTGAACAAAGAGATAACATTTGTCAGATCAAATGGTATAATGATGTATGCTTGAGGAAAACATACACAATTAAACATTGGTTGAAAGGTGCACCCGAAATATGGGTTGGGTTGCACAACCAACGTCAGAATGGTGATTCAATAGTCAATAGCCTAAGAATGAACTTTCGACCATTAACTTAAAAAAAATTTAGGGTTGCTAGAAGGAAAGAATCCAAACAACACCGTTCACTTGTTGGAATTAACACGGGGACCAAGAAATGAACGAAGATGGCAAGAAGCATTTTGATATCAAGAATTCTTAAGAGGTGGTGAAATTCCCACCACATTCTTGACAAAAAGAGATGGTAATACTTCCGAGGTAAGGAAGATCAAATGCTGGGTATCAAGGAACTCAAGGTATAACACCAAGCATGAACAAGCTTGTGTTGGTGGGAAGGCCATAAAGTGGTCGATGATAATACAATTCATCAAGGGCAAGGATGGTATTTCTCATCATGAATTCAATTGATATCATGGATGAGCTCAGAATGTTGATGATCACGAAACCTTTGTCGCGAGAGTTCATGAAGATGTAATCGATCGGCGATGACATCAAGTCAAAGTAATGATGAAGTGAAAGGTTATTGGAACCAAGTTTATGACACAAACTCGAAACCAAGCTTGTTGTTCAAGGCGAAATGATATGACGATGAGGACCGACGTAAGGTTAGTTCATCGTCGAAAATTGTGCTCCGAGAAGAAGGACCGGGTAGCACAGTTAAAATCATCACGACAATGATATAGCCAAACAGGCTAGGAATGGCGTGATCGGGTACAAACTCGTATTTATAGAAGCTTACTAAAGAGTTGTTGAACCGTAGTGCGGACTCGGTTCCGTTAGCGGTGTCTTTGAGTGTCTGTTAACTCAGAGCCCGTGAAAAATTGGAATCAGTGGGAAGGTTGCACTTGATGAAGAACTCCTAAGAAGTTATGCAGTTCCATGATAATCTTGAGATACCAGGGGGGTAATACTCGACACAAGATCAAAGTAAAGGTTGGACTGGTGTATTGATCCATAGGAGACAATTGTTTTAACTTGTCCGAGAAATGAGATCAAAGAAGAACAATCATGGTCGGAACAACGGTTGCAAGGGATCAATTCACAGATACCATATGTTAGTTATCAAGGAAATAGTTATTGTTACAAGAAGCTTCCATGATAGGATATACATCGCGTCCATGGGCATGAACACAAAGTTCAAGGTCGACTCCCACTTCTCCAATGCATGCCCTTTCATTCACTTCTCGCTTTCGATGAAGTTATAGCGTTGAAATTTTATCTGGCAAAATACCAGAAGAGTATGAATCGTGAAAACCTTCGGGTTCACACGGTTTAGAGAAGGCATATGTTCATCCCACAGGGGCTTCTTAGAAACATATACCACAATCTTTAGGAGTAATTAACTCAAACTCGATGGCAGAGCTTGGTTGAGAAAAGCAGAGGATACAATTTACCAAAGGCATTATGTATCCGAGGAAAGGCTCACAAGGTTATTGAATATGAAGGGCGTTGTCAGATAAATCCAACAAAGGATCTGGTGGTCCATAAGGGATCTGGTGTGAGCATCGGTACTCAACTAGAGGAAGCAGATTATAGAAACAACTGACTAACTCAATTGTCAAATGCAAAGGAATTATGATTTCTAAATCAAGGGATCAGAAGCAATGCTCTGATTAGGGATGGATAAGTAGAATAGCCTTACGGTACAATCAACGACAATTGGATTGGTCGAGAACCAATTCCAGTTAAAAGAATGGCAGCTCAGCCGGAAAAGTAACTTATATGGATCAAAGATGATTGCGGGTATTCGCAAACATATTGAGTCAAAAGACTCAAAATGATAATGACAAGGAATGTCAATAAGACTACGAGAGTTATGGGATTAACCATAATGCAAGCAAGAAAGAATTTCAAGAGCCAAAGGCTCCAGAGGATTTTCAGAAGATCGAATAGTATTTTGAAGACTTTTGTGAAACACATGAACAACTGGGGATGAGCGGATACTCGATAAGTGCGAGAATTATCCGTTGGGGTATTCATGCAGCAAGGAACTGCAGGGCAGTAAGCGTAAAGAATTCTCAGAATATCGAAGAGTATTTCAGGACATCTTGTAATAACAAGAGCAACTGGGGATGACAATATGAACGATAGGTGTAAGTAGTTATCCAGAGGGATTTATCGATGGAAGTGAATAGCAAAAGCGATGGCACATAGTCTCGAGAGCACATCGTAGAGTATCTTCGGAATCTTCTGGTGCAGCAGGCGGTCATCGGTAACAAGTGGCTCTCCGGGAGAAAGTACTTGCGAGAACCTAAAGTTAGTTTTGTTTTTAGCGAATTCATATAACCCCAATAGAAGAGAGCTCAGAGTCCCAGAGTAAAGGTCGAGGAGTAAAAGATCCTAGTACCACCCAATGGCGATGTGGGCCCGTAAGGCTCACAGCCATGTTAGTAAAAGTTTTGTAGTGACTAGACTCGACTTCGGCCAAGGAGTGTGGAAGGGGGATTCCTACAGGCAGTCGGCTTTGATACCAACTTGTGACGCCCACGATTTAATCGTACACTAAACATGCACGCAAATGTGTACGATCAAGATCAGGGACTCACGGGAAGATATCACAACACAACTCTAAAACATAAATAAGTCATACAAGCATCATAATACAAGCCAGGGGCCTCGAGGGCTCGAATACAAGTGCTCGATCATAGACGAGTCAGCGGAAGCAACAATATCTGAGTACAGACATAAGTTAAACAAGTTTGCCTTAAGAAGGCTAGCACAAACTGGGATATAGATCGAAAGAGGCGCAGGCCTCCTGCCTGGGATCCTCCTAAACTACTCCCGGTCGTCATCAGCGGGCAGCACGTAATAGTAGGCACCTCCAGTGTAGTAGGGGTTGTCGTCGACGGTGGCGTCTGGCTCCTGGACTCCAGCATCTGGTTGCGACAACCAGAAAGAAAGGAAAGGGGAAAAAGGGGGGAGAAAGCAACCGTGAGTACTCATCCAAAGTACTCGCAAGCAAGGAACTACACTACATATGCATGGGTATATGTGTAAGGAGGCCATATCAGTGGACTGAACTGCAGAATGCCAGAATAAGAGGGGGGTAGCTAATCCTGTCGAAGACTACGCTTCTCGCAGCCACCGGCTTGCATCAAGTAGAAGAGAGTAGATTGAAGTCCTCCAAGTAGCATCTCCAAATAGCATCTCATAGCATAATCCTACCCGGCGATCCCCTCCTCATATCCCTGAGGTAGAGCGACCACCGGTTGTATCTGGCACTTGGAAGGGTGTGTTTTATTAAGTATCCGGTTCTAGTTGTCATAAGGTCAAGGTACAACTCCAAGTCGTCCTGTTACCGAAGATCACGGCTATTCGAATAGATTAACTTCCCTGCAGGGGTGCACCACATAGCCCAACACGCTCGATCCCATTTGGCCGGACACACTTTCCTGGGTCATGCCCAGCCTCGGAAGATCAACACGTCGCAGCCCCACCTAGGCTCAACAGAGAGGCCAGCATGCCGGTCTAAACCTAAGCGCACAGGGGTCTGGGCCCATCGCCCATAGCACACCTGCACGTTGCGTACGCGGCCGAAAACAGACCTAGCCTAGTGGCGTTCCAGTCCAATTCGGCGCGCGCCGCTCCGTCGCTGACGTCTGAAGTGCTTCGGCTGATACCACGACGTCGGGATACCCATAACTACTCCCACGTAGATGGTTAGTGCGTATAGGCCCATAGCCAGACTCAGATCAAATACCAAGATCTCGTTAAGCGTGTTATTATGAAGCAACCGCGGACGCCGACCAGGGCCAGGCCCACCTCTCTCCTAGGCGGTCTCAACCTGCCCTGTCGCTCCGCCACAAAGATCGACACAGAGGGCCGTCGGGACAAAGGTCCTTTCAACCCCCAATCCGTGAATCACTCGCGGGTACTCCTCGAGCGGACCCGACTTTAGTCACCATTTGTATAGTATGTATGTATGTATAGTATATATCCGTGATCACCTCCCAAGTGATCACGGCCCGATAGTATAGCAAGGCAGACTGACAAGAATGTAGGGCCAATGATGATAAACTAGCATCCTATACTAAGCATTTAGGATTGCAGGTAAGGTATCAACAGATGTAGCAACAATGTCAGGCTATGCATCAGAATAGGATCAACGGAAAGCAGTAACAGGCTACACTACTCTAATGCAAGCAGTATAGAGAAGAGTAGGCGATATCTGGTGATCAAAGGGGGGGGGGCTTGCCTGATTGCTCTGGCAAGGAGGGTTCGTCAACTCCGTAGTCGAACTGGGCAGCAGCAGCGTCGGTCTCGTAGTCTACCGGAGAGAAGAGGGGGAAGAAACAATGAATACAATGCAAACAAATGCATATCGATGCATGACATGACAAGTAACGATGCTAGGTGGGCCCTAACGTGGTATGAGGTGGTACCGGTTAAGGGGGGAAACATCCGGGAAAGTATTCCCGGTGTTTCGCGTTTTCGGACAGATGAACCGGAGGGGGAAAGTTGCGAGTTCGATAGGTTAGGGGTGTGTGGCGGACGAACGGACTGCGTATCCGGAATCGTCTCGTCGTTCTGAGCAACTTTCATGTTGAAAATATTTTAATCCGAGTTACGGATTAAAAGATATGATTTTCTAAAGATTTTATTAATTTCTGGAATTTATTTAATTATTTAATTAATTCGGAAAACAGATTAATGACATCAGCATGATGTCATGCTGACATCAG
>NC_041381.1:135433020-135435737 GCF_002162155.2 Triticum dicoccoides
GACCTGGGCCGGCCTGGTTGGCCCGATGGCCAGCTGGGCCGCGGTCCAGCAGGGGGGGCTTCTCCTTTTTTTCTCTTTTTGTTTTCTTTTTCCTTTTCTTTTATTTATTCCTTTCGGTTTTATTAAATTATTAATTTAGTTCAATTTTGAAGAAAGTGAGAACAACATCTAAATATGGTGTGTTAAAGATACCACTGCCACATTAATTTGGACAGCTAAATAAAATAGTTTAATATTTTACAAAATACAAAAGGCGTTTAATTTATTTCATTTGCAGCTGTTTTATTTTCCTTTGAGCATTTAAACATTTTATAAAAATGTGGTTTCATCACCATAATTACCTATGTATTATTTGGTTCACTCCGAACATTTAAATTTTAATATTTGAAAACTTTTATTGTTTGCTCGATTTTGAATTTGAAATTCGAACTAGGTTCCGAACTACGCTAGTTTATCCACAGTAACCGAGGTGACATGGCATCATTAGCGGGGATTACTGTAGCTTAATTACCCGGGCGTCACATTCCGTCTTGCTTTATTTCCCATGAATTGTGTTTTTGCAGTTACACTTAACTCTCACACAGCTAACATTGCTTCATCCCAATGGAACTGCACAAATTTGATTGCACATTTACTGACCATGTGCTACTCTCATGACAGTAATACTAATGCTATTGTTCTGCATGTTAATCTAGTGGCATTGTTGATGTGATGTGATGCTACTTACTTAAGGACTCTTCATGTTGTCAATATAGTGCCAATTATAACACAATAAATGCTGTTGTTAATCATACGCCACTGCAAATATCTGTCACTGTTTAAATAACTGTATTTCGTATTTGCGCAAACAGGGATGTCTGTCTCCAAATCGTTTCGGGATGTCTATCTCCGTATCGTTTCTATCCGCGCAATCAAAAGCACACACCTCAGTTTTAGTACAACTGCGCAAAATGAGATGGCTATCCCTCGTTGCCGTCATCTAACCTCCAGTCTTCAAGGTATTCCTACATTGGTAGTAACTAAGGTAGAATGACCAACGCAATCTAAAAGAAGCTGATTCGTACGTTTTACTTCCTGATTGCAGTGCAGGGATGAGCAAAAATAACTACATCCTAGTCCGGAATGCACTTTCTGCCAGTTCTTCCACGGACCGAGGACTAGCTGGCACGGCTGCACGGCGGTTTTTTGGACAGGTGCGCAGACAAGAGGCATTGTGGTCTGCTTATTTCTGCAAATAACGGTGCTTAAATTTAGTGGAATGCACAAGCATTTCAACTGGTCAGTACACTGCATGGTTCAGTTCTGCATTCCAGTTGAGACCACAATTATAATTGGTTATTCTAGAATGAGAGAACCTAACCCTGGATGGTGGCAACAAGAAAAAACCAGAGTGAACTCCAGGAAATTTAAGCCTGCCGGGAGGCCCTTTGCTCAGAGAAGCCTTGCTTGTTTTTTCCTGATTTGTAAACCTTCTCACAACTTTGTCTTTTGCTGTGAACTAGTATATGTTTGTTATGTTCTATGAATCATTGAGATGTATAAAATTGCTTGACTTATGCTTTTTGAGTTTTTTATGAAGACGAGTTTAATGTGAGTGTTCCACATGAGTGCTGGACTAGCGTGTGAACGTTTGGAATTTATTATATTGTGGCCTCAATTAACTGCATGAACCACTGTCACAAGATACATAGTTGCTTATATGTCAGACAGCAGATTGTTGATTGTTAGTTGGTCGATAGCCTAGTGTTGAAGCGAGCTGAGCCAATGTGACGTGTTTTGCACAACTGCTTACAAGTGGGGTAGCACCAACAGTGTTTACAAGTACTTATGTATACGTCGGCGCATAGTTCTCGAATGAGTGCTCTATTTCATCAAAACACACACTACTCGTATGATAAACCATGACAACTTATGTCTTACCATGCCATATTCATGAAAAAACTAGTGAGGACGCATCTGTTTCGGCAACAATTACGATGGTTCTCACATGATTCACGGGCACACAAAAGTAGCAGCGGTTCCCATAGACGGATTCAAACAAAGTACTAGCCCCAGAGGGGTCGATAACAGGCAAGGTTCGGATAATTAGACACAATCCAAACTACTATTAAACACTAGCTAGGGCAACTATTTCATGCCTCGATCTAATTTGGGCTGGACACAAGACGGACCTTGCCATGAACACCATCGAGGACGTCCAGCAGTAGCTCAATCCTGTGAACCTTCATGAAGACAACCTTGTGGCCTTGCCACTGATAAACTTGTTTGTGGAGGCATGCCACGTCATCTTCCTGCGTAAGCATGACAAGAATAATATGCCTCACAAACGAAGGAGTAGCTTTGAACTTCTTGTGCTTCAGTACACCCTGGACAACACGCCTGACAACAGTGAGGCTAGAATACAACTCTTCATTGGTATAACTGCAAATGGCTTCCAGGATCCAACAGCCTAAGAACTCTGTTTTCCCAGTGCGTATATCCAGGTCATCCGCCTAATAGCGAGTGACATGTACAACCACACAATCCTTGTCTGCATCAGGGTTCTAATTGAAACAGAAACAAATTCTGAATTACTTTTCAGTATAAGAAACACAAGTTATTTAAACCACTATGTATAGCATGGCATCAAAGCTAATAAAATTTTGCATTATTAATCACCACATACTTAGATGAAAAACCACAATCGAGATCGGCAAAGAAGAAAATCACCTTGGGCA
>NC_041381.1:135436225-135443446 GCF_002162155.2 Triticum dicoccoides
TGTGATACGACGGCTCATTACTGCCGCGCTGCGACCGGGGTGACCCTCCGCCTGCATACTGCCTTGTAATTTGGTGGATGGCATTTGGGCCCGCGCGCTCCATGGCCCGCATGTGGTGAACAAAAGTATAACGGCATTCAGTAGACGGAGACGTTTTAATGACCTAGGAGGAGCCAGAAGCGGTAGACTGTCTCCACTGTACTAGTAGTAATTGTTTTTCTGGGTAGCTGTAGAGTGTCTCCATTGTACTAGTAGTAATTGTTTCTCTGGGCCCAAGACAAAACAGCCCATCCACACTAGTAAATAGTAAAATCAATTCAAAAGCCCTATATTTACTGAATGAGAGGCGCTACCCACACCCAGCACACCGCCCAAAACATGGGTGCACTTCTTCCTCCTCGCTCCCACCCACCTCACGTCAGCTCGCTCCACTCGTACCCCCAAATTCCTCACCTCACTCCTACAGAAAACCCCAGCTCCCCTTCTTCCTCACTACTACAGAAAAAACCTCAGCTCCCCTTCTTCTTCACTCGCACTACAACTAGGCTTGTCATTCGTTACTCTGCTCAAATCCGTGAGCGCGACGCGACGCCCTCAAGGAAACTGGAGTCGCCTGACCCCAGCGCCAAGAAGATGAGGCTCCCGCCAGCGGCGACGCCTGTTGTAGATCCCGCACCCGGCAGCGCGGGGAGAAGCGGCAACCCTGCCCCCACCGGATCCCAGGAACCCGTAGAATCTTGGGTGGACCGCATCAGTGATCTCCCAGACGCCGTCCTTGGGGAGATCATCTCGCTTCTCCCCACCAAGGATTGCTGCCGCACCCAAGTCCTCTCAATTCGGTGGCGCCCTTTATGGCGTGTCGTGCCCCTTAATCTCGACTGTCGTTAGCTATCTCTCTTCAATGATTTTGAAATCCCCAGAGCCATCATCTCCTCCCACCAGGGCTCCGTTCAAAGCCTCTACATCCCGTCATGCTACCTGAGCAAGCATACCATGACCTGCACGGTGGACGCCTGGCTGAAATCCCCTGAATTCACAAAACTACAGCTGCTTGAGTTCTACTATTCCCCTGGAAATCACATACCACATATCGAACGCCATGAACTTGTGCCCTCAGCACCGATGTCCATCTCGCGGTTTTCCTCCTCTGTCCACACCACCATCTTTGCGATGTGCGACCTACCAGACAATCTGGTACTAAACCTTCGACTCCCATTTCTCAAGAAACTTTCACTTGTGCAGGTTCGTATATCGAAGGCCTCATTGCACAACATCATCCACTCCAGTTGCCCTGCCCTGGAGTGCTTGGTGCTTGTTTTCACAGTTAGAATCGGTTGTCTCCAAATAATGTCGCCTAACCTTGTAAGAATTGGAATTTCTTTTGACGGAAGGCAGCTCATCATCCAAGACGCCCCTTCACTTCAAAGGTTGATCCTTGATTCTAGTTATTCACCGTTGCAAATAACCGTCCACTCTGCGCCTAAACTGGAGACCTTGGGTGTAATACATGATCTTTGTGCTCATTTCAATATGGTGTTTGGCTCCACAGTTCTTCAGGTACTTTATATTATCATCTACACTTGTAACCATAAGATGCATTTTAAATTTCTGCCCATAAGTTATATATCATCTTGGAGTACACATTTTGTACTAATATTATGTTCTATGCTCAATGAAGAGTTTCTCCATGGATGGCCTATCAATGGTGCTGGATTCTGTCAAGATCTTATATATCCAAATGATTAGTTTTGATCTGAACAAGATTATTGGCTTGCTGCAATACTTTCCATGTCTGGAGAAGTTGTATATAAAGCTGATAATTTGACACGCACATTGGAAGCCCGCATATAGTGTACTAGAATTAACCGTTCAGCTGTTGCTCTTTCGACACTCTTTTTTTAGACCTTAACTGTTTTCAATCTTCATGTCTATTTAGGTAACAGGACGGGGTAAGAAAGTTATAACCAATCGGTGGATTTGTAAGCATCGGGATTTTCTCACTTCTCATGATATTCGATTGAAGACAATAACGCTAGAACAATATGTAGCCAATCGTGCAAACACTAGATTTGTCACATTCTTCCTGCTGAATGCGAGGTTACTATTGTCCATCAGGCTAAAGTTTATCAGTAGCATGGTTTTGACAGATGGGTATGTCGAAGAGCAAAAAAAGGAGTTTCAGGTGGGCAAAAGAGCATCTGAACGTGCCAGGCTTCTATTTACAACATATTGTGGTCATAATCTAGTAAATTTTACGACCCAGGATGTTCATTCTATGGACCTGACCGATCCATTTGACTGTGACTGCCGAAAACAGTGCTGGAGTTAGATGTTGTTGCCCTTTTAAACCTGGATTTTTTTGTAAACTTGATGAACAATTAACCCTCGTGCTTTTGTACAGTTTGTAAGATGGAGTTAGATGTTCCTGCCCCTTTTCAACTCGGTTGTGACTATCATATTTTCTTTGAAACAAGGCATGGCTTGCCATTCGTTTAATTTAGAGTGAAGTATTGTAACAAATCCTAACCAAGGGACATAACATCACTCTCGCCGGCTGCTTGAGCTCACTGTGCATTACAGAAGCCAAGTGATTAGCCCCCACCAGCACCCACAAACTTATTTCGAACTAGCACATCAAATGGGCTGTAAATTTTCATAGGAAAAGGTTGCATGACCGTGACAGATTTGGATTCTGACATTTGGGACCCGCGAGGAAATAGCCTAGCTAGTCAACAAACGATTCTGCCTACCAGCCGTTGGATTGACATCCAACATGTGTCGTGTATCTTCTATATCTTGTCTTCTTCCTCCAGCTGCCCAAACCGAACCACCCCGTCGGCTCCGCCTGCTCCCGCATCCCATGGCTGGCTGCGCCTCTGCCGCCCTACCGTATGTACCCTCCGATGTTGGCCAGTCCCTAGGGCTGGGCATATAACACGAAAACCGATGTACCGAACCGAACTAACCGACACCGAAGCCGAATTCACCGAAACCGAAAACTTCGGTAGCATGTACGGTTTGCACTCGTTGAAAACCGAACCTAGTCCGGTGAATTTGGGTGTGTCCCCCCACTACCCGAACAGACCAAAAACCGAGTAACCACGTAGGTCCGATCTGCATGCCCATTGCTACTCTTTCTTTTTTAAGAATCGTTGCTACTTTTTCATGTGAACATGGACTTGTCTATTTTCTATCAGTGCTCGAGTCCCACAGCGGCATCGGGAAGTGGAGTGGCTGACCCAACGAGCCGCTGTTGCTAATTTTACAGAGTAAAAGTTTGGGTAATAGAGAAGTACTTTCCCCACTTGTGTCAGCTGCCAGCCCACCACCGCTCATTTTACCAGGGAGGCTAGCCTTTAGCTAGTACGAAGAGCTACAACCACTGTACATCAGAATAAAGTGTTGCTACTAGTACATGTAGTGTACAGTCAGAATAAATGCACCGATTCAGACTATTGTTAAATAGTACTAGTATATCTCGGTGCTGTTCGGTAGAGCTGACGACCGAACCAAAATTTCGGTGCTGACAGTCTTTGGTTAGCTAATTTTCTATTGACCGATCGGTCAGTATTTCCACAGAACCAAAACTTCAAACAGACCGAAGCACTGAGCCCAGTCCCTCCCTCTATTCCCCCACATGTCCTGTTATTCTCCGGCAACATCAGCCCCAACACGAACCCGCACCCGAACCAGTTAACCCTTGTACTCCCCTCCGCCTGCGACTAGACCGGCGCATCTTCCACGGCTCCTGTTCGTTCCGTCCGAGGCCTCGCCGTCGTCCTCCGCCTTGTGGCCTTGGTTCGCTCGCCGTGCGCGGTGCGCCGCACTCTTGCATTGTCAACGTTGTCAACAACCGAGACGAACAAGGAGATGACTATACGTGGAGTGGATGATAGTAGGAACCCACCAGCGTCATGGCAGTACACAAGCAAGTGCCTCTGTATTACAAGCCCAAAAATATGGTTCCTCCTAATGGTTGGACATCTGGGGCTCACGCCATTGTCAGCGTAGTCAATAAACGAGAGAATTATACTACGAGCGGCTAACACCAGGGACCCAGCAGGTCGCGCAGTTTTTTTGAGGAACAAGCAGTTGCTATTTATACTAGTTTTAGCGACGGCTCAGGGTAACAACAGGCTGTGTGGGGGCCGTGGCCCGTCTAGCCAGGGTTTTATTTATGTTTACCACATCATGAGCCTAGTTGTGTTTTTTTCTTGCTGAAAATGGCTAGCCCAGTTCTATTTTTTTAAGAAATACCCAAACAAGGCCTACTTGCTTTATCGACCCTGCTGGGTTGCAAATCTTTCAAGACGAGGAGAGTTTCATTCGGTTTGCCCAGAAATGGGCTGTACATTTTTAAAACACCTCAAACCGGGAATTAGTTTCAATTTTTTTCATTGCAAGATTTTAAATTCCATTGATTTTTATGCGTGGACAATTATTTGGATTTTATATTTATATAAATTATTTTTCAAAATAGTTTGAATGTGAATCGATATTTCTGGATTAAAAACAGTTGACCGCACCGAAATATGCAAATTTTTGTATACTTTTTAACCGTGGCCACGATATAGGGTGTAATGCTAACAAAAAGAAGATGGGCTCCAAAAAAATTCTTAAGAATTAGCAAATGGGTTGTACATTATTAGAAATAATGGCATATGGGATGTCTACTGTCTTTCACAGATTTGAGGCTGACTTGAGCGCCTACTACAGGTTGACGCGTATGCTTTCATAAAAAAACGGTTGACGCACACGCAACGCCCTGTCAACTTAGTCAACGCACGAGAGCAGTGACTGTTGGATGTCCATCCAACCGCTGTCGTGCTTCTTCAATCTCTGCTCTTCATGCTCCAACCGCTCAAACAAGCGCCAGCGGGACTGCCTGCTCCGTCCTCCCCGCGGCCGGCTATGCTGCCGCGCAGGCGTCACCGCCCCACCGTACTCCCATCGCTGGCCTAGCCATCCCTCTACTCACCCACACCTGCTGTTATTCTCCGGCGACGGCAGACGAATCAGTAAACTCTCGTACAGTCGTACTCCCCTCTGCTTGGGAAACAACTGCCAAGTCTCCCCTGCCTCCGTGTCGTTCCCTTCCTAGGCCTCGCCGTCGTCCATCGCCCTGGTGCTCTCGGCGCGGCCTGGTCAACGCGGTCAACGACCGACATGCATCTGAAGTGGACTGTATGTTGAGAGGCCGAGAGCTGGGTCCATGGCCGCACGCAAGGAAATGCCTCCTTATTACACGCAAAATAATGATTCCTCCACCTGACATCAGGGACCCACCGAAAGGGCCTCTGTATTTCACGAAAAAACGTTACCACCGCTGACACCTCGGACCCACCAGCTATATCTTCGCACGCAAGGAAGTGCCTTCTTATTACGCACAAAAAAATGAATACTCCCCCTGTTAACTGGGACCCAGTATAGTGGCAGGCTGACTTGTGGGCCTACTAAGTTGACGGGGACGAAGGGCTTTGTCAACTTAGTCAATATGCACGATTCTAGCTCCAGTGACCATACGATGTCCATCCAACGGCCGTAGTGCTTCTTCAACCTCTGGTCTTGTTGCTCCAGTCGCCCAAACCAGCGCCGGTCGTGACTCGTGCTCCTGCCTCCCGTGGCCGGCTTGGATGCGGCGGAGGCCTCACCGCCGCCTACTACTCCCACCGCTGGCCAGGCCATCCCTCTACTCACCCACACCCCCTATTATTCTGCGGCGACGGTAGCCTCACACCGCAACGAACCAGTGAACCCTCGTACTCCTCTACGCGTGGACATCCACTACCGCGTCTTCCCTGGCTCCGCGTCCTCCCCTTCCTAGGCCTCGCCGTCGTCCACCGCCCTGGTGCTCTCGGCGCTGCATGGTCAACATGGTCAAGGAACAGCTTCCATCGGACGTGGACTGTATGTGGAGAGGCTGACAGCTAGGTCCACGGCCGCAGCAAAGGAAGTGCCTCCTTATTATGCGCAAAATAATTATTCCTCCACCTGATAGTGGGGACCCACCGGACGGGCCACCGTATTTCACGAAAAAATGTTTCCCCCCTGACTACTGGGAGCCACCAGCTACAACTTCGCACGCAAGGAAGTGCGTCCGGGCAAAAAGAAACAAAACGATTCGCCCCCTGACTGCTGGGACCCACCAGCTACACCTTCGCACGCAAGGAAGTGCGTCCGAAAAAAAACGATTCGCCCCCCTGACTGCTGGGACCCACCAGCTACATCTTCGCACGCAAGGAAGTGCCTGACAGTCGGGACCCACCTGGTCGAAGCGTATGTAGCGTTGTCATTCTGGTCGCGAACGTGTACATACATACTGGTGGATGTAGAGGTGCGCACGTGTCGTAGTAGAGGCGCGCACGTGTTGTAGTAGAGGTGCGCACATAGCATGACACGTACGTACAGCGGCCAGGGTGCAAGAAAGAAACTATGGCCACGCATTTGTACATACGGGCGGGGTCTCGAACGCCTACTCGCGCATATATACGTACGGCCAGGGCTCGTGTACATTGGCTGGGTCGGAACGGAGAAACAACGTCGTCGTTGTGTTCATGGGGAGCCAGCTGGCTGGGTCGGAACGGAATGCGTCGTCGTGTTCATCGGGAGGGCTTGGACGGAACATGCGATGGAAACAAGGCCTGGCGTACCGTAGAACGGAGGAAACCTGTTGATCGGGAGGGGTCTAGCGTACCGCAAAACGGAGGAAATGGACCTCCTATGGTCGAAACGGGGGTCTTGTTGATCGGGAGGGGTGTGGCGTACCGCAAAACGGAGGAAATGGACCTCCTACGGTCGAAACGGGGGTCCTGTTGATCGGGAGGGGTGTGGCGTACCGCAAAACGAATGAAACGGACTTGTGTTGGAGCGCTATCGAAACGGGGGTCCTGTTCATCGGGAGGGGTGTGGCGTACCGCAAAACAGGACTCCACGGGGTACTGTTCATCTCCACCGTCAACCACCTCCAGCCTCCACGGGCTATTGTTCATCCACCGTCGACCTCCTCCAACCTCCACCTGCTCCTATTCATCCACGGGCTCCTGTTCATCCAGCCTCCACCGTGCGCTACTTTACCGGCTACTGTTCAACCACCCCTCTCCACAGGCTCCTGTTCAACCACCCCTCCACGGGCTACTTGTCATCCACCCCTCCACCATCTATTGTTCATCCAGCCCTCCACACCACGGGGTCCTATTCAACCACCCCTCCACGGGCACCCAT
>NC_041381.1:135443897-135481825 GCF_002162155.2 Triticum dicoccoides
AGCATCGATCGGCTTCAGTTAGCAACAGTAGCGAAGGAATCGCTCCATCGGGTTCAGTTAACACCCATCGATCAATCGCTCGGGTTCAGTAACGCGTAGCCTACAGTGCAATCGTTCGGGTTCAGTTAGAGCCCAATGCCTCGCTCGGGTTCAGTTAGAGCCAACACCTCGCACACACGCGCGGACATGTACGAGAGAAATGTGCATCGCTCGGCCCCCGACCTCCCACCGTAACCGGGAACTCCCCGTAATTTTCCTCACCCTCGCTTCTACCACAGGTTTTTCCGTCATGGACGGCCCAAAGAATGTCATGCAGCTGCGTCTCCGGCCCGCCCATGACGAAAAGCCCATTTTCTGTCATGATTTTTTGTCATAGAAGTAGGAGCCCACCACATCTATGATGATACTGGGTTTTGTCACAATTATCGTCATAGAAGTGTCATATGTATGACAGAAAAAAATTCCGTTCGGCCCAAAATGTCAGGGATGTGTATTTTTTTGTAGTGAATGGAGGAAGCAACGGACAGAATCGTACCAACCCATCAACCCCAGCCAAGAGGGATCTAAGCCACATTACCTGTTTCAAATGCCAGAAGACTGGACATTATGCCACTGAATGTCCTGAAGCGAAGAATGGAAATGGCAATGGAAGCTCTGGGAAGAAGCCGAACCCTTTCAACAAGGGGCAGGTGAACCACGTTAGCGTGGAGGAGGTTGAAGCCCAGCCAGATGCAGTAATAGGTAATTTTTGGTGAAGTGATTTACTGCAATCGTTCTTTTTGATACTGGTGCATCGCATTCATACATATCAAGGGGATTTGTGAATAAGTATAGACTGCCCACCAAAGTTCTTAGAACACCTACATTAGTAAGCTCACCAGGAGTGGAGTATATGGCCAGTCAAGGATGTTTTCAAGTGCCATTGGCCATAGGCAGACATGTTTTCCCTTCGGATTTGATAGTTTTGCAGTCGCAAGGTTTGGATGTGATTCTGGGTATGGATTGGCTATCGATGTATGGAGGAAACATCGATTGCGCCAGTAAGTCGATTTTGCTTACCACCCCAGAAGGAAGAAGGATCAAGTATGTATCCCGGCATGAGCCGAAGAGGACCCAAGTGAATTCCTTATCAGGAGTGGTACAGGAGGAAGTACCAGTGGTGAAGGATTTCCCCGATGTTTTTCCAAAAGAGTTGCCAGGCATGCCACCCGATAGAGACATTGAGTTTTTGATTGAGCTTTTGCCAGGCATAGGGCCAATTTCTAAGAGACCGTACAGGATGCCCGCACGAGATTTGGAGGAAATTAAGAGGCGGATTAAGGAGTTATTAGATAAAGTTTATATTCACCCAAGTTCTTCACCTTGGGGATCACCAGTGCTTCTAGTGGAGAAGAAGGATGGATCATTAAGGATGGTTGTTGATTATCGAGGATTGAATGAAGTGACAATCAAGACAAGTACCCACTCCCGATGATCAATGATTTGTTTGACCAATTGCAAGGAGCTAAGGTATTTTCCAAGATCGATCTGCGATCAGGATACCACCAGTTGAAGATTCGAGAGCATGATATACCTAAGATGGCTTTTACCACCAGGTACGGGCTATATGAGTATACCGTTATGTCATTTGGTCTGACTAACGCACCTGCATATTTCATGAACATGATGAACAAGGTGTTTATGGAGTTTCTGGATAAGTTCGTCGTGGTGTTCATTGATGATATTTTGGTCTACTCAAAGAATGAAGAGGGGCATAAGGAACATTTGCCTTTGGTACTTGGGAAGCTCAGAGAACATCAGTTATATGCCAAGTTCAGCAAGTGCGAATTTTGGTTGAAGGAAGCTGGATTCATCGGACATGTTATATCCGGAGAAGGAATAGCAGTAGACCCCACCAAAAATTGTTACTGTGACAAATTGTGAAGCCCCAATGACAGTTGGAGAGATCCGGAGTTTTCTTGGACTTGCAGGATACTACCAGAGGTTCATTGAGAATTTCTCGAAGATTGCAAAGCCCATGACAGAGTTGTTAAAGGACACCAAATTCAAATGGACTAACGAATGTGAGGCCAGTTTCCAGGAGTTAAAGAAACGTTTGGTTACATCACCTGTGTTGATTCTGCCAGATCAGCACAAGGATTATGAAGTGTATTGCGACGCTTCACGTCGAGGACTTGGAGCAGTGCTTATGCAGGAGGGAAGAGTTGTTTCATATGCCTCACGACAGCTTAAGCCCCATGAGTTAAATTATGCTACACATGATTTGGAGTTAGCAGCCATAGTACATGCATTGAAGACTTGGAGACATTTTCTCATCGAAAATCATTGTGAGGTGTACATGGATCATAAGAGTTTCAATTACATCTTCACACAGAAGGAGTTGAATCTCAGGCAAAGGATGGTTGGAGCTCATCAAGGATTATGATATGAGATTGCATTATCACCCCGGAAAGGCTAACGTAGTAGACGAGGCGTTGAGCCGCAAGAGCCATGTCAACACACTCTTCACCGAAGAGTTACCGAAGGAGTTAGCCGAGGATCTTCGCGAGCTATGTTTGTAGATAGTTCCGAGAGGCTACGTAGCAGCATTTGAGATTCAGTCGACTTTGATGGATAAGATCAGAGATGCTCAAAAGACTGACGAGGAGATTGCTGAGATAAAGGAGAGGATGAGCAAAGGAAAAGATAAAGGATTTCATGAGGATGAGCATGATACCCTATGGTTTGAGGACCGCGTTTATGTGCCTAATGACCCAGAGATCAGGAAGTTGATTCTGCAGGAGGCCCATGATTCGCCATACTCGATTCACCCAAGAAATACAAAGATGTATCTGGATCTGAAGGACACTTTCTGGTGGACCAGAATGAAGAAAGATATTGCGGAGTATGTAGCAGTATGTGATGTATGTCAGAGAGTGAAGGCAGAGCATCAGAAGCCAACAAGATTACTACAGCCATTGCCGATACCCGAATGGAAGTGGGATAAGTTAGGCATGGATTTTATCACAGGATTGCCCAGGACTCATTCAGGCTATGACTTGATTTGGGTTGTAGTCGATCGATTGACGAAGGTAGCACATTTCATCCCAGTGAAAACCAATTACACCAGTGCTAAGTTGGCGAAGATATACATGACCAGGATCATATGTCTGCATGGAGTTCCAGGAGCATTGTATCAGATAGAGGAACCCCGTTTACCTCAAAGTTCTGGAATCAGTTGCACGAAACTTTAGGTACCAGGTTAGAGTTCAGTACAGCTTTTCATCCGCAGACAGATGGATAGACCGAGAGAGTCTATCATATTTTGGAGGACATGCTGAGAGCTTGTGCGCTAGATTATGGATCTAGTTGGGATGAGAATTTACCGTATGCGGAGTTCTCTTACAACAACAGTTACCAATCCAGTTTGAAAATGGCCCCTTTCGAAGCTTTGTACGGAAGGAGGTGCGGGACACCAATGTTGTGGGATGAAGTTGGAGACCCCCAGTTATTTGGGCTAGATTTGATTAAAGAGTCTGAACAAAAGGTGAAGCTGATTCGCGATAGGCTCAAGGTAGCCCAGTCCAAGCAGAAGAGCTATGCAGATTCTAAACGCAAGGAGACAGTTTACAAAGTCGGAGACAGAGTTTATCTTCGTGTATCTCCACTTCGAGGAGTTAAGCGTTTTGGAGTTAAGGGAAAGTTAGCGCCATGTTTTGTAGGACCATACAAAGTTTTGGAGCGCATGGGAGAAGTTGCTTACAAGTTGGAATTGCCCGAAGGATTATCAGGAGTTCATGATGTGTTCCACGTTTCCCAGTTGAAGAAGTGTCACGCAGAGATGGCTGACATACCGCTGAGAGATACAGTGCCGCTGGAAGCGACTTAGTTGGACAATGATTTGACCTATGAGGAGAAACCAATAAAGATTCTTGAGTTTGCCAGCCGAGTCACCCGCAGTAAGGTTATCAAGTTTTGCCAAGTTCAGTGGAGCCACCACACCGAAGATGAAGCCACCTGGGAGCGAGAGGAAGATCTGTTGAAGGACCACCCTCACCTATTTTCTAGCCAACCCGAATCTCGAGGGCGAGATTCATCTTAAGGGGGTAGGTTTGTAACATCCCAAATTTTTAATTTGGAATGTTATACATTAGATCATCATTGCATATCATATTTTATTACATTTTGGCTTGATCCTAGAAATTCTACGCAACTCAAGGACCCACGGAGAGTGTTGGGGATTTCGTTATTTTAATATTTGAGTTTTCTCAAATTTTGAAAATAGGATCATTTCATTTTATTTATTTTATCTTCAATTATTTCTATTATGAAAATAAGAGAGAGGGAATAAATGACTTTCCCAAAATAAAGAAATATTGAGGATTTAATACAAAAATCAAATAAGATTTTATTTCGGAGTTTTTGGCTATTTTATTTGAATTAGGAAAAATGCGCGTTTTTCAAAATTGCATTTAGACCCCAAATAAATGTTCATCTTGTTCGTCTCGATTTTAGAGGACAGGGAAAATTTATTTTGGGATTTTTGGAGTTTGTTTAGTATTTCTTTTATTCGCTTTTTGCACGTAATTATTATTTTTTTAAGAGTCAACCGACCTAGCCGGGCCGTACCCGACCCGGACACCGCCCGGGGGCGCTTTATAAGCTGGACCCCCCTGCCCTCGAAGCCCACCGCCGCCCCAGCCCAGCCCGCGCCACCGGGAAACCCTAGCGCCGCCGCCGCCCTTGATCCGCGCCGCCGCGGCCACCAGTTGCCTCCACCGTCGCCCGCTGCTCCCGCCGCCGCCGGACCCACCCGCCGCCACCGCCGTTGACTCGCCGCCGCCACGGTTGACCCGCAGGAGGTAGCCGTCGCCGCCTCGGTTCTTGCGAGAAAAACCGATTGTTTTTTTTACGAAAACCCTAGATCCTTTTATATATATATCGGGTTTTTTTCTAGTTTAGTTATTTAGCGAACGCCCGTTCCTTCTTCGTTTTAATGAATGGTTTTTGTCTTTTAGTCATAGACAGCGAACGTTCGTTCGTTAGCCTATTCATCCAATTTTCTTTTTCTCAGATTTTCCACGATTATTTTTTATCGCGATTTCTGATCCGATTTTCGTTCTAGTATAACTTTTCGCTCGTTTACGGAATCAGGCGATTCAAGGGCCTAGAGTTTCATTCCGAAATCCACTTTCTGTTTAACCAACTCAAACAAGTTTTTGCTACTATAAAATTTGACTTAGGTCCAGATTAGTTAACGAAGCTTGTTTCTTTCGCCGTTTGACCTTCGTTGCTTTGTTTGATTTTATTCTTTTTGCAAACCGAAGTTCTTAAGTTGAACTTTCTGGTTAGATCTCTTATTTGAGTTTTACCTATGCGTTAGATGAGTGCTTATTGTATGCTTGTTTGTTTGCGATAGAGTACCCGGATTGCGCCGCTTGCTACTACGAGTCTCTAGGTTTCACGGATCATCGGCGAGCAAGTAACACTTTGATCATACCTCTTTACTACCCAGTTTTATTGCATTAGACCAACCCTCAAACAATTGCATGGTTAGGATATGATTAATATGTGGGATTTCGGGAGTAGATGAGGTACTACCTATTACCTGTTTTATTATCAAACCTTTGGGAGTTACTTCTACGTTTGCTTTTATTGCCATGTTATGCTAGTAGACGTGGATTGGGTGAGTGTATTCATGACAGATGTGAGAGTGATATTTAATGGTTTACTTAAGATGGCAACTTAAACTCACATCTGGGTGGATTGAGGCACCTGGGGAACCCAGTGTTGCCTGTATTTTTGGAAATCCCGGGGTACCGTGTGATTCTCCTATGGACCGCCACCTAGGCTCAAAGGGATCATGAGATTATTCATGATAGAAACTTCCGTGTGCAGCCACAAGCTACTATTGGCTCTAGCATAGTTGATTAAGTTGTGTGAACTCTTAAAGAGGTAGACAAGCAGATGTAGGGGAAAGTAGGTGTAACTGTCTACCCGGAGTAGGGAGTTTATGCTTCTAAAAGACTATGTCTCAGTCATCCGTTTCTCAAACACCGTGTAGTGCGAGAAATCCAGCGGAGGAGATCGAGTCTTGTGGGGAAAAGTGCGCAAACCTCTGCAGAGTGTATAAACTAATCATGGTTAGCCATGTCCCCGGTTATGGACGTTTTGAGTATCTAGTACCTGGATTATCACGTGAATCTCATCATGTTACTTTAACTTAATTTGTTGGGTTTAATGATATTGCTTAATTGGGATTGAGTTGGAGGAACCTTCTCAATGTTTTAGAACCACCATGATAGTTAAATAAAATTTATTCCTTTGCAGTAGGGAAAGATTGACTTTATGCAAAACTGTAACCATAGAGCTTTCCACTAGCCAAATATGCATGTAGTATAGCATTATTCTGTTCATTACTCTCTATGTGTTACATTGCCAGCATATTCCATGTGCTGACCCATTTTCAGGCTGCAACGTTCATGTTGCAGACTTTTCAAACGATGAGTAAGGTGCCTTAGGTCGTGGTCTTATACTCAGTGATGCCGTTGGAGTTGTGGACTCGCTTATCTTCCAAGCCTTCCGCTGTTATCGTTATTAGATGGCCTTAAGCCATATTTATTGTAATAAGTTCTCTTTTGAGACATTCGATGTAATAAGTGTCTGATTGCTACTCTGTTATAAATCCTTCAAGTACTGTGCGTGTTAGCATTACCGATCCAGCGATGACACTGATGCACAGAGATCAGACTGTTTGAGGTCTGGTCGCTACAAGATGAGTTTCCGTCCGAAATCCTGATACTTCGAAAGAGATTGTCCATTTTGTACACGAAGTGCATCCAGTTTTTGTTGTAACCCTCTCAACGTTTTAGCACATGCTATATGAGTGAAATGATGATACCATGCCAACTTTCAACCTTCCCAGAGTTCATTTGTAGTGCTTTTCAATTTCAGGGTCATTTAGCTCAAAAAAATAGTAAATGCATGAAAATACCAAATGAAGTCAAAAAGGGTTGAAAATTGATGATGTGGCTTTGAATTGTGCATTTGGAACACACAAAAAGTCTGGAGTTCAAATAAGTTCAAAAAAATGAAATCCATTTGTAACAGATGAGTTTAATAACAAACTAAAATAATAAAAGCTATTTTTTTTATTAAAATAGACATTTAAAATAACCTAAAAATTACCAAATTAAATATAATGATAAAACACAATAATATTAAATAGCAGGGATTGTTATAATATTAACCACAAAAATATTAAATAGAAGGCCACCCTCAAAACACCTCCTCGCTTTGCCTACTAGTTGTTGGGGCTCTAATTCGCCTCCACTACCACACTTTTCTCAAAGCGCCACGAATTGATGTGAAGAAAGATGAGGGAAACAAGAGCAGAAATACCAAGAGAAACAAGTGGTGTGAGAAGAGTATTAGTGTGGAAGGACCTACGTCAACCAAAATCATACATATATACACAACCAACAATATTATCAGACCAAGTAACACGAGAGACTAGAACGACAAAAAACAACAAGTAGGAACATGATGTCTACTACATAACTTATTCTTGTAGACTCGTGTTGGGCCTTCAAGCATAGAGTTTTATATGGCAGTAGCATTTTTTATCAAGTAGATGACGTAAGGTTTATCAATCTGTGGGAGGCGTAGGATGAAGATGGTCTCTCTCAAACAACCCTGCAATCAAATATAAGGAATCTCTTGTGTCCCCAACACACCCAATACAATTGCAAATTATATAGGTGCACTAGTTCGGCGAAGAGATGGTGATACAAGTTTAGTATGGACAGTAAATATATTTTTAAAATCTGAATAAATAAAAACAGCAAGGTAGCAAGTGATCAAATGGAGCACAAACGGTACTACAATGCTTAGAAACAAGGTCTAGGGTTCATACTTTCACTAGTGCAATCTCTCAACAGTGCTAACATAATTGAATCATATAACAAACCCTCAACTTGCAACAAAGAATTAATGCCAAGTTCTTATCTAGCGGAGAACATAAGATCAAATTGGTTGTAGGGTACAAAACCACCTCAAAGTTATCCTTTCCGAGCAGTCTATTGAGCTATTCTCATAAGTGTCACAAACAGCCATAGAGTTTGTACTAAAATAACACCATATGATGCACATCAATCAACTCTAATGTCACCTAGATACTCCAATGTCACCACAAGTATCTATGTGTCGGGGGTTGGGTACGACATATGCCAAAGGATGGCTTATCATGGTGGGAGCAATTAGAACGTCGCCGGTGCCTGGAAGCGGGATGAGGAAAAGACATGCACGCCGGCGGAACTTACCCAGCTTCATGGCTCTCCTAGGAGATAACACCCCTACTGCTGCTCTGCGGGGGCTCCGCATGATCACTAAGGCAAAGTGACTACAATGGTGCTCCTCGAGCTGTTTCGGGAGGCAGGAGAGGGCAAGGCTAGCTCTCTCCTCCCTGTGCTATCTGGTCTATCTCTATCTAGGTCCGAACCCTTTGCATGGGTGCCCCGGGGGGTTTATATAGGCCTACCCCCCGGGGGTACAATAGTAATCCGGCTGGGCGCGGGTCCCAGCCGTCTGTCTCTCAGGCCGCCGTCTTTCCCGCCGGCTTCTGGGGCCCACCGACTGGCGGGCCCTGCGGACAGGCTTGATACTGTAGCGGCACCCTTGATGATGCAGGCTCGGTCATCGGGTCGTGGCAACAGTGCCGCCGTCTATCGGGCGATCACTATCACCATTCCCCACCCTATCTGGTTAATGGCTCGTGGGGCCCTGGGGAGGAGTCGGTCGACTCCTGGGGGGCCGACTCTCACAGGTCCATCTTCGGGGCGCCCAGGCCACCTTCAGCCCACCCACTGACAGGCGGCCCCGCCGTCTTCGGGCCGTTCAAGCCGGCGTCGTGGGCACAGTGTACTGCACAATGTGGCTAAGGTCAGGGCAGGCATGGCAACAGTGCCGCATCTCGCCGGAGATCTTCCAGCGATACGGCTCACTGTAGCCATGCCGGTCCTCCGTAAGCAGGGGGAAACGGCCATGCCGTGACCGTACCCCGCATCGTACTTCGAGATGAGGGAGGAGTCTTGGGCCGACTCCCCATAGTCGGCCTCTCTGGAGGTCTCCAGCGTGGAGTCGGCTTAAGTTGGAGTCGCCATCTGGGACTCGGCCTGAGGGGCGCGGCCTGCCCCGATGTCTTGAAATGTCCTGGGGCTCGGGTTAGCCTATCCGTGACGCATTACTCCGACAGTAGTCCCTGAAGCTGGTGAAGCCCTGCGGAAGCTGCTTTGTGGGGCTTCAACAGTTTCAACCTTCAAGGAGCAGACTCTGGAACTCGGTTTCCGGCTTCCCTTGGGCCGACTGTCGAAAGTCGGAGGTCTAGTGGAGAGCCGAAGCTTGAAAGTCGCGGCGGGAAACTAGGCGGCATGCCTGATACGCTTCCTCACAGCCATCAGGGCGGTCCTATCGCGTGGCGCCACTTGGGGAGAACAGTCTGCCTGCCCACGCGCGCGACGGGACGGGCCGTCAGGCGGGGCCCGCCACTACCGCGCCTCGGCATATGAACGGATCCGTTGAGGCCGTGGACGGTTGGTTTTCCCACGTCGTTACTGTGCGCAGTAACTTCGTGGGATAAATCGTGGGGCGGCGTGGGGCATCATGCGCAGTTGATCCCACGCCCGCCCCCTCGGCTTCTCAGCCCGTAGGGCTATAAGTAGGTGGGGGGAAGCGGAGCGGCACAGCACGCGCGCCCTTCTTCCCCGCTCCCCCGCCTCATCTTGCCTTCTCTCCCTCCTGCTACCGCCGTTGAGCAAGAGCACACCATACCGCGGCAATGAGCTCTTCCTCCGCCGCGGCCCCCGCCGTGCGCTCCGGCGTATGGGACGGCGCGGAGGTAGAAGAAGAACACATCGAGTTCCTCCGCCAGACACGTCGTCTACCCAGCGCGGACCTCGTGCGCGCCCACGCCGCGCCGGAGGGGGAAATCCGGCCGGCGCTGGAAGAGGGCGAGGGGGTCATCTTCCGCTCGCACCTCATGCGCGGCCTGGGGCTGCCGGCGAGCGGCTTCTTCCACTCGTTCTTGGAGTTCCACAGTCTTTAGCCGCACCACCTCACTCCGAACACGATGGTGTTGCTCTCCGCCTTCGCCACTCTGTGCGAAGGTTTCCTCGGTGTTCTCCCCACCGTCGAGCTGTGGGGAGAATTCTTCTCCTCTAAGCTCGGCATGCACATCGCCAGCGTGCCGGCTCAATGCGGCGCCTTCATCGCGATGCGGCGCTCGACGGCCGATAACCCCTTTCCTCCCATCACGCTGATCAAGTCGGTGAAGATGTGGCAGCACTCGTACTTCTACGTGAAGAACCTCGCCTCTGACGGCAACTGGGTCAACTTGCCGCCTTACAATGCCGCCCCCCTGACTAGGAGGCTCCCCAGCTGGTCCCACCGAGTCAAGACGCTGACTCCCGCCGGAGCCGCCTCCGTGGCGCGACTCCGAGTCTTGACGCAGTCGGAGGGAATGGTCGGGGCCGACTTGCTGGCCGCCTTCGTGGTGCGCCGAGTTCTCCCGCTCCAAGGCCGACCTCACCTGATCTGTCAGATGAGTGGCCTCCGAGACCCAAGTCGGATGAGCACCAAGGTGATGCCCCGCAAGGAGGTGGAAAACATGGTGAATTACATCGCACACTACGAGTTTGAGGAGGACTGGCAGTTCGGCAAGGAGCCATACTCGCGCGACAATCCTTCACCAGTGGTAAGTCGCGTCCCCTTATCGTTTTGTCTTTTTTCGCAGCCGATTCCGGCTTCTGACTCTTGCTGGCCTCTTCTGAACTAGAATCCTCTTATGCAGCCCGCCGCCAGCGCCGCGAGACAGCCCCGCGAGTATGTTCCCGACCGCGCAGAGAGCGACGTTGACGACCCCGACTTGGGGGCGGCGGCGATGGAAGCCGACGCCGAAGGCGGGGGAGGAGGAGCAGAAGGCGACTTCAGGCCCTCGGCCACCTTCGCCGACTGGCCTGACGACGACGCCGAAGGCGAAGTCGCTCCGCGCCACCAGCTGAGGATCGGCCCGTCGGGCGCCGGCTCCTCCGCCGGCCCGGCCGATCAAGGCGGCGCGAAGAGGCGTCACGCCGGGCCGAGTGCGCCCGGCGGCAAATCGAAGAAGTTCAAGGGGGCAGCCGCCACGACCAGACGGGAGGAGGCGGCCGCGAAGGCCAACCGCTTCCGAAGGAAAGTGAGGAAGCCACCGCTAGTCTCTGCGTGAGTCTTCATGCTTTTTTATTTTCCCTCGTTGAATCTTGTCCGAGTCTTTTTGTTATATACTCCCTCCATTCTTCTTCAGGGCCCCTCTTTCCCTTGAGAGAGTCGCCGTCCCCTCCATCATGGGGTCGGCAGAGACGTCCGCCAATACTCGGCGGCCCGACCCCGCCGCCGACCTCCGGGAGGCGACGGAGCGAAATGCGTGGGAGAAGCGCGAGGAGGAGGAGGCCGAACGTCTGGAGAAAGCGGAGGCCGACAGGGCGGCCGCCTCCGCCCAGAAGAAGCTGGATGATGCCGAAGCCGCCCTTGCGGCGAGACTGCGTGCCGAGGAGGCCGTGCGTCGCCAATCGGCGATGCTCGTCCCCCCGCTATCGTCTGCACCGCCGCCTCCGGAGTTCACGGGGCAGACCGGGGAGGCCGGCACGGAGAACCCCGTCGTGGAGAAGGAGAGCGGCGAGGCCTCCATGTCAGACACTCTCGTGCCGCCACCGCCGCCTCCACCGCCGTCTGGGAGACAGCACAGCAAACAGCCGGTGGGTCCGTCGGAGCCGCGGTCACGGACGAAGCCGAGGCGCGGCTGCTTCTCCAAGTCGCCTCACCGGTGCGCCGCCGTCTTGAGAGGGCGACCTCGGCGCCGCGGCCTCGGGAGACCGGTGCCGCCAGCTCGGCAGCCTTAGACGCCGAGGCCACAAGTGCCACGCCCATCGGGTGGGTGCGCGGAGGCGGCACTGGTCCGCTGAATCAAGCGCTTCTGGACATTCAGGCGAAGCTGCACGCTGAAGGCGACGCCCTTTCAAACTTGCACCAGGGCGCATCTGGAAGCGCGGACGGCCGTCCGAGTACGTTTCCCTTTTTCTTTTTGATTCTTGTTTTTCTCCGTGGGGGCGCGCCAGCGCACCCACTGGGTGTAGTCCCCGAGTTCTGGGCCGGCTGCTGAGCAGGCGGTTCGGAACTCCCTCTGGCGAGTTCCAAACACTAACTTTGTCTTCAATGACTTATTGCAGGAGTATCACAACCTCCGCGCCACTACCTTCAACCGCAATGTTGAGGAGTTGAGCAAGCGGGCTGCCGACTTGTCGAAAAGCCGGAGTGAGTTCTTCTCCTTCACGGGGGCGCGCTGGCGCACCCGCGGGCTGTAGTCCCCGAGATTCAGGCCGACTGCTGAGCAGTCGGGCCGGATCTTCCCGGCGATCTTCTTTGCTGATGACTCATTTATTTCCTCTTTCGTTTTGCAGGAGCCAACACCGCTCTTCAGGAGCAGCTGGGCGAGGCCAATACCGCCCGTCGTGCCAAGGAGGAGGAGTGTGGCAGGCTCGCCACGGAGCGCAACCTGCTGGCGGTGCAGCTGGCCGAGCAGAAAGAGCTGCTCAAGAAGGCGCAGGACGAGGCCGAGAAGAAGGAAGCCGCTCTCCTGGCCGAGTTCGAGAGCGAGCGCTCCTCCTGGACTGACAGGGAGGCGATGCTGACCTCCGGCTTCCATGAGATCGAGGATATTGTTGATGGTACGTTTGTTTCGTTTCTTCGGGCTTCCGACTATGTGCCAGGCCGACTTCTGATTTTTCGGCTTGCTTCTTTTTTGTCTTGGCAGACTTCTTCCCTGGTCACTCGCAGGCGGTCCCTCTGGCCATCGAGGCTGCTCGTGAGGCGCGAAGGGCAAATGGTGAGGAGATCGCCGCCAATGCCCCCCGAACCGTCGATGAACAGTTCCTGAGCATTGAAGCCCGTCTTCGTCCGGCCCACCGGCAGATGCGCCGGCTTCAGCGTGCCGGCGCCCAGGCGGTTGCCGCTTTGTGGCCGGACATGCCGGCTCTGTGCACTGCTAGTCGGACCGCCGACTGGCTAGAAGTCGCTGCCGGCCGTCTTGAGGCCTGGAAGGGCCCCTCGGCCCAAGCCGGAGCGCGCCAGGCCTTGGAGTTCGTCAAGGCGTGGTATCCGGGGCTGGACCTGGACCGTCTGGCCGCGTTCCAGTCAGAAGCCTAGGCTGAGCTGGAGGTCGTGGAGGGCGCCCTTATCGAGCGTGCGGCGGCCATCGCCGAGTACACGGACACCAGCGTCTTCGTGCCCGAGCGGGCTGAAGGCGGTGAGGAAGTGCCGGCAGAGTGGTTCGGGATGAACCCGGAGTATGGCGAGGACTCGGCGGAGGTGATCAACTCCAGCACCGAGGAGGAGGACGAGGCGGAGGCCGAAGGCGAGGCGGAGGTGCCAGAAGATGGAGCAAGCGGCCAGCCTCAGCTCGACCGCGCCTCCAGCAACGAGCCGCATCGAGAGAAGGCGACTGCTGCCGGAGGCGATCAAACCGAGACCGCCCAGCCGACTGCCCCGGCGCGTGACACCGCCATCTCCTCCGATCCTCCGATCCCAGATGCCGCCTCCTAGGCTGCTGTTTCCGCCTCTGCTTGTCTTTAAGTAATCTTTTGAGAATTTTGTTAGATTTGAACAATTCCACCCGCGGGGTGTATCTTGAACTTCTATTCGAAGATTCGGCCAAGGGCCTATGTAAATATTAATCTGCTTTCCGTCTTTCCTTGCTTACTGCTCTTTAGGCTTTTCCTTTTGCCGCCTTCCTTTAGTCGCTGCCTTACCCGTCGGGCAGCCGCTCTGCGGACTGTCGCTGGGTCAAGTGCTTGGCTACTTCGGGAAGGCAAGTACTTGGCCGTTTAGAGTTTCTTTAGCAAGTCGGATAGAAAGCGTCAGGCTGACTACCCAAGAGTCGGCCGTCTTTGATAGAGGCTAATAAAGAAGGCTAGCCGGGTGCTCATGAGTTGGCTTTCTGCTTCAGAAATGCTGGAGGCCGTCTCGCGCTATGTTCGTGCTTTAGGTCCTTAGCCATTTTTCATGTGGGCGCCCGTTCTTCCTCACTCCTGCCTGCCTCACAGTCGCTCTGCGAGCTGCGGCTCTGCCAGGAGGCGGATTGGGCACCGCGCACTACTTGTCTGACTGCGGGAAGCTTTTCATAGCGCAAGGCGGCGAGTCCCCAGGCCGGCTAGTCTGGCCCGGTGCCAAGCGGCTTGTAATAAAAGTAATGTACTTGAAGGCATAATTCTTATCATACAGATAACAAAAAAGGGCAGTCCCCGAGCTCGTCTCGGCGGGCCCAAAGTCTTAGTACTTTGATACAAAAGGGGTAGTGCGATAGATACTGCATCAGCTGTAAAATCTTCGAAGAAGATTTGCATTCCATGGGCGCTCTGTCTCTTTGCCGGAGTCGTCCCTCTTGCGCGCTCGGGGCTTCTGAGCATTGATCAGATAGTAGGCGTCGTTCCCTAGCACCTTGCTGATGATAAAGGGGCCTTCCCAAGGTGCCGACAGTTTGTGCTGGCCGGTTGTTCACTGGATCAGCCGGAGCACAAGGTCGCCTTCTTGGAAAGATCTCGGCCTGACCTTCTTGTTGTAGTATCGACGCAGACTCTGCTGGTAGATGCTGGACCGACTGAGTGCCAACAGCCGGCCTTCTTCCAGCAGATCGACGCCGTCTTGGCGTGCTTCTTCTGCTTCTTCCTTGGTGTACATGGTGACTCGCGGAGAGTCGAACTCTATGTCCGTTGGGATGATGGCTTCGGTGCCATACAAAAGGAAGAAGGGGGTGAAGCCGGTTGACTTGTTTGGAGTCGTGCGCAGACTCTAGAGGACGGCTGGCAGCTCCTCAAGCCAACAGCCGGCGGATCGCTCCAGTGGTACGACGAGTCGAGGCTTGATGCCGGATAAGATGAGGCCGTTTGCTCGCTCCACCTGGCCATTTGACTGCGGATGGGCAACGGACGCTAAGTCCAGTCGGATGCCCTGTGTCGCGCAGAAACAGGCCAAGGCGCCTTTGGCGAAATTCGTGCCATTGTCGGTGATGATGCTGTGTGGGATGCCGTACCGAGTTGTGATGTCAGCGATGAAGGTCACTGCAGTCGGACCATTCAACTTCTTGATGGGTTTCACCTTCACCCACTTGGTGAACTTGTCTACTGTGACAAGTAGGTGAGTCAAGCCACCTCGTGCCGTCTTGAATGGTCCCACCATGTCCAGGCCCCAGACTGCAAAGGGCCAGGCGATGGGTATGGTCTTGAGTGTGGAAGCTGGCTGAAGTGGCTTGGAACGGAAAATCTGGCACCCCTTGCACTTTTGGACTAACTCTTTGGCCTCTTCCAGGGCGGTTGGCCAGAAGAAATCGTGCCGGAAGGCTTTGGTGATGAGTGCCCTGGAGGCCGCGTGGTGACCGCACTCGCCTTCATGAATGTCTCTGAGGATTGCTTGACCTTGTTCTGCCTCGACGCAGCGTTGGAAGACGCCGGTAACGCTGCGCCTGACCAGCTCTCTGTTGACTATGGTGTAGGCTGCTGCTCGGTGTTGCACTTGCCGAGCCAAGATTTCATCCGTTGGCAGTTCTGTGTTTACTAGGAACCTGAAGATGGGCTGGGCCCATGAAGGTGCTGCTATTTCTTCAACTGCCACTAGTGTGACTTGGATAAGGGCGGCCGGGCTGGGAGGCGGCGGGTTGGAGTCCGCAGCCGCTTGCTTATTTGACAAAGTCTCGGGGCTGACTAGAGCAGTCCCCGAGCCGAGCTCTGGAGTCCTCGGTCTTGCCACTGCAGTCCCCGGGCCGGGTTCTGAAGTCCCCGGGCCGGCTTCAACTGTGTGTTTCTTGGAGTCGGATCCGTCTTCCTCAGGCGGAGCCGGCACAAAGATTGAATCTGATTCTGGTGATGGCTTGATAGAAGGCTTGAGGAGGCATCGGAGGGCGACACCAGATGGTATTGCCTGGCGGGTGGAGTCGACTCGTGCCAAGGCGTTTGCTTGGTCGTTGTCGTTCCTTGGCACGTGGAGGAACTCGCACCCCTCGAAGTATCCGCTGAGTTGCTGGATGAGGAAACAATAGCTCGCCATATTTGCATCCTTGGCGTCCCAATCGCCAGATGATTGTTGGACCACCAAGTCAGAGTCGCCATAACACAGGATCCGGCGAATGCCGAGTTCTTTGGCAAGCCAGAGCCCATGGATGAGCGCCTCGTACTCGGCCACGTTGTTGGAGGCGGCGAAGTGGATCTGCAGCGCATATCTGAGCTTGTCGCCTTTGGGGGAAGTGAGGACGACGCCGGCTCCCAAGCCGGTGCGCATCTTGGAGCCGCCAAAGTGCATCAGCCAATGGGTGGGGTCGGGCGCTGGCGGCAGGTACTGGGTCTCGGCCCAGTCGATGAGGAAGTCGGCCAGTGCTTGCAAATTGATGGCGGTGCGGGGCTCGTAGTAGATGGTGTAGGGGGCTAGGTCGATGGCCCATTTGGCCACCCGGCCAGAAGCGTCTCGGCTTCCGATGATCTCGGCCAGTGGAGCTGTGCAGACCATAGTGATTAGGTGCTCCTAGAAGTAGGGCTTCAATTTCTTGGCGGCGAATTGCACGCCGTAGCACATCTTCTGGTAATGGGGGTAGTTCTACTTGGAGGCCGACAGCACCTCGCTCAAGTAATATACCGGTCTCTGGACAGGTAGCACCTTGCCTTCCTCCTTGCGCTCGACTACGATGACTGTGCTGACTACTCGGCTGGTGGCGGCAATGTAGAGGAGCATAGGCTCTTTGGGAGTCGGAGCCGCCAGCACAGGGGGAGTAGTCAACATCTTCTTTAGCTGGAGAAAAGCCTCGTCCGCCTTGGGAGTCCACTCAAAGAAGGTCGTCTTCTTCATGAGCTGATACAAGGGGAGAGCCTTCTCGCCCAGCCGACTGATGAATCGGCTGATGGATGCCAAACAGCCGGTGAACTTCTGCACATCTAACAGTCGTCTGGGTGCTTCCATCCTTTCGATGGCCTTGATCTTCACAGGATTTCACTCTATGCCGCGTTCGGAGACCAGGAAACCGAGAAGCTGGCCGGCTGGTACTCCAAAAACGCACTTCTCTAGGTTGAGCTTGATCTGGAATCGGCACAGATTCTCAAATGTTTCCTTGAGGTCCTCCAGCAAGGTTCCACGCTTCTCCGTCTTCACCACTACGTCATCCACATAGACGTGGGCATTTCTGCCGAGTTGCTTCAGGAGGCATTTCTGCATGCAACGCTGAAAGGTGGCACCGGCGTTTCTCAAGCCGAACGTCATGGTTAGGTAGCAGAAGGCTCCAAACGGCGTGATGAAGGTGGTCTTCAGTCTGTCGGCCGGGTTCAGCTTGATCTGGTGATATCCTGAATATGCGTCTAGGAAACTCAACAGCTCGCATCCGGCTGTGAGTCTATCACCTCATTGATTCTCGGCAGAGCAAACTGGTCCTTGTGGCAAGCCTTGTTGAGGCTCGTGTAATCAATGCACATCCGCCACTGCTTATTTTTCTTCAACACCAGTACTGGGTTTGCCAGCCACTCTGGAAAAAACACTTCCATGATGAAGCCGGCGGCCAAGAGCCGGGCTATCTCTTCTCCAACAACTCTTCTTTTTTTCTTTTGATAGGCGGCGCAAGGGCTGCCTGACGGGCTTCATATCAGACCGGACGTGTAATTTGTGCTCGGCGAATTCCGTCGGGACACCAGGCATGTCCTTGGGGGACCATGCGAAGATGTCGCGATTCTCACGGAGGAAATCGACGAGCTCGCCTTCCTATTTGCTGTCAAGGCATGTTCCTATGACAGCGTATCTCTCCGGGTGCTCCGGGTCCAGCGGTATCTTCTTTGTTTCTTTGGCCGGCTTGAATGATCCTTCTGCTTCCGACTCCTTGGGGTCGGGCGACAACTCGGGCTGCTTGTCGGCCATCGCCACGACCCGATCAAGAAGCCGTTTCTCAGCCGCGATCACCAAGGACTCGGCCAGCCGACTACTTTCGGCCGCGCAAGCGGACGACTTCCTGTAGTCGCCGGACACGGTTAGGATTCCCTTGGAGCTCGGCATCTTCATCTTGAGGTAGGCGTAGTGGGGGACCGCCATGAACTTAGCCAAGGCGGGCCAGCCAAGCAATGCATGGTATGGGCTCTCAAGGTCCACCACCTCAAACCAAATTGGCTCTCGGCGGAAATGATCCTTGTCCACCACCTCAAATCAGGATCTTGCCGATTGGCGAGCAGGAAAGGCCAGGAACAATTCCGTGGAACACAATCCGGCTGCTCTAAAGCTGTCTTCGCTTGATTCCTAATTTCTCCATTGTATCCTTGTACAGGATGTTGATACTGCTGCCTTCGTCTATCAGTACTCGCGAGAAGCAAGCGGCCCGCCTATCAGTGGCGAGTGTGGCGCCTAAGACCAAGGCATAGGAGCCCGGACTCGGCATCACCTCTGGGTGATCAGCTCTGCTCCAACTGATAGGCCTTTCGGACCAATGCATGAACTCTAGGGGACTTGATGCAGCCGCATTCACTTCTTGCTGCTGCTGGCGCCTGCTGCGTTGGTCATCTGCTACGCTGGTGAACACCACATAGGCTCCATGCTCATCCGGGAACTCGTCTTGTATTGCGCCGACTGGCCTGACAGCCGGCTGCTGGGGCGGCTGTGGGGGAGGCGGCCCAGCAGGAGGGGGAGGGAGCAGGCCGTCCTCCTTGGCGATTCTGGTCAGCCAGTGGCATTTCCTGGTGGTGTGGTTTGACGGCTTCGCGCCGCTGTGGAACTTGCAGGGACCGTCTAGAGTCTGCTCATAGGAGAAAGCCGGCAGCCAGTTGGACTTGCCGCCCTTCTGTCGCTTTGCCGGAGGCGGTCCCTCCAACTGCTGGTCTTCTGCTGTTGCCACTTGCCGACTGTTGGAAGTCGGCTGCGGGGCTTTGCGCTTTTGGTCATTCTGTTGTTGCCGCCGACTGGTGTCTCCAGCCGGAGTTCTTGGAGCCTGAGGGGCGACTTTGCCAGTCGTACTGACCCGAATCTCCGCCTTCATGGAGGAGTCGGCCGTGGCGTATTTGTCCGCTGTGATCAGCAGCTCATCGAGGGTGTCCGGCTCGTCGCAGAGGAG
Source organism: Triticum dicoccoides (assembly GCF_002162155.2). Lineage (NCBI taxonomy): Eukaryota > Viridiplantae > Streptophyta > Magnoliopsida > Poales > Poaceae > Triticum > Triticum dicoccoides. The sequence goes on from NC_041381.1 coordinate 135,463,030, forward strand.
CTTGTGCTTGAGGAGGGTGCCTTCTCTGCACCCGGCAGTAAAATACTCGATGGCCTGCACCTCGTGCACGCCCTCGCAGGAGTTCCGGAGTTCACCCCAGCGCGTGAGGTAGTCACGAGTAGACTCGTCAGGGCCTTGCACACACAAGGAGAGTTGGCGTGGCTTGGGAGGTCGCTTGTACATGCTGGTGAAGTTGCGGACGAAAGCCTCGGTGAAGTCGACCCAGCTATTGATGCTGCGAGGCTTCAGACTGTTCAACCACGTCCGGGCCGAGCCCTGGAGCATGAGCGGGACGTATCTTACGGCAACACTCTTGTTGCCGTTCGCTATGTTGACGGCGGTGGAGTAGTCAATCAGCTAATCTTCCGGCTTCACGGTGCCGGTATATTTGGGCGTGTCCCGGGGGAGTGTGAACCCTTTGGGGAAGGGCTCATCTCGGATGCGGGGTCCAAAGTAGGGGGGACCCAACTCGTCTTCTTCTTCCAGCGCCAGGGATCGGTGGAGTCGGTCGATCCGGTGGCGGGCGTCGTTCTCTCTGACTCCCTCTCGGCGGCCAAGGCGGTCGCCGAGAGTCAGATGTTCCACGGGTGGCGGGGAGACTCGCCTCTCTCTGCGAGGGGGGGAGGCAGGTAGTCGTCCCGCTGTTCCACCGCTTTGGGGCGGCCGTCTTGGTCGCGCTCGATGGTGATGTGAGTCCGACTGTGGCTGACAGCCGGCTCCTTGTCCTTCTTCCCACGGGCCCCGCCAGTCGGCGTCCGAGACGTCGCACCTTGGTCTCGGCGAGGCGGTGGGTCGTTGTTTTGGCGCTGCAGCACCTCGGTACGGCAGCCGGCATCATTCTGCGCAGCGGCCACGTCGAGGAGATGCTGAACTCGCTCTGTCATCACGCGGCGCTCTTCGCCTTCGAAGTCATCGAGCTCGTCTGCCGCTGCCTGGGCGGCGCGGATATTCTCTGCGGGCGTGGCATACACAGGGCGATCGGCCCCGAAGAGGTTGGCGATTGCCGCGCCGCGCTGTCGGACCGCGCCTAGGCGGCTAGGCCCGGTCGGAGCCGGCGAGCCGCCTATGGCGCGATCCATCTCACGTTGGTAAGCTTCTAACAAGCGCCTCATGCTTGCCAGCTTCTTCGCGCCTTCGACGAGCTGAAGGCGGAGCGCCTCCAGCGTCTCGGCGTCGGTGTCTTCCGGAATCGGCGCTTCAAGGCCTCGCAGGGCCGCATCAAGCGGGTCGTGCGCTCCTTCACCGGAGCGCTCGCTGTGCTCGAGGACGAGGACCTCAGTGACGGTGCTTCCGCCGCTCCCCGCACACGGGAGCGGCTCGTCGTAGACCACCACATTGGTGGGGAACACGTCGAGCGACGCGGTGTCGGAGTCGACCAGCATCGGGTCGGTGGATCCTATGGACTCCAGGTCCGCGGCAGGCTCGTCGGCGACGTGGAGTTGGTCGAGGAGGCTCGCGAGGAGGCTCTCGGGAACACTCGTGCCTGCATCGGACACAGGCTCATCAGAGAGGCGAACCTCGCCGATAAAATCGGCGAGGCAGCTGGCCGCACAGGCGATCTCAGCGCCGTGCAGCGCGTCAGAACAGACGCCATCCGGCGTGCCGGGCTGGCTGTGCTCGCCGGGGAGGAACAGGGTTCCCGTCCAGAGCAGATCTCTGGACGACGGTGCACCTCGCCCCATGGTGGGCGCCAAATGTCGAGGGTTGGGTACGACATATGCCAAAGGATGGCTTATCATGGTGGGAGCGAGTAGAACGTCGCGGATGCCTGGAAGCGGGATGAGGCGAAGACATGCACGCCGGCGGAACTTACCCAGCTTCAGGGCTCTCCTAGGAGATAACACCCCTACTGCTGCTCTGCGGGGGCTCCGCATGATCACTAAGGCAAAGTGACTACAATGGTGCTCCTGGAGCTGTTTCGGGAGGCAGGAGAGGGCAAGGCTAGCTCTCTCCTCCCTGTGCTATCTGGTCTATCTCTATATAGGTCCGAACCCTTTGCATGGGTGCCCCGGGGGGTTTATATAGGCCTACCCCCCGGGGGTACAATAGTAATCCGGCTGGGCGCGGGTCCCAGCCGTCTGTCTCTCAGGCCGCCGTCTTTCCCGCCGGCTTCTGGGGCCCACCAACTTGCGGGCCCCGCGGATAGGCTTGATACTGTAGCGGCACCCTTGATGATGCAGGCTCGGTCATCGGGTCGTGGCAACAGTGCCGCCGTCTATCAGGCGATCACTATCACCATTCCCCACCCTATCTGGTTAATGGCTCGTGGGGCCCTGGGGAGGAGTCGGCCGACTCCTGGGGGGCGACTCTCACAGGTCCGTCTTCGGGGCGCCCAGGCCGCCTTCGGCCCACCCACTGACAGGCGGCCCCGCCGTCTTCGGGCCGTTCAGGCTGGCGTCGTGGGCACAGTGTACTGCGCACTGTGGCTGAGGTCAGGGCAGGCATGGCAACAGTGCCGCATCTCGCCGGAGATCTTCCAGCGATACGGCTCACTGTAGCCATGACAGTCCTTCGTAAGCAGGGGAAATGGCCATGTCGTGACCGTACCCCACATCATACTTCGAGATGAGGGAGGAGTCTTGGGCCGACTCCCCATAGTCGGCCTCTCTAGAGGTCGCCAGTGTGGAGTCGGCTTAAGTTGGAGTCGCCGTCTGGGACTCGGCCTGAGGGGCGCGGCCTGCCCCGATGTCTTGAAATGTCCTGGGGCTCGGGTTAGCCTACCCGTGGCCCATTACTCCTACACTATGAGTCAATTATACGATATGCATCAAACAACTTCAGATTCATAATATTTAATCCAACACAAAGGACTTCAAAGAGTGCCCCAAGATTTCTACCAGAGAAAGTAGGACAAAAATGTGCATCAACCCCTATGCATAGATTACCCCATTGCCACCTTGGGAATCCCTGGTTTGAGTGCCAAAACATACATCAAGTGAATCAATATAATACCCGATTGTCACCATTATTCATATGTAAGACATGCGTCAAGTGTTCTCAAATCCAACAAGTATTCAATCCGATAATAGTGAAACCTCAAAGTTAAAAACTCAATTCATCACAACAAGATAGAGAGGGGGAAAACACCATATGATCCAACTATATTAACAAAGCTTAGGTACATCAAGATCATGCCAACTCAAGAACAAGAGAGAGAGAGAGCGAGAGAGAGAGAGAGAGAGAGATCAAATACATAGCTACTAGTACATACCCTCAGTCTCGGGGGTAAAATACTCACACATCACCATGAGAATGGGGGAGAAGTTGGTAGTGATGGTGGTGGAGGAGATGTCCCCGGTGGCATTCCGACGCCACCGGAGGAGAGGTGCAGGGGGGCCCTCCTTCTTCTTTCTTGGCCCTCTGAGGGAAGGGAGTTCTCCCCTAGGATCTCTCTGCTGTCTTCTGTTTCTCCGCCCATGTTTCTGGCCGAAAATTGTTTCTTAAATTCCCGGAGATTCTCGGATTGGACTGAAATTTTGAGGGGATTTTTCTCCAAAAATTCTCTTTTGCGGTGAAAGAAGGGCATCAACTGACCTACAAGGTGCCCACAAGCCACCTGAGCGCGCATTGGTGCCTCCTGGGGCCCTCGAGCACCGTCTTGCATTGATTCTGCCTCCCAAAAATCACATATATTCCAAAATAAATCTCCATAAAATATTTATCACGTTTGGACTTTGTTTGGTATGGTATTTCTGCGAAACAAAAACATGCAAAAAACAGAAACTGGCACTGGGTACTGGATCAATAAGCTGGTCCATAAAAATAATATACAAGTGAACAAAACCATATAAAACTCATGTAAATATAGCATGAATACTTCATAAATTATATATACGTTGGGCACATATCAGAACACAAAAACAAAACAATACAATACATAGAGACCACCTGATGCTAGAAATAATGGTGAACGTGTGGCAAAGATGGTACTTTTGTTGGCCACACACAACTCCACACCAGCTCGACCAATTAGGATGGGAGGGTTATGATGGATAGTTTTCCCTAGCCTCCCAAGTGAAGCGGCAAAGGGGACAATGGTGTGCCCGCCGGCTTCTACGACGACTGATAGTGGCACCAATAATAGTCATTGCCTTGGAGCCATAATAGGGGAAGGGAGGGATGAACCACAGTCAAACAAAACAAAAGTGCAAACCAAGCATGTCCAAATCCAACAAATTAAAAAACATGGGGATATAAAAAGCAAAATGAACCAAACATGAAGAAAATCAAAAGAAACTCCTATGCAAAGACTGACAAAAGGCAAGATGATCCAACCATAAAACATCACAAAAACACCTCGTCGGTGCAGCTTCACCCCAAGAAACCACACATGCACTACAAGGACGGCCTTGCTCACGATGTACCACAAAACCACACGCACACCTCCATGATGTAGAGGTATTGGTTATAGGCTATCACCAGTGTTTCTGGTCGCGAGTACGATTGCGGCAACTGTCCCAACTGTGACCAAAGATAACAACAAACAGACGATGGGAAAGGGGGCGCTATGTAGGGCGATGCCAACACATTTTCTCATAGACTATTGTCGGCAAGCCCACAAACAACTAGAAATGAATATTGGGAGAAGGGAGAGGAAAAATGACTTTGAACAATGCAAGATGTTTCACCACTATGAATGCCCCATGGCTGAGATGAACTGTGACCACAATACCCATAGTGAGATGTGTCAGTGAATAGGGGGCATTTCCATGTGTGGGTGGCATGGGCCATCATATCTGGTACAAGACACAATGGTGAAAGCTTTTCCTACCATTGGTGGTTGATACCTCCTTTTATTGATCCGATAATGAAACGGAAAAGTGTATCCGACACCTATTTCCCCATAGGTGACCCTAGGTTATCGAACCCATGAGAGGAAGATTCCCTTGAAGCGATGGTGTCTAGCAAGTTTAAGTTGAAGTTTCAAAACCAGCTTTTGATCGGATCAAGCAAGAAAAGAGTGACTCAAACACTTATAATAAAAAGAGGTACGTGTATGAGGTCTTAATGCTTACAACCTTATAACAAAAAGAGGTATGGGAACGGGTATGAGGTCTTAATGCTTACAACCTTATAAAAATAGTGATTCAAACACTTATAATAAAATGATTTCTAACGTATCCTCTATTGACTCCTCACATGCATAAGTGGGCGGTTCCTGGTACAGAACATGTTCTACTCTAACATAGACTTCATGCCACATCCGCCACCAACCGTAGCTTCCCCACGCCGGTTAGGACATATGGTCAATTATGGGTTTCCCCGTGGACGAGGCCAGATATGGGTTTGTTGGAGAACGTAGCAGAAATTCAAAATTTTCTACGCATCACCAAGATCAATCTATGGAGTAATCTAGAAACGAGGGTAAGGAGATTGCATCTACATACCCTTGTAGACCGCTAAGCGGAAGCGTTCAAGTGAATGGGGTTGAAGGAATCGTACTCGCCGTGATCCAAATCACCGGAGATCCTAGTGCCGAACGGACGGCACCTCCGCGTTCAACACACGTGCAGCCCGGTGACGTCTCCCATGCCTTGATCCAGCAAGGAGAGAGGGAGAGGTTGGGGAAGACTCCGTCCACCAGTAGCACAACGGCATGGTGGTGATGGAGGAGCGTGGTATTCCAGCAGGGCTTCGCCAAGCACCGCGAGAGATGAGGAGAAAGAGACGTAGGGCTGCGCCAGGGAGAAGTCAAAACTCATGTGTTTGCAGCCCCAAATACCTTAAGTATATATAGGGTAGAGGGAGGGGGGTGCGCCCCCTTTAGGGTTCCCACCCCAAGGGGTGAGGCAGCCCCAAAACCCATCTAGGGTGGCGGCCAAGGGGGGGAGAGGGGGAAACTTGCCCCCCAAGTAAGGTGGAGGGGCCCCCTCCCCAAACCCTAGGCGCCTTGGGCCCTGGTGGGGGGCTCACCAGCCCACCTGGGGCTGGTCCTCTCCCACACTTGGCCCATGCAGCCCTCTGGGGCCGGTGGCCCCACTTGGTGGACCCCCGGGACCCTCCCGGTGGTCCCGGTACATTACCGATAACACCCGAAACTTTTCTGGTGACCAAAACATGACTTCCCATATATAAATATTTACCTCCGAACCATTCCGGAACTCCTCGTGACGTCCGGGGTCTCATCCGGGACTCCTAACAACATTCGGTAACCATGTATATCTATTCCCTATAACCCTAGCATCATCGAACCTAAAGTGTGTAGACCCTACGGGTTCGGGAACCATGCAGACATGACCGAGACAACTCTCCGGCCAATAACCAACAGCGGGATCTGGATACCCATGTTTGCTCCCACATGTTCCACGATGATCTCATTGGATGAACCACGATGTCGAGGATTCAATCAATCCTGTATACAATTCCCTTTGTCTAGCGGTATAGTACTTGCCCGAGATTCGATCGTCGGTATCCCGATACCTTGTTCAATATCGTTACCGGCAAGTCTCTTTACTCGTTCCGTAACACATCATCCCATGATCAACCCCTTGGTCACATTGTGCACATTATGATGATGTCCTAATGAGTGGGCCCAGATATACCTCTTCGTCACACGGAGTGACAAATCCCAGTCTCGATTCGTGCCAACCCAAACAGACACTTTCGGAGATACCCATAGTGCACCTTTATAGCCACCCAGTTACGTTATGACGTTTGGTGCACCCAAAGCATTCCTACGGTATCCGGGAGTTGCACAATCTCATGGTCTAAGGAAATGATACTTGACATTAGAAAAGCTTTAGCATATGAACAACACGATCTTTGTGCTAGGCTTAGGATTTGGTCTTGTCCATCACATCATTATCCTAATGATGTGATCCCGTTATCAACGACATCCAATGTCCATGGTCAGGAAACCGTAACCATCTATGACTTACATGCCAGTGCCACAAGTAAGTGGTACTATCATTACTATCTTATATATTTTGGCATGACAATGTGTACCACTACGATCGAGATTCAATAAACCATTCATTTTAGGTGCAAGACCATTGAAGGTATTATTCAAATAAATAGAGTAACCATTATTCTCCTTAAATGAATAATCGTATTGTGATAGACATAATCCAATCATGTCTATGCTTAACGCAAACACCAAATAACAATTATTTAGGTTTAACACCAATCTCGATGGTAGAGGGAGCATGCGATGCTTGATCACATCAACCTTGGAAACACTTCCAACACATACCATCAGCTCACATTTAGCTAGTCTCCGTTTATTCCGCAGCTTTTATTTCGAGTTACTAACACTTAGCAACCAAACCGGTATCTAATACCCTGGTGCTACTAGGAGTACCAGTAAAGTACACATTAACATAATGTATATCCAATATACTTCTATCGACCTTGCCAGCCTTCTCATCTACCAAGTATCTAGGGTAATTCTGCTCCAGTGACTGTTCCCCTTATTACAGAAGCACTTAGTCTCGGGTTTGAGTTCAACCTTGGGTTTCTTCACTAGAGCAGCAGCTGATTTGCCGTTTCATGAAGTATCCCTTCTTGCCCTTGCCCTTCTTAAAACTAGTGGTTTCACTAACCATCAACAATTGATGCTCCTTCTTGATTTCTACTTTCGTGGTGTCAAACATCGTGAATATCTCAAGGATCATCATATCTATCCCTGATATGTTATAGTTCATCACGAAGCTCTAGCAGCTTGGTGGCAATGACTTTGGAGAAACATCACTATCTCATCTGGAAGATCAACTCCCACTCGATTCAAGTGATTGTTGTACTCAGATAATCTGAGCACAAGCTCAATGATCGAGCTTTTCTCCCTTAGTTTGCAGGCTAATAAAATCGTCGGAGGTCTTATACCTCTTGACGTGGGCACGAGCCTGAAATCCCAATTTCAGCCCTCGAAACATCTCATATGTTCCGCGACGTTTCGGAATCGTCTTTGGTGCCTCGACTCTAAATCGTTTAACTGAACTATCACGTAGTTATCAAAACGCGTATGTCAGATGTTCGCAACATCCACAGACGATGTTCAAGGTTCAGCACACTAAGCGGTGCATTAAGGACATAAGCTTTCTACACAGCAATGAGGACAATCCTCAGTTTATGGACCCAGTCCGCATAATTGCTACTATCAACTTTCAATTAAATTTTCTCTAGGAACATATCTAAAACAGTAGAACTAAAGCGTGAGCTATGACATAATTTGCAAAAACCTTTTGACTATGTTCAGGATAATTAAGTTCATCCTATGAACTCCCACTTAGATAGACATCCCTCTTGTCATCTAAGTGATTACATGATCCGAGTCAACTAGGCCGTGTCCGATCATCACGTGAGACGGACTAGTCATCATCGGTGAACATCTTCATGTTGATCGTATCTACCATAGGACTCATGCTCGACCTTTCGGTCTCTTGTGTTCCGAGGCCATGTCCGTACATGCTAGGCTCGTCAACTCAACCTAAGTGTTTCGCGTGTGTAAATCTGGCTTACATCCGTTGTATGTGAACGTTAGAATCTATCACACCCGATCATCACGTGGTGCTTCGAAACAACGAACTTTTGCAATGGTGCACAGTTAGGGGGAACACTTTCTTGAAATTTTAATGAGGGATCATCTTATTTACTACCGTCGTTCTAAGCAAATAAGATGCATAAACATGATAAACATCACATGCAATCAAAAGGTGACATGATATGGCCAATATCATTTTCCTCCTTCTGATCTCCATCTTCGGGGCTCCATGATCATCATCATCACCGGCATGACACCATGATGTCCATCATCATGATCTCCATCATCGTGTCTCCATGAAGTTGTCTCGCCAACTATTACTTCTACTACTATGGCTAACAGTTTAACAATGAAGTAAAGTAATTACATGGCGTTATTCAGTGACACGCAGGTCATACCATAAATAAAGACAACTCCTATGGCTCCTGCCGGTTGTCATACTCATCGACATGCAAGTCGTGATTCCTATTACAAGAACATGATCAATCTCATACATCACATATCATTCATCACATTCTTTTGGCCATATCACATCACATATCATACCCTGCAAAAACAAGTTAGACGTCCTCTAATTGTTGTTTGCATGTTTTACGTGGCTGCTATGGGTTTCTAGCAAGAACGTTTCTTACCTATGCAAAACCACAACGTGAAATGCCAATTGCTATTTACCCTTCACAAGGACCCTTTTCATCGAATCCGTTCCGACTAAAGTGGGAGAGACTGGCACCCGCTAGCCACCTTATGCAACAAGTGCATGTCAGTCGGTGGAACCTGTCTCACGTAAGTGTACGTGTAAGGTCGGTCCGGGCCGCTTCATCCCACAATACCGTCGAAACAAGATTGGACTAGTAACGGTAAGCATATTGAACAAAATCAACACCCACAACAACTTGTGTTCTACTCGTGCATAGAAACTACGCAATACACCTAGCTCATGATGCCACTGTTGAAGAACGTAGCAGAAATTCAAAATTTTCTACGCATCACCAAGATCAATCTATGGAGTAATCTAGCAACGAGGGGAAGGAGATTGCATCTACATACCCTTGTAGATCGCTAAGCGGAAGCGTTCAAGTGAACTGGGTTGAAGGAATCGTACTCGTCATGATCCAAATCACCGGAGATCCTAGTGCCGAACGGATGGCACCTCCGCGTTCAACACAAGTGCAGCCCGGTGACGTCTCCCATGCCTTGATCCATCAAGGAGAGAGGGAGAGGTTGGGGAAGACTCCGTCCAGTAGCAGCACAACGGCGTGGTGATGATGGAGGAGCGTGGTATTCAAGCAGGGCTTCACCAAGCACCGCGAGAGATGAGGAGAAAGAGAGGTAGGGCTGCGCCAGGGAGAAGTCAAAACTCATGTGTTTGCAGCCCCAAATACATCAAGTATATATAGGGGAGAGGGAGGAGGGTGCGCCCCCTTTAGGGTTCCCCCCCAAGGGGTGCGGCAGCCCCAAAACCCATCTAGGGTGGCGGCCAAGGGGGGAGAGGGGGAAACTTGCCCCCCAAGTAAGGTGGAGGCGCCCCCTCCCCAAACCCTAGGCTCCTTGGGCCCTGGTGGGGGGTGCTCCAGCCCACCAGGGGCTGGTCCCCTCCCACACTTGGCCCATGCAGCCCTCTGGGGCCGGTGGCCCCACTTGGTGGACCCCCGGGACCCTCCCGGTGGTCCCGGTACATTACCGATAACACCCGAAACTTTTCCGGTGACCAAAAGAGGACTTCCCATATATAAATCTTTACCTCCGGACCATTCTGGAACTCCTCATGACGTCCGGGATCTCATCTGGGACTCCTAACAACATTCGCTAACCACGTATATCTATTCCCTATAACCCTAGTGTCGGTGTCAAAACCGGCGGATCTCGGGTAGGGGGTCCCAAGCAGTGCGTCTTAGGATCAATGGTAATAGGAGGCAAGGGACACAATGTTTACCCAGGTTCGGGCCCTCTCGATGGAGGTAAAACCCTACTCCTGCTTGATTAATATTGATGATATGGGTAGTACAAGAGTTGATCTACCACGAGATCAGAGAGGCTAAACCCTAGAAGCTAGCCTATGGTATGATTGTTGTTGTATATGTCTATCGACTAGCCTAGCCCCGGTTTATATAATGCACCAGAGGCCAAGGATAACAAGATTCCTAGCCGAATACGCCGCTGGGGGAGGAGTCCTTGTCTTGATCGCCAAGTCTTGTTGATTCTTCCTTGTATGCGGCGGCTGTTCGGACTGGCCCATGAGTATACGGCCATGGGGGTCCTCGGCACAATCCAACTGATCGGGAGACGATGCATTGAGTACCCCCTAGTCCAGGACACCGTCAGTAGCCCCCTGAACCGGTCTTCAAGTTAGGGATGCTCCTCGATTCTTCCGAACTGTTCTTCATCTTTGGTTGCCGGTCTTGAAAACCGGTTCAACAAATCTTCTCATCTTCTATCCTGAGGACCGCCGAAATGCATTCGACGAGTTTACACGTCGGGTATCCAAGGAGCCCCTTTAAGTTTCCGGCCTTTATCAATGCCTTGTTATTTTTATGCCACACCTCGGGTTCGGAGTTGTTCCCGGGAGGCAGTGTCCTCTTGCGTCCGAGCTCTAACGCCGGACTGCATTCAAGGTATCTCTTGCAGCCGAGCACCAATGCCGAACTGCTTCCCGGCTCTAACGCCGGAATGTATCCGAGCTCCAACACCGGACTATGTATCCGAGATCCAACGCCGTACTGTATCCGAGCTCCAACGCCGGACTATGTATCCGAGCTCCAACGCCGGACTGTATCCGAGGTGTCATAAATCACCTTGGTTCAAAGAAGTTTGAAGGAGTTTAGCCGAGCTTAATGCCGAAAAATGCCCTCTATGGAGCCAGCCACTAGCGCCGAGGTGGTGCACCTCCCCGAATGTGGGCCGATTTTTTTCAATATTTTTGATTGGTGCAATTTATTCTCTGCCGAGATACATAGCAAGTAGCCCTCAAGGTGGGTATCGGTCTAAAACCCGAGATGCACATGAAGGATGACATAAGACCGCTGATCCCCGTAGCCGCTGAGACTCAGGTTGATTTGCAAAATCGGTCTGAGGATCAAGTCCTAGCTTGGCAGAATACTTCGGGACACAAAAAGCGGCATGCTCAGTCCTCGAGACTTAGGTTTGGTGTGGCCGACCAACCTGAGGATCAAAATCTCTTCGGAAACTATATTGCACTTAATTTTTTTTGCATAGAACAGGCAATGCAGTAGCCCCCGAGACACTGGTCGGGTGGCAACACCAGATCAGGGGATCGATGTGCCCCTTTAATATTTGTAAATAATAAGCCCGAATCACAGTAGCCCCCGAGCCTTAATGCGGGCACGGGAGGCCGAATTAAGGATCGATATCCATAGAAAAATCACAAATTATGTGTAGTGATTCTATGTATCCAAGTACTTTATGTCATTAATGCTCGGATCCGCATTGTACAAAACTTTGTTGACCGACCATCGGCTTCCACCTCCTTGGCCAATAGCCGAGGAGTGTTTGTCCTACTTTATAAAGCCTTTATGAGGGCAAAGATTTACAACAAACAAGGCAATCTGGCCATACGGTTTTATAAACAAAGGTACGCGGAGAGACATGTTATATTACTGTTTAACAGAAGAAATGTTTTCCAAAGAAAATAGTCCTACTATCGGTTCCTTTCTTTGGGTTGTCATGCTAAGCATGATCATGAAACCTCAGCTCTAATGTAAGAGCAAAATATCGAGGATTTAGTTTGGGAGGCCAGTTAATAGCCCCCGGTAGTGTTCGGCGACAGTCGAGGTCAAGCCGTAAACACTTCGGCCATTGTTATGAATGGCCCGTCGTTTAACACCGTCATCGGATCACCGACCAGTTTACGCTTATTGTGACAGTCAGTTTTCGGCTTTCTCCACTGAGGTGCTTAACCATGTGAGCTGGAAGCACAATCGCAGTGGTTCTCCTTTTGCACACCTAGCCGAACAAAGCAGAACATAGGAGGCAAGCGCAGGAGCCGGGCAATCCAACTATTGACCGAAGACACAATTCGAAACCGATGCATATATAGCAATATCCGAGAATGTTTTTGCCGAATCTCTAAAGGTGTCCGACATTGCACTGTGAGACTTGTGCGGAAAACACACAAATAGTTGAAAAGTGCCATGGGCTCGAAAAGCCAAAAAACTTATTCAAAAGGTTAATGTCCGAACTAGATCAAGTGTTCGGTGCCAATCCGAAAATTGGACTTTAGAAAAAAAAAGGTGCTTCTGCCGTGCTTTAACATGACACATCCTATCTCAAAACTTCAAGTGGGTCAGCCTACGGCTTCAACCTCCTATCCCGAAGGCGGAGTACTTCTTACTAGGCCAGTTTAGCAAACTAAACTCTAGCGGCTTTGAGAGAGAAATTAGGCTCCCCGGCTAGTGACCGCACACTTGTGTCGAAAAAAGGAGTGATAAATAATAATAAAAACTTTGCAACGACTAAGAAGAAAAACACTTATCATAAAACGGCTCATATAAATTTAAGAGCCCCCAAGTGACTTGGGTAAAAGAATGATTGCATGTACCGAAGTACTTATATCATATCTATGTTCAATCGAACTTTAAACGTGTCTTAACTGACCGTCGGCTTCTCCCTCTTCGGTCAAGGACCGAAAAGTGTTATGTACTCCATCTATCGAGAATATCGACGGTGTTTCCAATAACCAGGAAATCAGGCCATAAGGCTGTAACAGACAAAGCGCGCTCACGGAACTTATGCTATATTACTGCGAAGTGTAAGAAGCATCTTCGAAGAAAATAGTACCCCCACCGATACCTTTCTTCTGTGCTCATTGTTATTATGAGACTTGTGCAATAGATTTTTTGTACTCATGAGTTCCGTTGTGTGCCGACCATGATTGAAAACAATAAGAGCGCTAGCTTTCGGCTTCACCCAGTCTGAGGTCCGGCTCGGGTGACCCGATCGTGACAATCACAGAGGTGCTCCCTTTACTCCCTGGCCGAACAATCGGGAACGTAGGGGTAAGCACAGGAGCCAGGCAACCCAGCTTGCAAATCGCTTAAGTCAATATGGTGCATATTGTGGCGTAATACACGAACAAGGAACGAAGCCGTACAAGTATAACCATATGCAAGAGGAAAAAGCTTCATGAAGGAAGCCCCCAAGTAAATGGGGTATTTGAATTTGCGCGTCACAAACAAAGTTTGGACAAGGAAATTTTTACAAGCAACTTTTTTCCAAAAAAGTATAATGCTTGGCCGAGCCGAACACAAGTTAAAAATTTAAAACTTTGAGCATGAAGACAACTTAGCTGGTTAATGTGTTCAGTATTGATGACGCGGTCCGAGCTTGATGCGGGACAAGGTTCCATCCCCGAGCCGGTCCCGAGGTGGCGGAGCAAAGAGCTCGGCACTCTGAAGTGGTGACATAGCACGGTCAATGCAGGATGGCAGGGTGATGCCGAAGTCCCCGGCATGGGGTAATGAAGTGTTGACGAAGCCCCCCGTCCAGCCGAGGTGACGCCAAAGGATATAGTCCGGCTGGATCATTTTCCTGTGTACAAAAAATAGTGCAAACCGGAGATAATAGTAATAATAATAAAAAAATCGTTGCATAACAAATAATTTATGCAAAGTGAGTAATAAAAGAAATATGGCCTGGTGCCGAAGTCAATGTCGATGCAGGGCGGCGGCGTGATGCGGTAAAGGCATGGCAAGGCCTGAATTCACAGGTCGGTTCGAGTTCCGGATGCGGCGTTCGCCGGACTATGTACGGAAACTGACCGAACCACCATGCGACCGTCATTAATGTGGCCACCATTTGATAGACCTGCGTACATATGACGGACAAACCAGAATAATAATTCATTGGGAAAAATGAACCCTAACAAGCAAAAAATACTAGGATTAATAGCACTTGGCTTATTTGTTGTAGCAATCCGAAGAAAGGTGATTCGCAAAATTGGGACTCGATCCGGACACCTATCGCCTGATGGGCGATAAAGCAACGGCATGGCGATGCTGGCAAAGGTTGGCTCGCCAAGGCAAAGCCCTCGGTCCAGCTAACGTGACGGAGCTGGTCGGCCAGCGACGCCGAAGTCTCCAGAGTAGGTTGATGAAGAGATGATGAAGCCCCCGGTCCAGCGATGCAGGTCGTGACGTGGTCGATGCAGGCTTGATGAAGTGACCGTGTGGCGATGCAGGTGTGCCCGCTCCGTGTAATCATTGGGGCGGAGATGTTGGTGACGATTTATCCTTCGCGATGCCGAACTATTGTTTGGCTGGCCGAGATGATGATCCGAAGAAATTGAGCTCGGCTCAACAAAGCGACGAGGTGTCTAACGCAAGTCGGCCGCCGTGGAGTGATGTTATCGGGCTGGTTTGACACCGGCGCGACGGGGAAGTTCGTATTGCAAGAATACTTTTAATACTACTGGGATGTGTTTGAGAATAAAATACAACACCCCATACGAAAACTTCCTTCAAAAAGGATGTCCGAGATCCCGTTCACAAAGAAGATGAATTCAGGTCGGATTCATTCTCGCGCAGAAAACAGATCCAAAAAGTGATGCACTAATCGGAAGTTTCCCGGAGTTTGGACGATCGGATCGAGCTGAATTTTTGGCAGGTGGTAGATACGGGAATTCCGCAGCAAATCAACGGTTGGATCCTCCAAAGGACATCCGAACTAGATTCTGGATACCACGCCCTAAACTCGTCCGGATTCTCGTCCAGATTCAACAGGGCTCCGGTATATCGGAGATTGCCCGAGATTCCTCCATCGGAACTCGACGAAATTTTTGCAGGGTTGTTGTAGACTTAATTCCGCATAATTCCACCGAAGTAATCGTTTAAGCGACACTCGAGGAGGCGATGGCGGCGGATACAAGTTTGCTGTCCAGAAAAACAGCACGGTCGCCTGAGGGCAATGTTGACGTTGAGCCCCCGAGCTCCATGGATGACTCCTCCATGATCTTGATAGAGATCGGAGTTGGTGTTGCTGAAGGCCTTCATCCGAACATGACGACCGGAGGTAGGGCACAGTCCTCGGTCAAGCCAAGGTGACCAGTCGAGCTGGTGACGAAGAAGCCGACGTCGTAGTTGACCTGCAGTCGAGCCATTGATCCTTTCGCCGATCACACAGCGGAACTCTCAATGAAAGCACCAATGTCGGTGTCAATACCGGCAAATCTCGGATAGGGGGTCCCAAACAGTGTGTCTTAGGATCAATGGTAACAGGAGGCAAGGGACACAATGTTTACCCAGGTTCGGGCCCTCTCGATGGAGGTAAAACCCTACTCCTGCTTGATTAATATTGATGATATGGGTAGTACAAGAGTTGATCTACCACGAGATCAGAGAGGCTAAACCCTAGAAGCTAGCCTATGGTATGATTGTTGTTGTATATGTCTATCGACTAGCCTAGCCCCGGTTTATATAATGCACCGGAGGCCAAGGATAACAAGATTCCTAGCCGAATACGCCGCTGGGGGAGGAGTCCTTGTCTTGATCGCCAAGTCTTGTTGATTCTTCCTTGTATGCGGCGGCTGTTCGGACTGGCCCATGAGTATACGGCCATGGGGGTCCTCGGCACAATCCAACTGATCGGGAGACGATGCATTGAGTACCCCCTAATCCAGGACACCGTCACCTAGCGTCATCGAACCTTAAGTGTGTAGACCCTACGGGTTCGGGAACCATGCAGACATGACCGAGACAACTCTCCGGACAATACCCAACAACGGGATCTGGATACCCATGTTGGCTCCCACATGTTCCACGATGATCTCATCGGATGAACCACGATGTTGAGGACTCAATCAATCCCGTATACAATTCCCTTTGTCTAGCGGTATAGTACTTGCCCGAGATTCGATCATCGGTATCCCGATACCTTGTTCAATCTCGTTACCGGCAAGTCTCTTTACTCGTTCCATAACACATCATCCCGTGATCAACCCCTTGGTCACATTGTGCACATTATGATGATGTCCTACCGAGTGGGCCCAGAGATACCTCTCCGTCACACAGAGTGACAAATCCCAGTCTCGATTCGTGCCAACCCAAACAGACACTTTTGGAGATACCCGTAGTGCACCTTTATAGCCACCCAGTTACGTTGTGACGTTTGGTACACCCAAAGCATTCCTACGGTATTCTGGAGTTGCACAATCTCATGGTCTAAGGAAATGATACTTCACATTAGAAAAGCTTTAGCATACGAACTAGACGATCTTTGTGCTAGGCTTAGGATTGGGTCTTGTCCATCACATCATTCTCCTAATGATGTGATCCCGTTATCAAGAACATCCAATGTCCATGGTCAGGAAACCGTAACCATCTATTGATCAACGAGCTAGTCAACTAGAGGCTTACTAGGGACATGGTGATGTCTATGTACCCACACATGTATCTAAGTTTCCTATCAATACAATTATAGCATGGATAATAAACGATTATCATGCACAAGGAAATATAATAATAATAACTAATTTATTATTGCCTCTAGGGCATATTTCCAACAGGGTTTACCTGAACTCCCCTATCAATTTGCAACGACTAAGAATTGAGAATTTTATTGTCACCTCAAATTACCTCAACATCCTAATCCATACAGCGACAATAGTTCCTCCATGGCCAATCGTGAGAATATATACTAACTAGAACATGAACAAGAGCATATTGGATCGCAAGTAACTCATAATAATTGTAATCATAAACTAGTTCATCAGTATCCCCGAGAACAAGTACAACTACTTTAACATAAAGGACAGGGTCAAATTACAAGCCGCATCGAGCCAGTGAAGGGAGAAGGCGTGGCGGTGATGATGATGATGATGATGGCGGCGGCGGCGGCGCGGTGAAGATGGTGATGCTGGTGCCGGCGCGATGGAGCGGGCACCGGCCCGAAGGCCGATGCTCATGGTGGTGGAGCTTCCTCTTCTTCCCCATGGTCTTGTTCCTTCCCCTATGGTGATATATGGAACAGCAATGGAGATGGAGATGGACATGTTGATGATGAATGCGATCGTGGAGGCGGCGGCTAGGGTTGAAGATGATATACAAGGCGCCTCCCCAGCCTCCTTCCTTGATGGGTTGCATCCAAGGGCTCTAGATGAGCCAAATCCTCTCCCAATATCTTCTTTACAAGCCAAGGATCGTGTGGGGTCGAACGACAACGAAATCGGTGAAGAATCCCGTCTGGAAGGGCAACCTTTGGATATGTATAGATGTCATACGACCATTGGATGGTCGTATGATATGTCGTCTTCTATTCTGCCCTCCTCCGGTGTTTTAGCTGTCATTTCATCATACGAACTCCAATTTCAATGTTCTTGGGTGTCTCCGGATATTGATTTTAAGAACTTTGAAAATAATGACTTTTTCCGACCTCCGAAATGGCCAAGTCTGCCCCTGGGTGTCTCCGGATTGAACCCATTCTTGGTCTTTTCGTCGTGCTTGGTCATAGGTTGCTCCAAAACACCTGTAGACACAAGAAAACAAAGAGAACTAACAAAAACGAAATAAAATACTAAATGTGCAATGCTCACAAGGTAAGGAGTAAGAACCGGTAAACATGCATAATGAACAAACTATTTGGTTCAGTGGGACACAATATATGAAGGGAACATGCAACAAATGATCTCTAAAAATATGTACAATATAGAGCGATCACCGCGCTGAACTCACGACCTCTGGAACATACACTCCCCCCTTTGACATCATTACATGAAAGGAAAAAACAATTTTGAGAAAGGAAGCCAAAGGTTACCATGACATTTCATGGTTCTCGGGAACCACCCACTTGAAGGTCAAGAAAGCACAAAAGAAAAGACTCATGAGTGTTAGGAAACCAACCCCACCAGGGGTCTTTCCCCTTTGCCAAGCTGGAGGCTGGTGGGCATGCCTGACAGGCTGCCTATATATCCGACTTGCTGGTCATAATTGTACACATAAGTCTACTGATATCTACTCTAAATAACAAAGAGAAGAGGTGTACCCTACAGAGTGTCTACTTTATGTCTCTCTTATGCTTTTCATCTCTACTTTGACGCCGTGTTCCGTGATGGTTTCAGCAATGAGAACTCTTGACATTTAACTTGTGAGTACCAATAAAAAAACTTAAACTACCTTCTACGTAGATATGCCGTGCACAAGTAAATACAACAAAATTATGCAGAGTTCCAACAATTACTTGAACTAGTTAGTTGTCATTGATCATAGAAGGAAGAACACAATTTATACAGGAACAGAGCTAGGAATTTTGCGAAAGGGGGCCAATGAAACATATTAAGGCAATGAAGGCGCATATGTATAAGTTCATAGG